>NW_027397096.1:9621200-9775013 GCF_003265705.2 Callorhinus ursinus | reverse complement strand
AGCAGGGAGCCCGATGTGGGACTCGATCCCGGGACTCCAGGATCATGACCTGAGCCGAAGGCAGTCGCTTAACCAACTGAGCCACCCAGGCGCCCGGACTGGGACATTTAATAGCTGAAGATGGTCAGGGAGGTAAGGAATCTGTGAAGTCATTAAGGGGTACAGAGGAAGAATCGACAAAGCATAAGCATGGTAAGGCATTAACTGGAGACCCAAGAATTTTGCTGAGATCAGGAGTTGGACGCTTAACCGATGGAACCACCCAGGCGCCCCCACAAGGATTTCATTCTAATGCCTCATCTAGGTCAGGTTCTTTGATAAACCAGTAACGCAGACCCAAGTTTATACTGTTGCTGGTATGTATATAAGGACTGAGAAACTTCGCCACAGGGACCTTAAGTCAAACAATTGTTTCTGTGACCTAAGCATCTTACCTACAAATGCAGATGCTACTTAGTGAAGTCACATGTAGCTTGAAAGATCTAGACTAAAATACTTACCATAAGGGAAAACTGAAAATACTGTGAAGTGTCAAGATTTTGAATAAGTAAAACACAAAAGAACATACCTAATAAATACTCCATGCCTTGAGCTGACTGGATTACTTCTGTGCACACACAACTACTACTGATTCCATTTAAAGTATCATTTGCCTTCTTAATGACCTATGGGAAATGAAATCACATCACCTTAGATAATCGAGAAAAGTCACTGCAAATCAATTTCCTATTAGGAGAAAACCCAACGGAGAAGCCAGGAGGTGTGAAAAAGCACGACGGGCTGATAGATGTTTATGACTATGCGGACATGAATCTGAGAACTTAATTTTAACCCTGAAGAAACAATCCTCCATTTCTTTGGAAAAGAGAGAGGTTCTTTAAATACTATTTTAATTTAGGCAGCGTTAATGATATCATTTTGTTATTTTTTAAACACAGTGACAGGTGAGGACACAAGTGACAAATGAGCCAGTGTTTGCTATCATATATGTGAAAGAAGCCTCCCTTAAGCTGTCTGACTTTCCATAGAGCTTCCCTTTGCACGAGGCCATCAACGGAGGGCTCTCCTCGGGTTTTCCTCTGTCCACTCAAATGAACCAAAAGAAGGCAAAATGGCACAAGACAGCACTTATGAGCATGTGAGGACCACAAAAATGACATACTCACATCTAGGGCACTCCCCAGGCATCTCTGCCATTCGTATGCATATCTCTCATTCTCCTGTGAAATTTATAACAAGAACTGGGTTAAACCAGGAAGGCCGGAATCCTCTGACTTCTGTCCATTTAAAGAGCACTAGAAGACTCTTTTTATTAAAATCACTCTACTTCAAGCACAGTTTATCTTTGGAAACCACTAATGACTATTCAAAATTATTAATACGTGTAACTTCTGAGCACAGGATTTGCAAATCTCAGGGAAATGTTTTGTAGCAGCTTCCCTCTGCAAATGTTGCCTCATTTGTTCTAGTAATAGCGTAAACTGCTTCAAAGGTGCTCACCACATAGATGTTTCGTACAAGAGCTAAGCCTAAACCACTGGCTTCCTGCACCACAGCTAGGCCGCTGTGCGCGTATGAGTGACAAGGAGAGGCAAGGCGGAGAGTTAAGAGCATTGGCTGTGGGAGGAAGACAGTGTGGGACTAAGACGCAGCCAACAAAGATCTGGAACATTTTCCCCCTCTCCTCTATTTTGACGTCTTAACGTCAAAGACGTTTAGACGCTAAGTCTAAAACGATAAAGTCTAAGCGCTCAAAGAAAAGTTCCTTTAAACACTTTCGTCCTCGTGAAGTCTCATGAATAATTTCAATTTTAGGGTCGCTGACAACTTTTGTCAGATGTCCCATCTGAGAAGTATTTTCATCCAGGGCTAATGTTACCATCCTCTCCCTCTAATTAAATATTTTATGTCTGGTTCCTTGTGACTTTCTGCCCCCGCTTCCCTGGAAGTATCTTTTCTTGAGGCCCTCAGTGCCCGGCTGGTCTTCGACCTGCCCCCTGGAGGAAACTCCCCTACTCACCTCCACCTCTCCTGTCAGATCTTTGTACTTGTCACGGATGACAGGCAGGGCCGGCTTCTCACTCAGAGTGTTGGAACGGTCTCTGAAAGGCTGTTCCGAAGCCGGAGAGGGAGAAGAACGGCTTATTTCTTTATCACCAAGGCTCAAACTCCTTTTGTGTGATCCTGGAGGAGTGGATGGCACGGTCAAAGGTCCTCATCACTCAGATTAATTCAAGCCGAGGCTTTTCCTTGCTAACATGACCCTCTCTTCTTTAGATGCTTATGTCATGAAGCATTCAGAAACGCAATCCTTGTTCATTCTTCTCTGGCAAGCTATCCAAGCATATCTCAGAAATAGCGTGCGTTTGGTTCTAGACCACGTCAATAAAGCGAGTATTGCAATAAAGTGAGTCAATGAATTTTTATGGTTTCCCAGTGCATGTAAAAGTGATGTTTACCCTACACTGTAGTCTGTTAAGTGTGCAATAAAGAGCATTTTAAATATCAGTGCATAAGAGTTGGGCTGCTTTTCCAGTCATTAGTCATGGATTTGCACCAAGCTCCTACCTACTCCCAATCCAACAGAAATCAATGATGCCTCTGGTCAGGACGGGCTTAAAGCAGGAGGGGCACACTCAAATGCCTTTGGGGAGCAGGCAGGTCAAGTAAATGACTGAAGTAGGTCAGCCGGAGACAAGAAGTGGTGGGCCTGTGACACCGGGACAGCGCGTCCCATCTGTCAGAGTGCTACTCAGCCCCACGGGATTGTCAAAAGGGGAGACACAGGCTTAGTAGTGTCAGATAGGACAACTTTTCAAGAAAAGCTAGAAATCTAGACTAGGAAATCTCATGATTCTTATATACTGGCAACTGTTCCACACATTAAAAAACCTTCTGTGTGGCTCAATCAAAACAAAAGTCTGCAGACCGGATCCAGATCCATGGCTACCATGTTGCAGTCTCTGGATTAAAAAATACCGTCCATAGCCAGCGAGTAGGAGCGGAGCTAACTTGCCCACAAGTGGATCAAATCCATTTCTCTGGCTCTTTTAACACAGTACCCCTCTAGCCAACATGCTAATGAATAACAGACTCTGCGCTATGTTTGTTTTTAGCCCCAAAAGCAATTATCTGAGGGATATTTGCTTGCCTGCAGTTCAGCTGCAAACCTTTTTTTACAGCTATGTGTAACAGACCCTGACTTCAGAGGCTGCAAAATCTATTTCCCCCTAAACCAGAGGCCAACTTTTTATTCATATGAAAGAACGTCTATCACCTCAGCAGAAGAAACCGTATAGTACAACAGTCTTCACCGAAAGCTACTCACCTTGAACAGAAAGGTCAAAGGTCGCCAGCTCACTTTTGATCATTTCTTCACTGGATTTCATTTTGCTCTGTGAATTGGCCACCAAAAAGTCAAATTTGCTGATTTTGGGCTTTTCACTTTGAAACTCTCCAAAGTCATCTGAACCCTCTTTGGGGGTGTCGTGAGAAGTGCTGCTGGAAGCTGGGCTCAGACAGGTGGCCTCCTGGCTCCGTTCGGCTGTTGGCAAGTCCTGTCTTGTGAAATCTTTATATTCCCCGCTTTCATATTCCTTTTGCTCACTGGCCTGAGGAATCACATCTTTAAAATTGGCAAAAGCTGGGAAGGCGGTCTCTGGAAGAGCATCTTCACTTGTGAAGGTTGTTACTTTGGAGAGAGAGGTCATGGTGAGGTTTTCGGAACTGCCAAATGAAGTCTCTTTCTTTTGAAGAACTGAGGCAGCTGAGGAGGACCCGCTTCCTGCTGAGAGGACAAATGGAGAGAGTTTTCTGCCCTGAGACGCATCATCCCTGTCTGCCCAGTCATAGCTCGTAAGTGTGCTCACTGCAAAATTGCTACTGTAGGTTCCAAAAGCAGCATATTTTAAGTCCTCTATATCTGAAAGGGAAATAAGACCCCACGATTAGAGGCAAGCTCATGATTTAGGCAAAATGCCCTAAACTCTGCGGAAGCAAAATGTCTAGCATATTTGATTAGTTTTATGCTATGCTGGAGTTAACTAAATTTAGAGCTTGTACTAAAATTAAAGGAATCGGGCTGTAAAATCTGATCTTTAAAAACCCACATTAGCTTTGAGTTGGCATTTATATTTAGTTACAAAGAGCCTTTTTTTTTTTTTTTTTGCATGTAAAGATTACTATAAAAAGACAGGAGTATCATCTACCAGTGTATGACATGGTTCAGGTCATTTAATAAACTGTTCACATATAAAGTTTAAAACGTACTTATAATACTCCCTGCCTAAAACTGGTCCCTTTCATCTTGACTTGGTTGGGAAATATTCCTTTGACACACGGACATATTAAATGTACATGACAAACTACTTAAAAACTGAGAGTTTCTCAAAATTGAAGTGAAAATAATGTTACCTAACTTTTAACCCATTCTTAGGAGTCTCTGTCTCAGGTAAGATCAAAGGTAAGATTTTAATTAAGCAGTTACTTACCTAGTTGTTATTGTCAATATGGACGCCACACTGCTGTGATGGAGTATGAGAAAGAAAAAAAAAAATCAATCTAATCTACTTTAGCCTCTAAAAAATAGAATCAAACTTCTGGGTTCTGGTGGGTTCCTGTTTCTCCTTCAACTATGTATCAGCCCCTCATTAAAAAAAGAAAAAAGAAAAGAAAGAAATTTTGGGGCAGAAGACTCATTTTACAAAGTAGTCTTAATATTCGTTTAAATAATTTAAGAGGTAGCATAAAACAGCAGAGAGAATGTAAGGTTTTGTTTTAAGTAGGCTCCATGTCCAGCGTGGAGCCCAATGTGGGGCTTGAACTCATGACCCTGAGATCAAGACCTGTGCTGAAATCAAGAGTCAGAGGCTTAACCGACCGAGCCACCCAGGCACCCCAAGAATGTAGCTTTTTGATTTAGACAGATCACGGTTCAACTCCACGGTGCCACCTACTGCTTGCGTGACACGACGCAAGTTATTTAACAGTTCTCGTAACTTTGGTTTGCTTCTCCGTAAACCTAGACGACCATGGCCTTGGAAGGGCGGTGCCGTGACGCGTGTAGAGGGCCCGGCTCAGCCCCTGAGGAGCAATGCGCGAGAGCGGGCCTTGTACACAGCACAGAGGCCGCCGACAGAGGCCGCCGGCCTCCATCTGACATTTAGTTGCTGCCTTAGGGCCTAAAATGGAATTATTTCAGAGTACAAATGAAATGTCAACTCATCCTTTTAATGGTCTTAACTGGGGGGAGTTTCCTGCCCGTTTTCAAAGAGCAAAGCAGCTGAGGCTGCGGAGCCACGCCTCCTGCGGGCCGCCCGTCCAGTCTGGCTGACCGGCTGAGTTTCATTTCCCGCTCGGCGGGCCAGGCCAAGACTCCCTCTCTTTCACCACCGCAAGCGTGGTTGGCAAGGCAATGCTCGAAAGTCCTGTGACCCAGGTTTTGCTAAGTCAACAGGTGAACCACACTAGGTCCTTGTGTCTGTCTTCCCCTGAGGATGAAGGGATTCCAGACATTTCCACAGCTCTTCTAAGAGTAGACTCCAAACCTCTCTTGTTTTCTCTTTCAACTCAATTAGGAAATGGGCACCAAATAATAAAAGTGGAAAAACTGTGGATTACACAAAAGGCAAACAAGGAAAAAGCAGATAACTTTCACAGGACAGTGTTTTTTAAACCTCTGTGGTGTGAACGGTACCCTTCAAATCTGGCTGGTTAAACAGAAGGGGGAAAAAAGATTCAGGTGAGAAATGTACAGTTTAGAATGAATAAAAAGAGGCCCCAGGCAAAAATGCTTTGGCTGTAGTGTTTTGTTCCTCCCACCCCTCCCCCAAATAGTGAAAGGGATCAGCAGGTGCCCTGACTCAATGAGGTGAACTGCAATCAGGAGGCAGATGCAGTTAAACACGAGAATCGTCTTCAAGGGGTGCATTCAGAAAAATGTCTCACAACATGGGTATTTTTTATTATCAGACCCTACTAGAAAGCTTTTTGGGGAAGCTGTATTATGAACTGCTCCAAGAATCTCATCTACTAAAAGGGTTGCAATTTTCCCAAAGACCAAAGGTAAATTTAATGAAAAGTCAAGCTCTAGTTCAAAAACCACAACCCAGTTGCTACGTTAATAAAAAGACCCTTTTGCGCAATTATGCAATAAGAAAAAAATCAAGGGTTTAAAAAAAAACAACAGAAATGATTGCAATATAATCAGGTAAAAGGCATTATAAACAATAAGAGATTACGTTAGCTGAGGAGCTTTTAAATATTTTTATAATACTACAGATCTTCAACAAACCTTACTTTTATTAAAAATGAGAGGCATAATATTTTGCCTTTTGGAGCAACTCAGAGAAATGACCAAATGAAAGATTAAAAAAAATTTATAATAAAAAAAGAAGAGTGAATATACAAGATATACCAAAATCCAGCCTCAACGTTGATTTTAAAATTTTACTTTGCTTATTCATTGGCTACTAGAGTGTAAAAAAAAATTTACTGAACTGCAATGCATTTAAACACATAAGGAAGTACTAACACTGAATTACATAAGGAAAATGAGAACACTGTCTTTCTAAGTCTTAGCATTTATAAATAATATAAAAACTGAGTAGTATTTTCTGGAATGGGGAATATTAGTAAGCCATTTTCTAAGAAAAATGTAGTAAATCAGTTCACTGAGGGAAGGTTAAACCAAGAAAATTTCTCATTTCCCATGTTAACAATTCTACATTTTCTAAGCAGTCAAATTACATGTATTACTGTATGATGGTTTTCAAAATATTAAAGATGCTGTAAGACCCACAACATAAGTGATGGAAACCCTGTCTGGAAAAATGATGTGGAATAACCCACATTTTGTCATTGCTGAAGTTTCTATAGATGGGTTTTTCATTCGATAGCTGAATTCTGAAAATTGCGGGAGAAAAAGGAAAAAGAAAACAGAGAATGGATGCAATAAAATGAAAAGAGAATCACTACTGTATTTCCAGTTCTCCTGGAGAGCTCTGGGGCTGTGCTAGGTTGAACAGCAATTGCACACAGATAATAGGCCAAATTGTGTGCTGTAATACTGGTATTTGTTGGCAACCAGGAATGTCCTATTACAAAGGCCAGAGGAATCAAGTAGGCGAGCTCCTTTCCATCATGGAGCTCAAATCAAGACATGGATTTCTTGCTTATGCTGGCAAGTAACCCTAGCAGTCTCTTCCATAACCTCTGTTCAAATCCCCTCTGAACGGATGTTGAAGACAAAAACAAGATATTTCTTGGAACAAAGAATGTGAGCTGCCACTACATGACGCAAAGGCCATACTGATTTCCATGGAAGTTTTCTAAAGCAGTAAGCATATGCCCAGGTGATTAAGTTCCTGGATTCTGAGAAGGGAGTTTAGAAAAAGCAGAAAGGATACATGTGCAAAGTCCACTATTCTCCAGGGCTTTATATAGCAATAAAAATGTTTACGGGACTAAGGAAGAAATATCTTTTAATTTCCCATACTGATTTAATCCAAACTTCACTTGCCAAAGCAAACCATGAAATATTCATACATCTCAACTTCTTTCCACCCCTGACCCTGTTCTACCTTCACATGCTCTATTAACCGTAGAACCTGGCTATGTCCTGGAAGTCTCAAACACTCAAAGAGTTAGTTGTTCAAGAAGAGAGGAATGAAAGTGATCACAGTGTATGACAGGCTACAAAATGCTGTGGTATAATTGCCTTCTAGTGTTCCCTAATCTGCATAGAAACCTCCCATTCTTCCTTTGTCCCGACTCACAGAAATCTATGGTTTAAATGATACCCACACTATCTGTAAGCATGCCCAGGTTTCTGCACCAGTGCTTTCAAGTTCAACAGAGAAAAGCAGCTATTCTGGGGATATTTTAAGGCAGAAGGGGCTGGAAGGCCAAGGAAGAGTGTCAGGATATACAGTTGACTCTTAAATGATACGGGTTTGAACCACACAGGTCCACTTATACGTGGATTTTTTAAAAATTACAGTTTAGCACTGTAAATGTATTTTCTCTTCCTTGTGATTTTCTTAGTAACATTTTCTTTTTGCTAGTTTACTTTATTGTAATACCTAATACATATAACATACAAAATATGTGTTAATTGACTTTATATCATCAGTGAGGCTTCTGGTCAACAGTAGGCTATTAGTCAAAAGCTGTATGGGGATTTTTGGACCACACTGGGGGGGGCGGGTGGTCAATGTCCCTAACCCCCATGTTGTTCAGGGATCAACCATACAGTGGCACTGCTCATGGTCATCATGAAAAATCTCATTAAAAAACCCACCAAATGAGCACAGAAGATGGCAACTGTAGGTGGGGCCTTTTGGCCATGCAAGAGAGAGGGCAGCACCCAAAAGATCCTCTTATGCCCGTGACCTTATCATGCTCTCAAAGCCATTGGCTGTTTTCCAAAACAACATCAAAAGAATTCAACCGATGGAAAACAAAGCTAGAAGCAACTCTTTAAAAAGAAAATAATTTGATTTTGAGTTATTTTAGGATTTAGCCCGGCTTCTTCGATACTGCCAGTGTCCCTTTCATGTTCATCTGCTACTTTTAAAAATCAGCAGAGATTTTAATGTGAACAATAGAGTGACTGTAGAATATGAATACACTTGTATTTCTCAGGCACTGATATATGACATCAAGCACTAGCTGTATTACTTTACTTGACATAGGAGTAAACAGAACAGTATTTTTTGTTTGTCTGAACCTATAGTATAGAGTTCTTCAAACTTTATTACAAGTTTATATTATTATATTATTAAATGTGATTATGTTTTACACACAGTTATATTTAGTTATTTTCTGCAGCCTGTTCAGATAAATGCAGAAAGGGCAAAATAAAGCAGTCCCAGATGGACCAATCTAGCATTAGATAATTCCATTGACAAAAGAATTTCCTCACCAAAGCCACCACAAGATTAGTCTTAAATATGGCACAAGAAAATCCTAACTAAAGGGCAGTTGGTATCATCACTATATGGAGGCTACACCAAGATCTCTTTCTTCCAATTTAGTTTGCAGCACACATAATTAAGACATAATATATTTATCCAAACATAATAGTTTGAATGGCAGACTCAGCTTTTCTCTGAATTAATCCAAACCCCAACATGCAACTTTTTTCTTTCTCAAATGGCCTATTTCAGATACTGTGAGTGATCTCTCTAGAATCCTATTCAAAATCATCTTTAATGGTTTAATTTCCTGTCTGCCTCAAATTTTTAAAAAAGAACAAAGAACTAAAACCTCAAAATATAAGAAAAAAAGAAGTCAACCATGGAAACTTTTTTTCCAAGGTCTTTATTGGTCTTGGGTTTATGATAAAAAAAAAACAGTAACATTCCCAAGGTTTTTTGCTATTAATATACTCTAAAATGGAAAAAATATTTTCCAAACTTGGCATTCTCTTATTGTTAACTTTTGTGTGTCTTTCTAGAATTGTTTTCTTAAAAAGGAAAGTGGTTTAAAGCTTTACTTTGAGGACATCCCCTAAAATTGTTTTAAGAACTTGCTTTATGAGGGTGCCTGGGTCGCTCAGTTATTAAGCAGCTGCCTTCTGCTCAGGTCATGATCCCAGGGTCCTGGGATCAAGCCCCACATTGGGCTCCCTGCTCAGTGGGAAGCCTGCTTCTCCCTCTCCCACTCCCCCTGCTTGTGTTCCCTCTTTTGCTGTGTCTCTCTTTGTCAAATAAATAAATAAAATCTTTAAAAAAAAAAGAACTTGCTTTATGGACTATGTGTTAAAAAAAAAAAAAAGACTCAGGGTGGCTTCATGATACATTCTGAAGCTGGAATGATAACATGCTCTACAATTAGAGCCCAAGTGCCCATTTCAGACTCACACTGAATTCAGTCCTGAAGACTTCCTGATATTAACACTGAACACTCTCTATTACAGAGATTATCAATTTAAATTCAGTGTTCATGCACTGTGCTCAGAAGTCCATCTCAATACCATTTCATGATTTATTTTCAAACTTACAGGTATCTAGTTATTAACAGATGTATCCCCTGTCCCCAACACTCAACTCTTAGATTTGTCTCCTCAGCTGCTCCCTCGCTTGTCTTGAAGACAGGCTCTGTCATGTTTACTAAGCAATAAGATCTACTCCATTTTTTCACTAGAAGAAAGGAGTAAACTTTTCCTATTGCATAGTGTAAGGTTAAAGTTAACGTTTTAATCCAATGCCATGTTAAAAATTTTTATAAATGGAATTATAAGGGGCAAAGGCTACACCAATACTTTCTTAGGAGAAAGGTATTTGAAGAAGCAAAACAAAAGGGAAAGACCCTCTAATTACAGGAGGTGCTATTGCTTTTCACTTGATACAGACCAGATATTTCTCTGGTCTAACCCTGAAAAAGTACAAATTACACACATCCCCACACTTTCAAAATATGCCAAAGAATTATTTATTAACATAGGACTTACAGATCACAAAAGAGAGTGGTACAGAAGAGCTGGAAAAGAAGTCATCAGAATAAGCATGCAGATCAGTATTTGCAGAGGAATATACCAAAGCAAGTTCGAAAAGGCACATTCACACAGAAAATGTCTAAATTGAAAAAAAAGACATCAGAAAAGCAGCCAAAAAAAAAAAAATACCAATAATAAGGCGCTGATTAAAATACAACGATTTTCAATGTCAAAGAAGAGCTACTTTACATGTAGGTAGGAGAGGTCTTGCTGACCCTTTGAGAGTGGCACAAATGAGGGGAAGCTCTTGCTGCCAACAAAACCAGATGATCGTAATGACGGCACATCAAGATGCTTCAGTGCCAGAGAGATTAAATTTGGTGGTGGGGACAAAAGCAGCCTAGTTGAAATTATATGCAGCAAGGGCTCAAAGGGTTAAATGTAATAATATGCAGAGAAATCAGGCAATATTATTAGTATTATCTACCTTCCATACAAAGAATTATAGCAGGAGTTGAAAGAGACAGTATCCCCTTCAGAGTTAAGTTAGGGTTTCTAAACAAGATTAAGGTCCAGAGATAGCAATCTACTAGGTTTCATTCTCTTTTCATCAGCCCCCTTTTTATTTCTCCAACAAGAAGTACCTTTAACCCTCAAACTAGGAGAGCAAGAGATACTGTGGTCAACATGAGGTTAAAGTAAAACCAAACTGCACTGAAGAAGTCCCTGCCAGTTACCTTTGACAGTACATGTATGCAGCAGTTTTGCTCAACAACAGTATAGCTCATTCGTCAGACATCAACCCCTTTTACCAACCGCTCTAAAGGGATACTGCTCCTTTCTGACAGGCTGTTTACAGGTCAAAAAGAGGAAACAATCTGCTTTTAAGAATATCCTCAAACTGAAGAGACTTGGCTTGAACATTACAGGTTCCAAGCTGGGGATGTTCCAAACATACATAAAAGAACATGAGCACAGATTATTTTAACAGGTCAATCAAAACAAGCTCAGTCAAAAAAAAAATCTCCCCTCCCCAAATAAAATGAAAAAAATTAAAAAGAAGGAAAAAGAAAAAGACATCCCAAACCTGATTTAGACTCATCTCATAAAGACATCTAGCTTGGCACTATGAAAGAATATAGATTCACTTTCAGAAAAATAGCTTCTAATTAATAATTTCGGAGTCCAAAAGGCTAGTATACATGTCATGAGATTTTTAAATAAAAATCAGATATTTTTCAAAAAACAGAGCACTTTGCAACCGACCACTGTGGCTCAAGCAGCTCATACAAAAAAGAGAAACAAAATCACTCGATCAAACAAACAGCAGCAAAAAAATTGGAAAACATCTGAGGAAAAATACAAAAAAAGGAAGTAGACAGTGGGGCGCAAGGAGCTCTGCAGACAGCCCGCTCCCTCGGACAGTGCCCTAGCCAACCGCCGTGTGAGACACGTCCTGCCTCTGAGAACCTGCTCCTGATCCAGCACACTGTTCAAGGGTACCTCCGACACTTCAGTCGCCAAAGGATGGATGCAATTTTGTTCTCTGACTTACCAATTTGATATATACAAAAGCCATATTACTTTGACGTTTCTGCCACAATCTGTAAACTTGGAAGTGTCTTGTGTGTCCCTCTCTAGTTAAAACATAACAAACCCTTCAAATGCGTAATACGTTCTCTAGAGTAATACAGTAATACTGAGAGAGTTCTCATTATTAAAGGCCACAAAATGGGTTTATCTTTCTACATAACATACCAAATAACAAACCAAAATAAAAACGAGGACACTTGGGAATCTAGTTTTTATGACAGGAAGCTGGACTACAGAATAAACTGCTACAAGTAAATCCATACAGAGTTTAGAGAGGGCTCCCTTGTAAGATGTTTTCAAACATTTTATGAGAAAGTTAGTAGTTACCCTATTCTACCATCTACAGATTTGTTACAATTTAATATTTCCAATCATAGAGTTCAGGCCGAAAACCGTACCTGAATTCCACTAACAATTCACGCCCTTCTCCTTGCCAGACTCTGGCACACAGGACCTCCACAGACAAGTTCTTTCCCTCGTCTCTTATGGGGACGTGGCCAACTGCAATACAAGCGGCTAGACATTTTTACTTTCTTGGCCTACCAAGAGTCAGTTTCTGTAAAGCGAACAGAACACTACATTGGCAGCTGCCAAACAGACCCAAGAGAAGAGAGAAGGCGAGGGCAACACTGACCTCACTCACAGAAATAGAGGAACATTACTGACACTGCAGAAGTCTTTTATAAATTCCTAGTGATGTAGGGTTCCTTCAGCAGTGGATTTTTATGTGCCTCTAACACCAAGTTGGTGTTCAATTTCGAAAGTAAAAATATTTTAGTGATCCAATCTAAGTTCCACAGCATTCATGGGCTCCATATGTCCAAATATCTATAGAATCAAATTTAACACTGCTTTAATGGGATTGGCAACGAAGAGGTTGTTAGAAATTCATAAGGGTTAAGAGCCAGAGCCTCACTCTACTGTAAATCGATGCCCACCAAACCACCTTTGAAATCTCCATCACCATCACCAGAGTAATCTCACCAATTCCTCACCTGCAGCAGGAGGATGCTGGCCACTAACTGTTGGTAAATCCAAAGAGCTATCAGACATGACATGCTTAAGATCTCCTCCCACATCAGCCAGTTTCATGTCAAACTGAACAGAGAGTGCATCTTCAGAGTCCTCCTTGCCAACACTGCTGCCGCCGATGGAAGGGAGATCCAAGGACTTCACCGAAGCAGAGTCTTCTTTGGTGTGTCTGAAAGCCACTGATTTCTCGCTCAGGGATTTGTCTGAATTCATGGAAGAAAATTTACTGGAGTGGAAGTCAGCAAAATCATCATCACTTTTTCCTGAAGGAGTGTTATCTTTCAGTTCTTCACCACCTAGTCCAGATCCTTCCAGAGAAAGTTGTTTGAAGACATCATATTTCGTAGATGCGGCAGCTGAGTTTTGTCCAGTCTTCACTGTACTGCCCGAGCTGCCGGTTAGAGGAACAGGACTAGCTTCCTCTTTAAGGGCATCGTATTTGTCATCGGCCTTTTGCTCAGCTGAAACAGAGCTATTACTGAAAGCCATAAAATCTGCAAAGTCATCCTGCTCCCCAACAGATGCTGGACTAGAATATTCCCCAAAAAGGTTGAATTCTCCAAAATCATCAGCCAAACTAGACATCTTCGTTGATGCCAACGCTGTCGTGGCCACAGCAGATCCTGCTGGCGGTGGTCGTGTGGAAACAGCTTTGGATGCACTAAATGCAGCTGAAAAAGGCAAGGGTTTCTCGCTGCTGCAGTTAACAGAGGAAAACATGTCTAGGTCTGCTAAGTTCAGAGGGTTTTTCACTTGTGTTTGTTGTTTCTGTTGTATAGCTCCTGAGGGGAAGGCTGCTGGAAAAGTTTGGTCTTTTGTTGGTGGCTCTAGTGGTGATAGACTGTCGGCAGTTTTAAAATCGGTGAAGCCATCATCAGTGCCTGCAGATCGGAATTCTGCAAAGTTTTCTCCTGAAAGAAAAAAAAAAAAAAAACAGCCAAATGAATAAGAATGCTGAGCTGAAAACCACATGATGCACAGCATATTAAATTACAAGCATACTTTTAGAGACTTTTCCCTCACCAGCTTGACATTATTTAACTACACTGTAAATCCTACCAAAACATCTCTTTGGAAACTACACATCTGTTTCCACCTTGAAGGCTAGTGATACCAAAAGAAATACAAATCAAACCAAGAACACCTAACACTGTCAGTTTCATTTGCTCATCTAAGTGTGCTAGGTCTCCTATTGCCAGGTCCTCCAGTTGGCCAAAAGCACTGCTCTCAGGACTTCTCACTACAGCTAGCCAGCCAAGCACACAAGGGGAGGAGAAATATGTGCTGGAGGATCCTGAAGAGACACACGTTGAAATAATGATCCTTTAAAGATAAAATGTTTTACATGGTGATCAACCAGGAAAAAAATGTCACAGGTACCAATTAAGTATTATGAAAAATCCTGCATCTAATATTTAGGATGTGAAACACTTTGCTCAACGTGGCACTGTAAGCATATTGTCAGATATTTTGTGGTCTTGCTCCAGTATATGGAGGCATTAATTTGAAGGGAACTTTGATGAAAATTTTTGAAAAGGTATCTACTTATTTGCAAAGCATTCTAGCTGAGGACACTTTTTTTTTTTTTAAGATTTGAGAGAGACAGAGAGAGAGAGAAAGAAAGCGAGCAAGCATGTATGCTCATGTGAGCATAAGTGGGAAGGGAAGGGAATCTCAAGCAGACTCTGTGCCGAGCAGGGAGCCTGATGCGGGGCTGGATCTCACAACCCTGAGATCAGACCCAAGCCGAAACGAAGAGTCGGACACTTAACTGACTGCACCACCCAGGTGCCTCTGCTAAGGACACATTTTAAAGTGGTTTTTCTATACCCTAAAACAAATAAGCCGATCTCATGGAGAAAAAAAATCTGAGTACTTGGGTTGTTCTTGAAATCACCCATCCCACTGTACCAATGAGTGCTTATTCTTATTTATTAAAATTCAGAGGGATTTGAGTAAATACCAACTGTATTATTAAAAATTTCAAAGGATAGGATTTAAACTTCATATTGTGCTACTCTGAGGAAGGAGTTACTGAAAATTTTTTTCATCATTTTTTAGAGAAAATAGGTAAAATGTATTTCCAATAAATAAACTGACTCAAGATGCTGATAAAAATCTAGACCCATGATTCTAAATAGAGTTCCTTTTATTATCAGAGTAACGTTATCACTCATAAGTATGAGGTTAGAATGCAGATGATCTCAGTTTTTCTAATGCTGTCTGAAGGTCTTCCATAAAATCCACTAGGTTTTACCAAGTAATGAAAATCAAGAGATAAACCAAAATATAAATGTAGATATACCAACATCACTTATGTGAAAATACAAGTGCTAAATCCTGGAGAGTTATAAACTAAAATATAGGCTTTAATTTCTTTGTCCATTTTTAAAATTCTATTTGTCCCTAAAAAGGAGATATAGAAACAGATGAGCTATAAAAGTATATTTCAAACCAAAATCTAATTCTTAAAACTGTCATTAAAATAAAACAGTCTTTAAATATATTGTTTGTAACATGATATACTTTGATATATCATAAGAAGAAAGCACGGAAAACAATGGAAGCTGATTTAATCAATTCACCAGCATAATTCATCAACAGAGAGAAATCTATTTAATATTATTAGGGAAATTTTAGAAAGAGAGGAACAGCATTCCAAATTTCTGTATTTTATGTTTTTAAGACATACCACTAATAAAACTCAAGTCAATTTCACAAACTGACAGGAGAAGCAGATGTAAAACTTTAAAAAATCACCCCACAATTTTGGATAAGTATATTACTGATAATATTTGTATCATTTCTGTAAATGAAAACGTAACAAG
The DNA here is from genome assembly GCF_003265705.2 of Callorhinus ursinus. Classification (NCBI taxonomy): domain Eukaryota; kingdom Metazoa; phylum Chordata; class Mammalia; order Carnivora; family Otariidae; genus Callorhinus; species Callorhinus ursinus. The sequence continues at coordinate 9,759,122 of NW_027397096.1, read as the reverse complement.
CAGCCAATTTAGTCACAAATTTTTGATGCGCTGCTTTGAAATTATCTGTGAAATTGACAAGTTTTGCTTTGTTATTTTTAAAAAGAAATCACCACAGCAAACTAAACTTACTGATGAATTGTAAATGTTTCCATTAGAAATGTAAGCTGTGTGAAAGGGTCAGAAAGAAACCCTTTCTTTCTGGGTTTACAGAAACCCAGTTTCTGGGTTTACAAGTTCAAAAACAAAGGGAATTTGGGGGCAAATAAATTAGTTGCAGGCATTGGAATTTTGCATATCAGAGGGTACATTAATCCTCTGAATCCCCATAAATTCCCCTCCCTCTCTACTTGCCAATTTTTAGGCCCTAAAAACATTTCAAAAGAGGTCACTTTTTGCTAAAACTTCAGTAAGAAGGGTCACTTCTCCATACACAGTATTTTTCTCATCTCCTTAAATTTATGGCTTAAACTGTAGGGGTAGGAAAAAAGGAAATAACATTAATCTCTGTCACTTAGTGACCTACAAAACCCACAGTTCTGAACACAATACTACATGATTTTTCATAAATTCTAAGACACTAATATACTTGATGCATTCAGGCCAATGTATTTTTAATGAAAACAGAATAAAATATATTCTTCTAAAGTGAACAAAGAGTTGGCACCTCTACCTGGAACTCTTTAAGTTAAGGCAGGAATGAAAGCAAGCCAACAAACATGGCAGCAACAATATGGGGTTCTATTACTAAAGTACTAATAAAAGCAGCACTAAGGTACTGCTTCCATTTTGATGGCACCACTGTCTTTCTCAGGAATAACATACCTATGATATGATGATTAATACCGCCCTACATAAAGAACTCTGATATTAAACCACGCTCTTTACTCCAAACTTGCCTTGGCTCAAGAGGTAGGTGAGGAAAGCACTGCTGGGAGTCAAACCCAACTAACAAGCCAAAAGTTGAGAGAGAGAGAGAGAGAGAGAGAGAGAGAGAGAGAGAGAGAGATTGAGATTGAGATTGAGATTTATTTATTTATTATTTTAGAGAAAGCATGTGAGTGAGCAGGGGGAGGGGCAGAGGGAAAGAGAATCCTGAAGCAGACTCCCTGCTGAGTGCAACCCCAGGACCAAGATCATGACCTGAGCTGAAATCAAGAGTTGGCCCTCAACAGACTGAACCACCCAGGTGCCCCAAGTTCCTCTAAGGTTTATCTTTGTACTCCTAGTGCCTAACACAGGCACTGAGGAAAAAAGTTATTACATCCTAAAGGCTTGAATGAAACAAGGAAACACTTCTAGAACTTAACAGCTATAAGGGACGGAATATTTTTAGAACTGGTGGGTCTTTCTTTTTAGAGATATTTAAATAGTACACTTAAAAATTTTTTTTCTAAAGATTTATTTTTGCAACAGAGAGAAAGTGCACACAAGCAGCGGGAACAGCAGAGGGAGAGGGAGAAGCAGGCTCCCCGCCGCCGAGCAGGGGGCCTGATGCAGGGTTCCATCCCAGGACCATGGGATCATGACCTGGGCGGAAGGCAGACGTTTAACCGACTGAGCCACCCAGGCGCCCTAAGCAGTACACTTTTCCCCTCAACTTTCACACATACATTACCTTTCCTATAATCTCCTCTCACCCCCCCCCCCCCCCGCCACTCCCACCCTCTTGGACAGAAGGGTGCGAACAAATGATTATCAAAGGATGTTTCAAATTTGAGCACTCAATACACAAAGGTAAAATATGGCACTGTACTGAGGAAGAAATCCTCATGAGAGTACACAAGTATCACAGCATGTGCAGTTAAGCTTTGAAGGACATAATTTGACCTATGGATTATCTAAACCCTACACATCAGGTTAGGATTTAACCACAAATGTAACTTCCAGTCTTTACACATACAGCTCTCAAACTATCATTCTATATTCCCTTCTACTCTCTTTAAGCCCTTCTATAAATCCCTCTTACCTCATCTTATTATAGACAATTTTGAAAATCTTGAAAAGACTGGTTGCTACCCTTTCCATAGTCCACAGACTGACAACAGTTCAAGTTCTTGTTAAACATTAAAATAACAGACCAATCACAGCCCTCCATTTGATACAGAAGTCTAACTTGGCTTGAAGGCTTCCAGTGAAAGGGAACGCAGCACTAGCTTCAAAAGAAATTGCCTTGGGGGGTGCCTGGGTGGCTCAGTTGTTAGGCGTCTGCCTTCGGCTTAGGTCATGATCCTGGGGTCCTGGGATCAAGCCCCACATTGGGGTCCTTGCTCTGCGGGAAGCCTGCTTCTCCCTCTCCCACTCCCCCTGCTTGTGTTCCCTCTCTCGCTGTGTCTCTGTCAAATAAAGAAATAAAATCTTTTAAAAAAAAGAAATTGCCTCAATTTGGGGTTTGCCCTAAATTTTAGAAAATAATTTCCAATAGCTGAACCACATTTTGTTTCCTCATAATTTCCACAGGCACAAAGCCAAAAAACCCTCACACACACACACAATATTATAAAGACATGTTCAGGAGTATCACTGAAAGAACCATCAAAAATATTTTTTATCAAAAATGGAGGGGTGTCTGGCTGGCTTAGTCAGAAGAACATGCGACTTTTGGATCTTGGGACCACGAGTTCAAGTCCCATGTTGGGTGTAGAGATTACTTAAATAAAATTTTTAAAAAATTGAAGTAATTTAGGGGCGCCTGGGTGGCTCAGCCAGTTAAGCGTCTGCCTTCGGCTCAGGTCATGATCCCAGGGTTGTGGGACCCAGCCCCGCGTCAGGCTCCCTGTTCAGCAGAAAGCCTGTTTCTCCCTCTCCCTCTGCCTGCTGCTCTGCCTACTTGTGCTATCTCTCTGCCAAATAAATAAATAAAAATCTTAAAAAAAAATTAAGTAATTTATCCATTTAAGGAATCAAAAACTTACCTGAAGATTTACTCTCTGCTGTCTGTTCAAGTTCTCTGAAAGCACTGTATTTATCACCAGGCTCTATGATGAAAAGACAGAAAGTCCATTAAGTTTAAGAACCTTGAGATTAAAACTCAAGGAAGTAAGGCAGGCAGACTGGGTTAACCAAACCATACATATTTGACACGTGGTGTAAGCATTCTATACATTTCTCACAAAAGGCCGCCACTAAAAAGGTTTACATTCATAGGTTTAGGAATTGATGATGTGTTTTTACCTCCAAATGGAACAGTATTTTCAGAGGACTTGTCAGCTGTAATTCCTTTAAACACAGCATATTTATCCATCGAAGTTGATGCTTTAGTTCCAGGAAGTGGCATCAACAAAGAAGGGGCACTATAAGGGAAAATGAAGTATTTCTTAATGACTAGAACATTGAATCCTTCCCTTATCATCAAGTAGAAGCTTAGAATTAAAATGGGGAACAGGCACCTGGTTAAAATTCATGGCTCCCTGCTTTAAAAGTTAGAAACTATTTATATTCACCACAGAGATGAAAAAATATTTTTTTTAAACATCCTTTTTCTTGTAAAAATATCCTGACACACCGACCACGTGATAATTCTTTGTTTGCTTATCTGAAGAGGGGTCAGACCCACACTGACCATCTTATCATCTAAGTCACAAAAACAGTTGGAATGGCTTTGGAAATAGATTCTCATCGAATGATGAACCTCCTAGAATTTTAACTTAAGGTCCATAAAATTGCAAAAGTGAACTGTTCCAAATATGTACACCCAATATTTTAGAGTAAATTCTGTTAACCTTCATATAAATTATTCTTTGAAATGGGTTCAGAACTCACAGGTAGAATAGTTAAGATAAACATCTATTTATGAAATGTTGTTCAAGCCAAGATGTAAATTGTTCTTATTTGATCTTAGTGCATTGCTTACTGGCAGAAGTTCACACATCTGATAAGCAGCAGTGGAGTTAATATAATTTACATTTTTACAAGGACCACATCAGCGGTTCCAGAAGCTATCTCTGTAGCAAAACAACAATCACTTCAAAATTAGATAAAGATACTTTTGCCTGTGGACATATTTCTCGCTGGATGGAAAAACAGTGTAATGAGTAGTATCTGTGTGGGTAATTCTTGGATGGCTTAAACACATACTATAAAAGCACAGCTTTTTTTTTTTTTTTTTTCTTATCACACCCAGGCAGCTCCCTGGAAGAACAACTTTACATATGAATGACTACATTCCACCACTAGTTTGTGTCATTCAATACCACACACACAAGTTATATAAATGGATTTCTATTGAGTTCTTTGCCCAGAAGCAAAAATCTTTCCACAGTCATTTAAATCGTCTTATCAGTGACCTACAAGCAAGGTAAAAAACCCAGCTCTTTGCACATGCATGCTAATGGAGGTCCACAGTGCTTTAGGACTTAGTGTTATCAAATATAATTTCACATCACTACCAAACAGCTGCGATATATTTGATCTTGACAAACAGGTCATCATCTATACATTATAGGTGGATTTTTTAAGTTCCATAAGCAATTAAACTACAACTCATTGAATAACATGTTACATATAAATAAAAGTAATTAATGTTTGAGGCAGGAAAAAATCACAAAGTTGAACAACCTATTTGTTTTTCATGAACTGCCAACTTTAGCTACGGTCTTATAAAGCCCACTGGTAAAATCTACTAAATGTGACATATAATTATTATTAATTTTAAAATTATTTTCAGCATTTGAAAAAAACAGAGGAACTTCAGGTAACGAAATACTGAATGAAGTCAACAAAATTCCACTCAAAAAAAAGCTGACTCAGACTGTAATTTTATGCATATTACAAATGAATAATTCATTCTAGTTCTCTGAAATTATTTAAAAAAACCAAACTGTAAACACCATGACAGTGTTTAGGCCAGTTATATAAAGTGCTTATCTATTCCAAATGTGAAAACTGTAATTTCTACTATTTAATATTAGTGAAAGATACTCAGTGAGAGAGGCACATTGTTTTAAAATTTAAGAACCTGCATTCTACTGAAAGATAAGACTTCAGAGAATTTGGCTACCAAACAAAAAAGTATTTTGCTTTTTCTCTAGTGCATCCATTTGTTTTACAATCACTCCATGTGGCTGTCGTAGATGATTTTACTTAGTTGCTTACCCTGCTAAAGGTAGAGACATTTTAGACAACAGGCTTGAGCCACGGAAACTTAATCAAGGCAAAAGGGCTCACAGCGACCACCTGGCTGAATACAGACAGGGCCATCAGTCCACTCAGCTCAAAATATCCACAGGCCCTAACACACCAGTGGGCTACTTGGCATCGCCACCAAATAGGGAAAATTCCATCTGTGGCCATACTTCCCCATCATCCCCCTTTAAAAACGGTCCCCACTCACTGCCTAGTGGCAGATGGTCTCTCCTTTGCTGTCCTGCCTGATGCTCCCTTGCAGTGTATTCAATCAACTTCTATCTCCTTTATTCTACCAGGGGTGAATCCTTTCACAGCCCTGCATCACAGGCCGCCATGGGCCGCCACTGCCTTCCACCCTATTGTCACCCCACATTTGGGGTCTGATTGGAGAGACACCACACTAAATACTGCCACTTAAAAAGTAAAATGAAGCTAACCAACTCAAAACCCCTACACCTTAATCCTTTTTGAACTATTTTAGCATCAGTACCCCATGTCTGTGGTGTCTACTGTTCCAGGCTCCCCAGTGCCCGGCTCACAGTTAAGTATTTTGTGAATGCATAAATGAATGACACTGCTGACTTCCAGATCCCCTTTCATGCCGACTCAAGGGCTAGCTATTTCTCCTCTGACATCCAGTTCGACAACGCGTCTGACCCCTTTCTCAGACGCACACTTTTCAGTGCCTTACTCTAAACCCAGAGTACCCCTCAGCAGCTCACCACAGGATCACAACTGCAGCTGAATTTACCCACACAGTAGCAGGGATCACTTTCCTCAGGCCACTTCTTATCTCTAAAACACTTTACAGATTACGTCACAAATCATAAGCCATCCCACATTGTTGCTGCCCTTAACTAATGAGATTTTTTTTTTCACAGACTAACAATACTCTCCACTCCAGCCTACTTAACACCTTACTTGGCTTTTCATCTTCTTGGACAAATAATGCCCATTTTTTGCTTAAAAATGTTACCCAAGGGGCGTCTGGGTAGTTCATCGGTTAAGAGTCTGAGTCATTGGGCGCCTGGGTGGCTCAGATGGTTAAGCATCTGCCTTCGGCTCAGGTCATGATCCCTGAGTCCTGGGATCAAGTCCCGCATTGGGCTCCCTCCTCGGTGGGGAGCCTGCTTCTCCCTCTCCTGCTCCCCCTGCTCGTGCTTTCTCTCTCTGTCAAATAAATAAATAAAACCTTTGGGAAAAAAAAAAAAAGAGTCTGAGTCATGGTCTCAGCTTAGGTCTTGATCTCAGGGTTATGAGCTCAAGCCCCACGATGGGCTCCCAGTGTGGAGCCCACTTAAAAAAAGTGCTGGGGCGCCTGGGTGGCTCAGTTGGTTAAGCGACTGCCTTCGGCTCACGTCGTGTCCTGGAGTCCCAGGATCGAGTCCCACATCAGGCTCCCTGCTCAGCAGGGAGTCTGCTTCTCCCTCTGACCCTCCCCCCTCTCATGTGCTCTCTCTCATTCTCACTCTCTCAAATAAATAAATAAAATCTTTAAAAAAATAAAAAAAAAAAAGTGCTGCCCAAAGCAGTCTCACCTAGAAATCATCATTTAACAAATATCCCTGTAAAATAAACTCATAATATGGAATACAGATCATTAACTAGGGAATTCATTATACATGTACACCCACACAAAGACTGAAGGACCAATTCTAAGAGAATCTTATCAGATAAATACCCAGATAAAGCTAAGCTTCTTTAGAGCAGGAATTGCGTTTTCTGCTTACGTAGTTCTAGTGCCTACCCCAGTGTCTGGCATATAGCAGATGGTTAAGTAAATGTTTTTCAGTGAGTAAATAAACAATGAGTGTGGATTCTTAGACATGAGCAAAACGTTTTCATGTAAGCATGGAAGTAATCAAGTCAGAACTGAAAAAAAGTCTACAAAGTATGACTATGTATGAAAGTAACTATTATGTGGAGATAATGCCACACAGAACTGCTAATAACCCATATATCTTGGATCTGGCCACCATCTTAAAGTTTCACCCACTGAGAGCGTTTTTTTTTCCCAGAGGAGTAAACCACTAATTTGATGAATCTGGTTTATAACCTTCATACTGTAACACATTCATCCAGTAATCCTTTATTAATTACATAATATGGTTAAGTACTACAAATATAGCCATGAAAGACTGTCTTCAGGTACGACAGCCTAGTAAGGGAAACAGGTAAACCAGTAACCAGGGCACAGATCTCTATAAGGCACCAGGGCAGTAAAAAGGGAAGGGCCCTCATCTTTGAGGTGGCAATTAATGCAGAGGGATTAGTAAAAACTTTCTATGTTAAACTGATTTTTGAAATAGAACCAGAATGAACTATAGAGAGAATTTCAGATTGAAGAAGGTAAAAGGTCAGAAGCCTGAAAAAGCAGGATCAGTTTGGAGTCGTTCTGGCATCGCTGGAGCATAAGCTGCGCAGGAAGGGCAATGGTCAAGAGAACAGGCAGCGGCCAGAGCATATACAGCCTTTTTCCAGGCCAAGCAGAGCTGACAGAGTTGGTGGTGCTAAGGGAGAGGGCGCGGAGCCACAAATAAATGGATGCCTCTTTCTCATTTATTAAACACAATGTTAACTATATTCAACCCTTTTATACCTGTTTCCATGCTGGGAATTACTTGTTTTTGAAGAAGCAGGCAACTCTTGGAAATCACTGAATGAGTCATCAAGGGAGCCTGACTTAGAAGCATCTTGAAAATCCTGGAAGTCATCTTCTTCTGGTTTTACCACCTAGGTGTATAGAGAACATTTAAATAGAGAGAACTGATAAAAGAGTAAATAACAAATTTACAACTGTCAAACTCAAAAACTACCTTTTAAATCTCCCTAAATTAGGTAGGCATGACTATCTAATTTTAGAAGAACACACTTTAGATATAACACCAACTCAAATATCTAAAGCAAGGATCTGTCTTGTATTTTTTTTTATTTTGGGAGGTGGTGGGAGGGTCACAGGGAGAGGGAGAGAGAGAATCTTAAGCAGACTTCACCCCCAGTGTGGAACCTGATGCGTGGCTCAAACTCACGACCTGAAATCGTGACCTGAGCCAAAATCAAGAGTCAGAAGTTGAACTGACTAAGCCACCCAGGTGCCCCTGTCTTGTATTTTTATTTTATTTATTTTTTATTTTTGAAGATTCCACTTATTTGTTTGAGAGAGAATGAGAGAGCACAAGATGGGGAGGGTCAGAGAGAGAAGCAGACTCCCCGCCAAGAAGGGAGCCCGATGCAGGACTCGATTCCGGGACTCCAGGATCATGACCTGAGCCGAAGGCAGTCGCTTAACCAACTGAGCCACCCAGGTGCCCCCCGTCTTGTACTTTTAGCTACTCTCTTGTAGAGATGGTAAAAGACTGGTTTAAAGAACTAATCCACACAATTTTAAAGCAGCTGAGTCACATTTATTACTGAGAACCTGCCATCTTTAAAAAACATTTTATACACGATATAAATTACAAAAGTGATACAAGCTTGTTATAATACATTAGTATATGTACAAAGTCAACAATGAACACTGACTCCTAATCACATGCTCTGGAAGTAAGTACTGTGAACAGTTCATTTGTTTTATAGAAAAATGAGCTTATACTATGTTGTTCTGCACTTTAAAAAAAAAAGATGTAATTATAATGTGGACATTTTTTCCATGTTGTACATGTAGTAGTTCCTTCATTTTAATGATCAAATAGTTTACCACTATATAGATGAAGCAAAACTTATTTACCTTCCTTCTTCTGAGGGACATTTAGCTATTTCTAACTTTTTACTCTAACAAACAATGCTGTAACAAATATCCTTGCATATTTTTGTTAATCTGAGTTACTATTTCTATGGGATAGATTCCTAATAGTGTGACTGCTAGGTCAGAATATACAGACATTTAGAATTTGGGCAGCTATCGCCAAACCTGCCTTCTAAGAAGGCTGTACCAGCAAACCATTTTCCTTGACACTATTATGTTTTCTAAACTTTTTGCTAATCTGAGAAGTGAAAAGTAAATGGAAGCATTTGAATTTCAGGTTTAGTAGCTTTTCCAAAAGACACAGTCTAGGAATTTAGTTAACCTCATTAAGCTTGATGTTTAAAATGTATATACTATAAAGAACTATATAAACTTTTAGCCAAAATTCAAATCTCTTAAGGCTTAAGAAATTTCTTCATTTTTTTTAAATAATGAGAAATGAAATTTTGTATTGTTTTACTTCTGTTTAATTTTCACCTCCAGTGTCCATCATAATACAACAATCTTCTCTGCATCCTTGGGAAAAAAGCTGCCAGATTCACTTTCAGAGATTATATGGAATATGCACAGCTTCTCCACTTACCTGATTTGCAGGGTAAGTTGGCATGAAGCCACTGGAAGCCTGGGCTGCAGCTCCCCCAACTGGTCCAACAAGGTTAATGCCCATGACTGGCTGTCCGAGGTTGAGGGGTATGGAGCCTGCAGGGCCTGAAGACATCCCAGTTGGCTGACTCACCGCAGTAGGCAAAGTCATAGGAAAGCCACTTAAAGTTGGAATAGGAGCAGCTGGAAATTGGTTTAAAGCATCAGGACTCATGGCAGGAACACCCCTCTATACAGAATAGAAGGAAAATGGAAACATTTTAGGGGATTGAAAACCACATATAATCTAAATCCAGCAAAGGGAGACCTAAATGTAAAATCTGTAGTCCTGATAGCTTTCTACCCTGAGTCCCAAAACTCATGAATTTGACACAAGAAAATAACTTACAAGGTTCATGTAAACCTAATATCAGACAAAGAAATAGTTAACACAGCTCGATGGTGACACTGTACTTTCTGACAAGTTTGGTTAATTCATTATAATCAAATCATTTAAAATGATTCTGTATTATGAGAAAAATTGTTACCAGACCAAGAATACTTAAATCTAAGGAATTTTAAAAAAGGACTTCAGAAACAAGAAGAGTAATTTCATCTATTATTGAATAACTTTCAAGTTCAGAAAGGATACAGTTAGGTCAGAGAATGTTAATATACTAAACAGTCTTTAAACAGAATATTTTGCTAGTACGTGCATCATATAAAACTCTACATCTCTGAGTACTGTATCCTAAAAATAATCTAAATTTTAATGTACAAGGAGTTCTACAAGGTTGTAGTCAATAGGATTTATATTGAAAAGTTATTTGATCAAACTTAAACAATGTCTACCTGTGTTACTGCTATCATGGCGAGAACAGTATAAAGTTCTTCCTTAGTAAGTTTGCCAGGTGTAGTTCGATTAGCTAAGGCCCATATCTGTCCAAGAGTTTCCCTGGGAAGTCCAGATGACATCAGGATGGGATAAAGTTTAGCAGTATCTATTCCAGTTGGAGTCATTGTGATTTCTAAAATTTTCTTATACGCATCTATCAAAGGAAAGACCAGATTACAAATGTAAACATATTAAAAATGATTGCTCTTTTTTGTTGTCATTGTTGCTTACACAAGAATAATCTTAAGTCAAACTGCTTTAACAGAACTGAAGCCATGTCAGGGTTTGAATTGCTGTAAAGGTTATTCAAGTGGAAATTTCCAACACACAGAGTCTACAGCTTAGAAGACAGGTTGGAACTTGGTCCTGAAGATGAAGATTTGGGGCTAAAGGTCAGAGAAAGTCTTAAAATTCAGAAGATAGTAACAATACTAAGATGGAGGTGGTATAAATAGATGCTTTGTACTTTAAAAGAGAAGTTGTAGAGTAATGATGGTGGGAATAGTTTGAAAATAGCAGTAGGGAGGCGAGAACTGTACCAATACCACCTGTCTCCTCCCCCAGTGAATTAGAGGCTATGAGCAAAAATAGTACTGGGTAAGGTGCTATGGGAATAGAGCCTTCAGAGAAAGCAATTTTCAGTCAAGTTGATAAAGCAGAATACATGTTTCCAAAAAAAAGGGAAGGAACTGCTGAGGAGTTTTTCCACAATCAAATGGGGTTTCTGAAGGACAAACTGGGAAAAGCTCTTAGAGATGAGGTTGCCATATAAAACAGAGGATGCTAATATCACATGGGACATACTTTTATACTAAACAATTATTTACTATTTATCTGAAATTCAAAATTGAATGGATGTTATATACACTTATTTGCTAAATCTGGCAACCCTAGTTAGATGAGTTTTGGAGGATGACAGTGGGTAGGGCTAAGGCAGACAGAAAAAAAAAATGTTTAAAGCAAAAAATTTACATCCAGGATTTGAATATGGATTATAGGTTAGTAGGCTGGCTATAAGAACACATATTTTGGCTAGGAAATTATGTGTGCATGTATGTTTGGAAGGAGGGAGAAATACAAGCTGGCAGAAAATGAAAGGAACTCCAAAATATATCAGATCTGGGTTTGTTTTTTTTTTTTTTTTTAAAGATTTTTGTTTTTTTTAATTGATTTGACAGAGAGAGACACAAAGAGAGAGGGAACACAAACAGGGGGAGTGGGAGAGGGGGAAGCAGGCTTCCCTCTGAGCAGGGAGCCTAATGTGGGGCTCAATCCCAGGACCTGGGATCATGACCTGAGCCAAAGGCAGACACTTAACGACTGAGCCACCCAGGCGCGCCAAGATGTGGGTTTTGTTTGTTTGTTTGGCTTGAAGACAGAGAGTAAGAAGATGCAAACTGTCTAATGGGCACTTGGAAGAAAACCTATTATTTTTATGTACAACTGAAGTCCCATAGGATTTGGGAAAATTGGCCTTTCAATTGGTGAGTATATGATTATAATGTAAAGTAGACATTACTGGTTTTTCCCCAAAAAGAAGTTCAGCTACAATTTTCCAGGGACTGGCAAAATACAGCAAACTGAACATGTTACAATATATTAAGATTAACACATGCTGCTATAATAGTCATTACTGTGGGCACATCAGCCATGGCTCAACAGAGTATTTCCTCGTATCAACTGAATACTATCACAAAATATACACCTTAGGGAATTTTTTGGCTCCGCAGTAATAATACACATAAAGTAAAAAGTAAACACCACCATCCAATGTTGTAAAAGATGCTACTTGGTCTTTTACTTCACATATTATAAGTCATAAGACAAATATATTTTAAAATATAAAAATTAATCACCACGAGTTCAGAAAATTACATTAAATGTATTAGTACTTTTTTTTTTAATTTTATATATTCATTTACGAGAGAGCGAGAGAGCACAAGCAGGGGGAGCAGCAGAGGAGAGGGAGAAGCAGGCTCCCCACTGAGCAGGGAGCCTGACGTGGGGCTCAATCCCAGGACCCCAGGATCATGACCTGAGCCGAAGGCAGACACTTAACCAACTGAGCCACCCAGACGCTCCTATCAGTACTATTCTTGAGAGGTTATTAATAATCTATGAAATAACAATATCTTTTAAAGCATGATACATCTAAGCAAAGCTTTTAGAAATCAAAGTCTATGATGGTCAATAAAACATTAAAGCAAAACATTTCTCCCACATTTATATAGCTATTTCACATATAAGGCTGTCTTTAGAAATATCAGATCTTTTAAATTTTCTGTACTCTTTCAGAAAAAAATAAACAAGAAAAAAGTTAAAATTCCTTCTGCATATTTTGTAACCACAACAGTAGATATTCACAACTCTGTTTTCAACACTTTAAGTGAAAGATCCAGACGGGAATCCTGGACAAAGCAGCTTTTTTACCTGGAACCAAACTCTCATTGTAAATCCAAGGAGGCATTCTGGGCTGAACAGGATCCTGTGAGGGAAATACTCCCACACCTAGGAGATAAGAAACATTATTTAATGTACATAACGGTCCATGCAGATGATGGGGAAATTGCACTGAGCCACCCTTTTTTATAAGAAGAGCGCTGGCTGAAGATACTAAAAAAAAGTCACCAATACAATTACAAGATTTGGTTTCTAAACAACTCTGTACATTAACTATGTCATAAAGAGAAAGCGAAAACAACTAAGATGTACCAAATCAATATTCTGAATCACATAAGGCTTGCAGCATTTCACATGTATTACAAATTAAAGGAGAAAACATGACGGCCAGTGGTTTAAAAATTACACATGTAAAAAAAATGTAATTGGCTCAAGCTTTCCTTGCAGCTTTTAATAATATTTCTTTGCAAAGTCTAATTTTTTTTTAACCCAAATATGACACTGCTGCCTTAGATATATGGGATTTTTTATTTTTATTTTGTTCAGAAAAAAATCCTCCAAAAGTTTGTCTCCTAGGCCACACAGATTCTAATTTATCTCTGCAAGCTGAGTTTATAAAAACTTGGATCTTTTAGGCAGCAGTGTGTATGATTTATTTCAGAAAAACAAAACTATTTCTCATTGGTGACTTTTCCAGTTAAATTTTCACTTTCAACCTTATGGAAGAACAGAAAGTGTAAGAGGGGAGAAAGAATTTTTATAAAATAAAAAGAAAAGAAATTTAAAATCAGGAATGATTCTGATTTAAAAAACTGGTTATCAGAAAATTTTTAAAAGGAATAACTGTGCTGAAAGAATTCAGAGCAAAATCATAGGGGTTAATTGGAGAAAGGAATGCATTAAAAATATTTTAAGCAAAATACTGATTAGCAAAATGAAGCAGCATTCATTTGAAGATTAATGCTTAAGGTGTTAGCATTGGAGCGACATTTGGTTAAATAAACTTTTTGCTGAGTATTTCATGAGCTCACCACTCTCTTCAATGGTCAGGTTTTGGTCTGAAGTCTTTTCTGCCTCTGCAGTGGTGGTACCACTTACACGTCCATCTATAGCACCCCCGTTTTTGGTCGTTAAACTGGGATGGTTCTTACTGGAACCTGGGCCTAGGGCTTTGTGCCCAACTTCAGAGGTATTTAATTTAATTTGTTCCTGCCCAGACGTACTTATATCACAAGATACTAGGAGCTTCTCCTCCAAGGAAGGGCCTAAACAAACAGCATGAAGGGTTATTTGTATAAAATTGCAAATTTCTGATTTTTTTTCCAATTATCCATTTCCATCCCCAGATTCTCAAGGGTAGGCCCTGCCACACATAATGTAAATTTTGAAATAATCCAGTCACTACATACTTGTATAGGACCTGAAAGACTTTAGAGGTTGTAGAGAACTTAAACATCATTATCTACTTTGGTTCTCAAGAATTCTATGAGCCAGCAGGTAGAATGGTATAGTGGAAGGAGTGCTACCTTAGAAATCTGACGACCTCCACAAGATAGAGACACTTCTACTCACTGCTGGGGAGGCCCTTGGCCAGTCACACACCCATCTGTGGGTGTGTTTCTACATCTGTCAACTGGGGAAGTTTGGACTAAGTACATGTTTGCTAGGATCTATGTCTCAAGAATGAAGGTGTAACTGTCCCCCCCTCCCATCTTTTCACAAGTGCTAAACTAAGGTACAGTTTAAAGATCCGTCCAAGGACACACTGACAATAAATGGAGAACCCGGGCTTCTGCCCCCCAAGTGCTCTACCACGGAACCAGAGAGAGCACTTTCTAAAGCAGCTTTTCTTGACTCATTACTCTGAACAAAATATTGGTGATTTTCTCAAACAAGAGTACTCTGTAGAAATCAGTTTGTTTTTAAAGTTTGAAGGTGGTTTAAATAGCTCTAATTTAGGAACAAAAGTTTTAAATCATTTTTCTGGAATGGAAGGCCCCCAGAATTAAAAAATCTAGATTCTTATTTGGGTGAATTTCAAGAGTAGTCATATATTCAGGTACATTTTTTTTTTCTTTTTTACCAACAACAGTGTATTATTCTATTTATATAAGAGAAATAAATTATCCAAGATTATCTTAAGAATGCTTTCATTAATATTCTAGGAGTTACCTGCTTTCTGTATATTGTATGAGGCTGCAGCAGTAGAGAAAGAAGGAATTTGCCCAGGGACACCATGTAAGGCAAAAGACACTGGAATCTGACCTGGAGGGGGAGGCTGTGCTCCAGCCTTCTGTGTATGCAACTGGCCAAGTGGGGTGGTGGGATGGAAAGACTGAAAAGGCTGGGAAGTGGAAGAAGGACCACAGGTGGGCACTTCAACAGGCCCCTGCATAAAGTCACTGAATTCTTCTTCATCAAGAAAGGCAGATGATGGGGAGACAGTTTTAGTAGAATGAGATGATGTGGAATAATCTGCAAAATGGAAAATGGCAATGAAACACTCAGAAATGAAAATCAGCAAGGAAAAAAGAAATTAAGATGTAGTGCAATTCCAAAAGAATATACTGAAACATAAATAGCAGAGGTGAACAAGAACTAACATGCAATGAGAGTCAAATGGAATTATGAAATGAATGAAAAACACTTTGATGTCTATTTACACACAATTTTTTTTCTTTTCAAAAAGTTTTATAGTTATTTTACATTTTGTTCAAAAACAAGAAAATTTAAACTCAAAATTTCCTTCCTTCTTTTATTAGGTTCATACCAGTTTTTTTCCCTGAGACCACTAGTAATTTACATCAAAGTGGTGATTACTTTTGACACCCAAGTCATCTGTTTGGATTATATCCTCTCAAACCAGTATGTACCACATATTAGAAAACCTACCTCCATGCTGCTGAATACATTTTGGACAGATACATACTCTGATGATTAAATTTCATTATGCCAGTTAGAAACAATGCATGATACATACTTGTCATTTTCAATATATCATGCCTAATCCATACAGTTTGCATACATAGTTCACATCAGTAAAGCTACCACTTGAGGAATGAAAATTACAAAAGAACATTAAACCAAATACCAAGGTGGTATTGTAAAAAGCATAAAAATTGGGACACCATAAAGTGCTAAGTCAAACAATGCAACAATTTAAGAAAGTAAACGCTGACTGAGGACTATGTTTAAAAGACCTTTGCCTCTAAAGTCTATACACATCACTGCAGCTCTTTACTGTTAAATGTGAGATTTACTTATGTAATAAGCCTTCTCTATAGGAACTTCATTTAATAATATTATTTTTGCTTCTTCACATTCTTTTCTCAAAATCCACAAAATTTATTTTAAATAAATCAACTTTTAAATACTACAGTCACACACAGATACACAGATAAAGGCAACATCATCCCTGACTATCTCCATCTCTGTCCCTCCATCGTCCGCAGCCAGCTTCAAACTGGACCATGTGCCTCTCAATCTGCCTTTTTTGTTGTTGTTCAGGTATGGCTAACACATATAGTTTCAGGTGTACAACACAGTGATTCGATAATAGTATATACACCATGAGATGATCACCACAATAAGTCTCATTACCATTTGTTACCATAGTTACAAAAAAATTTTTTTCCCTCATAATGAGAACTTTAAGCTAACTTTCAAATATGCACTACAAAATTACTGACTATAGTCCTCATGCTGTACATTACAACCCCATGACTTATTTATAACTGGAAGTTTGAGCCTCTTGAGCACCTTCACCCATTTCACCCACCTCCCACCCCCTACTTTCCTCTGTCAACTACCGTTCTGTTCTCCTTCCTCCGTTTTTCAGATTCCACATACAAGTAAAATCATATGGTTTGTCTTTCTCTGACTTATTTCACTTAGCCTAATACACTCAAGATCCATCCACATTGTTTTTTTTTTTTTTAAAAGATTTTATTTATTCATTTGAGACACAGAGATACAGAGAGAGAAAGCATGAGCAGGGAGAGAGGCAGAGGGAGAAGCAGGCTCCCCGCTGAGCCAGGAGCCCGATGTGGGGCTCGATCCCATGACCCTGGGATCATGACCTGAGCCGAAGGCAGACGCTTAACCATCTGAGCCACCCAGGCACCCCAAGATCCATCCACATTGTTGCCAATGGCAAGATTCTATTCTTTTTTATGGCTGAGTAGCATTCTGTTGTATACATACACTATATCTTCTTTACCAATTCATCCATCAATGTACACTTAGGTTGCTTCCATGCCTTGGCTATTGTAAATAATGCTGCAATGAATATGGGGTGTATATATTTTTTTGAGTTAGTGTTCTTATTTTCTTTGGATAAATACACAGTAGTGGAATTGCTGATCATATGGTAGCTCTATTTTTAATTTTTTGAGGAACCTTCACACTGTTTTGCACAGTGGCTGCACCAACCTACATTCCCACCAACAATGCATGAGGGTTCTCTTTCCTCCACATCCTTGCCAACACTTATTGTTTGTCTTTTTGGTGACAGTCATTCTAACAGGTATGAGGTGGTATCTCATTGTAGTTTGCAATGCGATTTGCATTTCCCTAAAGATTAGTGATGCTGAGCATCTTTTCATGTGCCTGTTGACCATCTGTATGTCTTCTCTGTCAAAATGTCTATCCAGATCCTCTGCCCATTTTTTTCATCAGATTTTTTTTTTTTTTTTTTTTTTTTTTGCTATTCAGTTGTAGGAGTTCTTTGTCTATTTTGGATATCAGCACTTATGGATATATGATTTGCAAATATTTTCTCCCATGCAGTTGGTTGCCTTTTTATTTTGTCGATGGCTTCCTCTGCTATGCAGAAACTTTTTAGTTTGATGTTGTTCCACTTCTTTATTTTTGCTTTTGTTGCCTTTGATTTTGGAATCAGATCCAAAAAAATCACTGGCAAAATCAGTGTCAAAAGCTTACCACCTATGTTTTCTTCTAAGGGTATTATGGTTTCAGGTCTTACATTCAAGTCTTTAATCCATTTTGAGTTAATTTTTGTGTATGGTATAAGATAGTAATCTAGTTTTATTCTTTTGCATGTGGCTGTTCAGTTTTCCCAACACCATTTATTGAACAGACTGTCCTTTCCCCATTGTGTATTCTTGCTTCCTTTGTCATAAATTGACCATATATGTTTGGATTTATTTCTGGACTCTCTATTCTGTTCCACTGATCTATGTTTCTGTTTCTATGCCAGTATCATATTGTTTTGATTACTACAGCTTTGTGATATACTTTGAAATGAAGGTACGTCATGATTAGTCTTCTTTCTTAAGACTGCTTTGGCTATTTGAGGTCTTTTGTGGTTCTATACAAATTTTAGGATTGTTCTATTTCTGTAAAAAAATGCCACTGGAATTTTGATAGGAATTGCACTGAAATCTGTAGGTTGCTTTGGGTAACATGGACATTTTAATAATACTCATTTTTTCAATCCATGAGCACAAAGTATCTTTGCTTTTTTGTGTGTCTTCTTCAATTACTTTCATCAATGTCTTAAAGTTTTCAGTATACAGGTCTTTCATCTTGGTTAAATTTATTCCTAGGTTTTTTATTCTATTTGATGCAAGTGTAAATGAAACTGTTTTCTTAATTTTTCTGATAGTTTGCTGTTAGTGTACAGAAGTGCAACAGATTTTTACATATTGACTTTGTACTCTATAAGTTCACTGAATTCATTTACTAGTTCTACCATTTTTTTGGTGGTCTTTAGGGTTTTCTACACGTAAACCTTCTTCACATTTTTAACTACTTTTAATTGCTTTAACATTTACTAAAGTCTAATGCCACAGGAGCAGTCTTTTTAAAAAAGGCTCTCATCTGAAAAATGGGGACACCACATGCTTCTCTTTGGGACACTTCTCCTTTGGATTCATAAAATAGAATCTTCAATGCTTCCAGGTTTTATGAAAGATGCAAAAATGAATATCCAAAACTGTCTTAATTAATTTTGTTAAAAAAAAAAGCCATGACCCAGTGAATTCCCACCCCTCCTAAAAATGGTTATGAGAGTGTGGATTTAAGTTCTCAATTTGGGTTCTCAGACCAGCACTGGTAGAAAACAGTAATAATGGAAAACGGAGAGCTACTATGAGAATTTTTTAAATGGACCCTAAATGTTTACCAGCAATAAGGCGGCAAATGCTAAACCAATGTTTCTTTGCATTTGACTAGAATTATGTTAATCTATGTGATATGTATGTTTGGCTTATAAACTCTCACAGTGATATATATGATTAAGAAGTATAAAATTATGTGATAGTTTGTATATTCCACATTTTAAGGTAAACAGTCAGTGGGGGCAGGAGGATTAATAGATGCCTTTGGTGGGTAAAAGGCTGAAACTCTTTTTATGTACTTTAGGCCTAGGTATAAGTCCCTAACTGGAGAAGCTCTGAAAACTTCTTGGGCTTGCTTCAAAAAATGTTTTTTTTGGGTAAGTATAAAGCAGTTAACTAGAAACAGCTACCTGCATGCATGTTGACAGAATTCATGAGACCACTTAAACATCAAAACAATTTATTAACAATGAGATTGATAAACTACACCTAGTTGTCCAAAGAGGGCATTTGTCCAAAAAGGTTTGCCCTAACAATGACCATTCATCTCTGCCTTCTTCTAAGTTCCACGCAGGGTCCAGTTTCAAGCATTCCAGTATCTATTTTTCAATTACTTCCTGAGTGGTTATTTAGCTTATAATTTTCATTTTTATTTATGTTTTTCCCTTCTGAACTCAATCTGACAGCTATATCCATTCTCTTTTCAAGCTTGCTATATATTTTACTTTGGGGAACATTTGGAATGAGAATCTGAGTATATAATCTAACAAGCGAATTTAATAGGCCAGAATTAAAGCTGTCCCAGAAAGTCAAGAACTGGTAACTGTGCCAATATTAGATTATTCCCTACTGATATCACCTATAAAAGGTACAAGAGTCTAAGATAAAATTTATCAATTTTATGCCAGCAGTAATATATGCCAGCAGAAAAGAGTACTTGGTTGGCTGAATGATTCACCAACTCTTCACCTATTAATGAAATGTTATTCTTAACCCCTTATAAATTTTATTTTATTTTATTTTATTTTAATTTTATTTATTTATTTGAGAGAGAGAGAGAATGAGAGATAGAGAGCACAAGAGGGAAGAGGGTCAGAGGGAGAAGCAGACTCCCCACTGAGCGGGGAGCCCGATGCGGGACTCGATCCCGGGACTCCAGGATCATGACCTGAGCCGAAGGCAGTCGCTTAACCAACTGAGCCACCCAGGCGCCCACCCCTTATAAATTTTAAAACATCCAAATCTTTACTCAGCTTGAAGGATGAAATGAGCACTGACTCTCCACACACACATAATGGTCAATTAAACACACAGGAAATCACCTTCCAATGAAAGAAAAATTTTAAATTAAAATTACCTGGTTTCTTAGGGTGTGATGCTGGAGTAGGGTGCATCTTAGCATCTCTGGAAAATCCATCCAAGTTTCCTTTTATGGCTTCCAAAGCATCATCTCTACTCTTCTCTCCTGTCTAAGAGACAACAGATATATGGATATATCTTCACTTATGGTTTACTTTATCCTAGATCCTCCCAAATTAAAAGTATAGATATTGGTCTGTTTTCAATATTTTTACCACATCCTTCAGATAGGGAATTCTCCAAGTCAGAAAAACACTGATAAGTGTATACGTATACCAAAGGCATAAAATGACACTCTATAAAACACAAAAATATTAAAGGGTTCATTTATAAATACTTCAGGACACAAATGATATTAAGTATCCTATATTAATTAGCATTAAAACCAATTATTAATCTTCCCAAGAAAGGATCACAAACATACCAATGGTATTAAAAAAGAGTTGAAAAAATGATGGTTGATATCTCATTCCGTTCAATAATACAGTGTCTTACAGGAAAAGAAGAATTCTTCACTTTTAGACTCACACCCAAATGAATCAACCACAGCCTGAGCTTGGGCTGGTGCCCAAGTGACAGAATCCACTGAATGAGTGAGAGGCACATGCAGGGTGTATGTGGGCTGTGGTGGTGGAATATATTACCTTAGGTTTCACGCTACTCAGAAGTCTGAGCTTTTGCTTCTGCTCTTCAAACTGGCGTCTTTTTCTTTCTTCTTCTAAGAGCTTCTGTTGCTGTTCAAATCGTTTTCTGAAGGAAAAACAATCTAGTAAAGAACTATCTTCAGAGATTATCAACTGTGTTATATTCATATTTCTAATAGTTTCAGCAATATCACCTTACACTTCTAGAACTAAAAACCTCACTGCTAATTATATCTGATTTTTTTATGACAATACTATTTCCCCATTAATTCCAAAATAAATGAAATGAGTCAACTGTGTTATATTCATACTTCTAATAGTTTTGGCAATTATCACCTTACATTTCTAGAACTAAAAACCTCACTGCTAATTAGATCTAATTTTCTTATGACAATACTATTTCCTCATTAATTTCAAAATATATGAAACGAGTCCAAAAAAAGATTTACCTAAATTATACACATGAATTTACTTCTTGTCTAATTTGCAAGAGAAAAAGACAATCTTTTGCATTCAAAAATAATCCCAAAAAACAAAGGTAGACAAAAAGGAAACTCTGACTTGGGAAGACAGTGTTGTACAGGAGAAAGAGCAATGTTTGGGGGCATCAGGAGGCCTACATTTGGGTCCAGGCTTTGCTAGTAACTGTGTGACCTGGACTGACAAGTCACTTCATCCTCTGAACCGCACTTTCCCAAATGTAAAATTACAGGGTTGAAGTAGAGGATCCGTAAGGTCCATTCTTGCTTAAAACTTATATATAATAATGTATTGCAAGTATCTTAAAGGCAACACGACTGTACTGGCTTCAAATCTGCATTAAAAAACATTTGACCATTCTTAAAATAGCAGCTATCATGTGTCTTTATGCTTGACTCCTGAGGTCTCTTACTGCTGCTCTTCAGCAAACTGCTTCTGCATGTCTGGAGTGTACTGTGGGCCCGGAGGACGCATTCCCAGGAAAGGTGTTTGTCCCAGGTAAGGCATTCCTGGTGCTGGCATTGGACCCATTGGTATCCCTGCCTGAAAGAAACAAAGGCTTAAAAAACAAAATTCCTCCTTTTATTATTTTTTTAATTTTTAAAAAACATTTTATTTATTTATTTGAGAGACAGAGAGAGCACAAGACGGGGGAGGGTCAGAGGGAGAAGCAGACTCCCCAATGAGCAGGGAGCCCGATGCGGACTCGATCCTGGGACTCCAGGATCGTGACCCGAGCCAAAGGCAGCCACTTAACCAACTGAGCCACCCAGGCACCCCACAATTCCTCCTTTTAATTGTTACAAAGAAAAAATATGACTTCCATAAATTCTTAATATATTAATGAACTATATGATGATTTTTTAAAATAATAGAGTAAAAAAATAAAGGCTAAAAATGGAAATCTCCCCTTACTATCTCACCTCTTTCATTTCCTTGTCTTAGAGGTGACCACTGCTAACAGTCTGAGGGCGTGTGTGCATGGAAGCACACACGGGGTATATGCTGGTGAGCTCGCTAACCCATACTCCTTGAAAAGAGGTATCATATCTTACATGTCTTTGTATTTCCAGCAACAGATTAGAGCCTGGCATATGGTAGTTAATCCAAAAATGAGATTAAACATGCTTTTCCAATAAGTATGATAGGATAATGAATATTTTGATGTTTATTATCACAGACATGATATCCAAACTTTTACAGAAAGTAAAATGTATTTAATCAGCAATAAATGATATAGCAACACCACAGTATAAAGTTTACTCAAGCGCCCAGAAGTAAGAATAGTATTACACAATAGATAATCACAAAATCTAATGTTAATAATGATGAGGAGGACACTGATAATGATGATAATGGCTAATTTACACTGAGTGGAAATTCTACTCCTCAGCCTTCTCCCTGAAAGGCTTCCCTTCTGTTCCCTAACTGAAACCTGGTTGTCCCCAAAAGCGCTCTCTCATCTGGAGACTGCTGCTTCTCTTCCACATTTCCTGCAAAGAAGGGGAATATTCCTCCTTGCTTCTTCTAAACCTTTTATCCTCTCTCTTCCTTCAAAAACCTGAATACATGCATCCAGCTACTTCAGTTGCCCAAATTGCCTAGTCCATTATTCCAGGATGGCTACTTTCAGTTATAGAGGATGAAGGATGTGTTTGTAATGAAGTGTAACTCCCCTAACCTTATACAAACTTGGTTAATGTAAACTACCAAATTTAAATTACTTTAAGGTAAAGATTAGATTCACACTCTGGGAATTAATATAGTCAGATTTTTATCACTTCTTTTTTCTTTTCTTTTTCTTTTTTTTTTTAAGATTTTTTACTTTTTAAGTAATCTCTATACCCAAGAGGCTGGAACTCACAACCCCAAGATCAAGTCACATGCTCCACTGACTGAGCCAGCCACGTGCCCCTCAGCAATTCATTTTTAATGAAGTTTGTTTTTTTAACAAGAATAAGATCCATTACTATTATAATAGTAATAATAATAACTAATAATAACTATTATTCTCATTTTACAGATGAGGAAATTAAAGTACAAAATATTTAACGACCTTACTTATTGCTGGTAAGTGGCAGAACCAGTATTAGAACCAGGCAACGTCTGAAAGTCCATGTTCTCCACCATTAGGCCATGCTGCCTCTCCAATTACCAACAATTACCACAGATTTAGACTTAAAAACAATTTTAATGTGTTCTGTTGTGTGTCTATTCATATGCTCAGTCATATACCTGCTTAATGAATAGCAGCAGCTTGGGAGGCTTATGAATGGTTTTAGGACCTTAGAAGGGGAATTACAAATAATTCATATTGCTTAATTACTAACACTTTCTATTCTAAATCTTGGGTGGGGGTGGCAATGTATACTTACTTTTAGTCATAGTGTGGTTCTCTTGCTGCTAAAAATTAGCACTGTAGTCCTAGGATTACATTTATTTTTTTCCAGCTCTATTTAAATATAATAACTTAATCAATTCCCTATTTTTTTCCAGCTTTACTCAGATATAGCTGACATAACACTGTAATTCTAAGGTATGCAACCTGTTGATGTGATACATATTGCAAAATGATTACTAACACAGCATTAACACTTCCATCATGTCACATAATCACCATTTCTTTCTTGTGGTGAGGGATTAAGTTCCTTTTTAAATTTACTTAGTTTACCCGAGGCACATAAAATGCAAAAAAACCCACTCAACTCATATAGGCCAAAAGACCAGATATTCCACAAAAAATAATAAAGAATGAAAGAAGGAGGGGCACCTGAGTGGCTTAGTCATTAAGCGTCTGCCTTCAGCTCAGGTCATGATCCCGAGGTCCTGAGATCGAGCCCCAAGTCAGGCTCCCTGCTCAGCAGGAAGCCTGCTTCTCCCTCTCCCACTCCCCCTGCTTGTGTTCTCTCTCGCTTGCTGTGTCTCTCTCTCTGTGTCAAAATAAATAAATAAAATCTTAAAAAAAAAATGAAAGAAGGAAAGGCATTATTATGCACATTGCCTTCCTATTTACAAAATTCTGTTCTTCAAGAAGAATCAAACTTGCTAAATGATATTTTGCCTTTCTCCTACTACTGAAAAGTTAGTTTATACACTTTTACAGTTTTTTAATACATTCTTTTGAAATCTAGATACACCAAAAGGTTAAAAAATACTAATCTTTAGTTATATACTGGGTGGATGACTTGACAAAAGAAATAACTCAGAAATCTGAGATATATCCCATAAACTGCTAAAAACACTAAAGATAAAGAAGTTCACTCCCTAGATGACGAATACTGAAGGCTACTAAAGATTTGAGTAACTGGAGAGATACGACAGACTAAAAAAGTAAAAATATCAATTTCAATCAAAATCCCAACAAATTTTACATGGAATTTGACAAGCTTATCTTAAAATTTATACTGAAGAGGAAAGAATCATGAAGAGCTAAAATTCTTTAAAAGAAGAACTAAGAAGATCACACTAGCAGATATCAAGGCTTATCTTAGGCTAGAAAAATTAGGAGACTAAGATAGTTACTGATGCAGGGATAGACAGAAATAGCAATGGGATAAACAGAAGAGCTCAGAAACTAATCCAAAGCATATAAAGAAATTAGATAGTATAGGAGTAATCTTAGAAATCAATGAGCAAAGAACAGGATATTGATAAATGATTTGGAGACAACTGGCTACTCAAATGGAAAATAATAAAATTAGAACTTCAGACTCACACTGATACCAAAGAACAATTCCAGATAGGTTTAATAAGAAAATATAGGAGAATAACATTATGATCTCAGAGTAGGACTATGTCTGAGACACAAAACTCAAAACCATAAAAGAAATTATTTATCCATCTGACTTAACTTTTACAACACAGGACACCACCACCAAAATTAAAAGACAAATCGAAGTTTAGGAGGAGATACTGGCAACACAAATAACCACAAAGGCAAGACTCCAGAATATACAATGAACTCTTAGAAATCAATAACACTGGAACAAATAGCAAAAAATTGGAGCAACTTAAATGTCCATCAACAGACGTATATATACTCATGCACTGGAACACTACACAGCAGCTATATGAACAAACTTGGCTTCACTCTATAACAGGGATAAATCTAGGGGAGAAACAATGTCAAATAAAAAAATCAAAACAGAAGGGTACAAAACCTAAAAAATATATAATGTCCATGAATATTCAAACATGTAAAATAGTAGAAGTATAAGAATACATATGAAAACAATAAGCACTGATTTCTTGATAGTGATAACCATCTCTGGGGAAGTAGAAGAATGGAATTGTAACTGTTTTGTTCAATTCTTTTAAAAATATGAAGCAAATACGGTATGTTAAAATTGGATAAAAGGATATGAATATCTTCATAGAAAATCCTGAGGAATCTACAAAAAAATTCCTAGAATAAGTGAGTTCACCCAAATTGCAGGTTACAAAACAAACATACCCAGATAAATCATTTCTATATACTAGCAATGAACAGGACACTGAAATAAAAACTACAAGGCCATTTACAATTACTCAAAAGAATGAAATGCCTGGATGTAAATCTAACAAAACATTTAAAGCACTTATATGCTGAAAACTATACAATGCGGATGACAGAAATCAAAGACCTAAATAAATGGAGAGACATATATTGCAAGAATTCACATATTAAAAATGTCAATTTCCCCCAAATTGATAAAAAGGTAATTAATAATTCCTATCAAAACTCCAGTAAGACTTTTCATATAAACATTATTCTAAAACTTATATGGAAAGATAAAAGAACTAGAATAGTTAAAATAATTTTGAAAAGAATAACATGGGAAGACTTGTCATATAGCCACAGATATTTAGTCAGTAATCAAAATCTTCCAACAAGAAAAGTCCTGCACCTGATGACTTTGCTGGTGAATTCTACCAAACATTAAAAAAATAATAATAAACAACTTGGAGTCCATAAAAACCTTAAAAATTTGTACGTCAAGAAACACTATTCACAGAGTAAAAGGGGAGCCCACAGAATGGAAGAAAATATTTGCAAATCATACATCTGATAAGGGATTAATATCTAAAACATATAGAGAACTCTTACAATTCAACAACAAAAAACTCAATTCCAAAATGGACAGGAGACTTCAATAAACATTTCTCCAAAGAAGATATACAAATGGCCAATAACCACATGAGAAGATACTCAACTTCATTAGAGAAATGCAAATCAAAACTACAATGAGATACTACCTCACACCCATTAAAACAGCTACTACCAAAAAAAAAAAAACAGGGGGCACCTGGCTGGGTCAATTGGTAGAGCATGCAACTCTTGATCTCAGGTCATGAGTTCAAGCCCCATGTTGGGTGTACAGCTTACTTAAGAAAACAAAAGTAAAAACAAAAACAGAATGGGGGTAGTTTGGGGAAGATGGCAGAGCAGGAGGATCCTGAGCTCACCTCCTCCCATGGACACAATGAGACAGGAACTACATCTATGTGACTAACTCTGAAAACAACCTGAAGACTGGCAGAATAGACCTTCCACAGCTAATTATAGAGAGAACGCCACAACAAAAAGGGTAGGAGGGGAGCTAAATGAAATGGAGATAAGCAATATGCCTGATAAAGAGTTCAAAGTAATGGTCACAAAGATACTCACTCGGCTTGAGAAAACAGTAGAGGATCTCAGTGAGACCATCAACAAAGAGATAGAAAATATTAAAAAGAACCAATCAGGGCTAAAGAATTCAATAACTAAAATTTAAAAATACACTAGGGGGAATCAACAACAGATTAGAGGAAGCACAAGAATGGATCAGCAATCTGGAAGACAGCTTAATGAAATGCAACCAAGCTGAAGAGCAACAACAAAAAGAGTAATAATAAATGAGAACAGGTTAAGGAAACTCTGCAATATCACCAAGCATAACAACATTCACTTTACAGGGATCCCAGAAGAAGATAGAGAGGAGGGGGCAGAAAACTTATTTAAAGAAATAATAGCTGAAAACTTCCCTCATCTGGGGAAGGAAACAGACATCCAGATCAGGAATCAGAGAGTCCCCAACAAGATGAACCCAAGGAGGTCCACATCAAGACACACAATAATTAAAAAGAGGTGATAAAGGGAGAATTTTAAAAGCAGCAAAAGAAAACAGTTATATACAAGAGAAACCCCATAAAACTATTAGCTCATTTTTCAGGAGACACTTTGCAGGCCAGAAAGCAGTGGCATGATATATTCAAAATGCTGAAAGAAAAAATCCTGCAAACAAGAATCCTCTACCGTGTAAGGTTATCATTAATAATATGAGATAAAGAGTTTCCCAAACATGCAAAAGCTAAAGGAGTGGGGCGCCTGGGTGGCTCAGTCGTCAAGCGTCTGCGTTCAGCTCAGGTCGTGATCCCAGGGTCCTGGGATCAAGCCCCGCATCGGGCTCCCTGCTCCCACGGAGAGCCTGCTTCTCCCTCTCCCACTCCCCCTGCTGTGTTCCCTCTCTCGTTGTGTCTCTCTCTGTCAAATAAATAAATAAAACCTTTAAAAAAAAAAAGTTAAAGGAGTTTATCACTAAACCAGCCTTACAAGAAATGTTAAAGGGAATTCTTTGGCAAGAAAAGGTCATAATCAGGAGTAAGAAAATGATGAAAGGAAAAAAATTTCACAGGTAAATGCAAATATGTAATAAAAGTAGTGATTAATCACTTATAAAACCAGCATGGAAGTTAAAGCAAAAAAGCAGTAAAACCAATTATATCTATAAAAATCAGCCAAGTGACTTGCAAAATAGAAGGATGTAAAGTATGACATCATATACATAAAATATGGGGGCAGGGGGTAAAAATTTAGCTATTAGAATGAGTTCAGACTTAAGCGACCATCAACTTAATAGACTGCTACATGCATTAAGATGTTATGAATGAACCTAATGGTAAGTACAAATCAAAAACCTGTAATAGATACAAAAAAGTAAAGAGAGAGGAATTCAAACATAATACTAAAGGAAGCCATCAAACCACAAGGAAAGACAGCAAGGAACAAAAAAGAATGACGAAAACAACAATAAAGAAGTAACAAAATGGTAATAAGTACATGATTATCCATAATTACTTTATTTAAAAGATCTGTTCTTTTCATTTTTTTTTTTTAAAGTAAGCTCTATGTCCAAAGTAGGGCTCAAACTCATGACCCGGAGATCAAGAGTTGCATGCTTTACTGACTGAGCCAGCCAGGTGTTCCTCAATAATTAAATGTAAATGGACTAAATGTTCAAATCAAAAGACATAGGGTGACCGGATGGATAAAAAACAAGACCCACCTATATGCTGCCTACAAAACACTTGCTTCAGAGCTAAAGACACGTGCAGATTGAAAGTAATAAGGGATGTAAAAACATTTACCATGCAAATGGAAGTCAAAAGGAAGCTCGGGTAGCAATACTTACATCAGACAAAATAGACATTAAAACAGACTATAACAAGAGACAAAAGGACAACAAGAGGACGTAACAATTATCAATATCTATACACCCAACATAGGATACACACATAAAGCAAATATTAACAGGCATAAAGAGAAAAATTGACAGTAATACAACAACAGTAAGAGACTTTAACACTCAACTTACATCAATGGAGAGATCATGTTTGAATGACACAGCAGATCAGATGGACCTAAGATATATTCAGACCATTCCACCCCAAAACAGTGGACTACACATTCTTTTCAAGTGCACATGCAACATTCTCCATGATAGATGACATCTTAGTCCACAAGTCTCAATAAATTTTAAAAAACTGAAATCATATTATGCGTTTTTTCCAACCACAACAGTATGAAACTAGAAATCAACCACAAGAAAATATCTGGAAAGAACACAAATAACACGCTACTAAACAATGAATGGGTCAACCAAGAAATCAAAGAGGAAATCTCAAAATATATGGAAACAAATGAAAATGAAAATACAATGGTCCAAAATCTTTGAGATGCAACAAAAGCTGTTCTATGAGGGAAGATTATAACAATACAGTACTATCTCAGAAAAATCTCAAATAAAGAATCTAATCTTACACCTGAAGGAACTAGGAAAAACAAACAAACAAACAAAAACACACACACAAAAAACAAAGCCCAAAGCCAGTAGAAGGAAGGAAATAATAAAGATTGCAGGAGTAAATGAAATAGACTATAAAAAAAAAAAAAGAACAGATCAATGATACCAGGGGTTGGTTTTTTTTTTTTTTTTGTTTTTTTGTTTTTTTAAAGACTTTCTTTATCTGACAGAGAGAGAAACAGCGAGAGAGGGAACACAAGCAGGGGGAGTGGGAACGGGAGAAGCAGGCTTCCCGCTGAGCAGGGAGCCCGATGCGGGGCTCGATCCCAGGACCCTGGGATCATGACCTGAGCCGAAGGCAGTCGCTTAACCAACTGAGCCACCCAGGTGCCCCAGGAGTTGGTTCTTTGTAAAGAAAAACAAAATTGATAAACCTTTAGCCAGACTCAAGAAAAAAAGGATTCAAATAAATAAAACCAGAAATGAAGGAGAAATAACAAATACCACAGAAATACAAAAGATTATAAGAGAAGACAATGAAAAATTATATACCAACAAACTGGACAACCCAGAAGAAATGGATAAATTCCTAGGAATATGTAATATTCCAAAACTGAATGAGGAAGAAATAGAAAATCTGAACACACTGATAGCAATGAAACTGAATCAATAATCAAAAAATTCCCAAAAAACATGGGCACCTGGGTGGCTCAGTCATTAAGCATCTGCCTTCAGCTCTGGTCATGATCCCAGGGTCCTGGGATCGAGTCCCACATCGGGCTCCCTGCTCAGCAGGAAGCCTGCTTCTCCCTCTCCCACTCCCCCTGCTTGTGTTCCTGCTCTCGCTGTCTCTCTCTGTCAAATAAATAAATAAGATCTTTAAAAAAAAAAAAAAATTCCCAAAAAACAAAAGTCCAGGACCAGATGCTTTCATAGGCGAATTCTACCAAACATTTAAAGAAAAGTTAATGGGGGCGCCTGGGTGGCTCAGTCGTTAAGCGTCTGCCTTCGGCTCAGGTCATGATCCTGGAGTCCCAGGATCGAGCCCCGCATCAGGCTCCCTACTCAGTGGGAAGCCTGCTTCTCCCTCTCCCACTCCCCCTGCTTGTGTTCTCTCTCGTTTGCTGTGTCTCTCTCTCTCTCTCTCTGTCAAAATAAATAAATAAAATAAAAAAAAATAAAGAAAAGTTAATGCCTAGTCTTCTCAAACTAGTCCAAAAAATAGCACAGGAATGAAAGCTTCCAAATTCATTCTACAAGGCCAGCATTATTACCCTCATACCAAAACCAGACAGACACTACAAAAAAAAGAAAACTATAGGCCAGTATCACTGAGAAACATAGATGTAAAAATCCTCAACAAAATATCAGCAAACCAAATCCAACAATACATTAAAAAAAATCATTCACCATATCAAGTGGGATTTATTTTAGGGATGCAAGGGTGGGTGGCTCAATATTTGCAATCAGCATTGATATATCACATTAACAAGAGAAAGGATAAGAACTGTGTGATAATTTCAGTAGATGTGGGCAAAGGATTTGACAAAATACAATATCCATTCATGATTAAAAACTCAACAAAATGGGTTTAGAGGGAACATACCTCAATATAGTAAAAGCTGTATATAAAAAACAAACAGCTAACATTACACTCAATAGTGAAAAACTGAGAGCTTTTCCTCTAACACTAGGAACAAGACAAGGATATCCATTCTCACCACTTTAATTCAACATAGTACTGGAAGTCTTAGCCACAGCCATCAGACAAGAAAAAGAAATAAAAGGCATCCTAAATGATAAGGAAGTAAAACTGTCAGTATTTGCAGATGACATGATACTATAAGTAGGAAACCCTAAAGACTACCAAAAGACTATCAGAATTGATAAATGAATTTAGTAAAGTTTCAGGATACAAAATTAATAAACAGAAATCTGTTGCATTTCTATACACTAATAATGGAAGTAGCAGAAAGAGAAATTAGGAAAACAATCCCATTTACAATTACACCAAAAGTCATAAAATACCTAGGAATAAATTGAACCAAGGAGTCAAAAGACCTCTACTCTGAAAACTATAAGATATTGATGAAAGAGACTGAAGATGACACAAATGGAAAGACAATTCATGCTCATGGACTGGAAGAATTAATATTGTTAAAATATTCATATTACCCAAAGCAACCTACAGATTCAGTGCAATCCCTATCAAAATACCAACAACATTTTTTACAGAACTAGAACAAATAATACTAAAATTTGTATGGAATCACAAAAGAGCTTGAATAGCCAAAGCAATCTTGAGAAAGCTGGAGGTTATCACCATCCCAGATTTCAAGATATACTACAAAGCTGTAGTAATCAAAACAATATGGTACTGGGGCGCCTGGCTGGTTCAGTTGGTTAAGTGTCTGCCTTCTGCTCAGGTCATGATCTCAGGGTCCTGGGATCGAGCTTGGCATCAGGCTCCCTGCTCAGTGCGGAGTCCGCTTCTTCCTCTCCCTCTGCCCTTCTCCCTGCTCATGCTCTCTTTCTCTCAATCTCTCTCAAATAAATAAAATCTAAAAAAACCCCAACAATATGGTATTGGCACAAAAATAAGGACACACAGATCAATGGAAGAGGATAGAGAGCCTAGAAATAAATCCACACTTATATGGTCAATTAATCTACAACAAAAGAGAGGCAAGAACATACAATGGGGAAGAAGACAGCCTCTTCAACTAATGGTGCTAGGAAAACTGGACAACTACATGCAAAATAATGAAATTGGGCCACTTTCTTATACCATACACAAAAATAAACTCAAAATTAAAGACCTAAATGTGAGACCTGAAATTATAAAACTCCTAGAAGAAAACACAGGCTGTAATTTCTTTGACATTGGCCATAGAAACATTTTTCTAGATATGTCTCCTCAGACAAGGGAAACAAAAGCAAAATTAAACTATTGGGACTACACCAAAATAAAATGCTTGTGCACAGCAAAGGAAATCATCAACAAAACAAAAAGGCAACCTACTGAATGGGAGAAGGTATTTGTAAATAATGTATTCAATAAGGGGTTAATATCCAAAATAATTGAATATTTATCTATCTATTCAATATATATAATTCAACACCAAAAACACAAACAAGGTGATTAAAGATGGGACCTGAATAGACATTTTTCCAAGGAAGACATCAGATGGCCAAAAGACACATGAAAAGATGCTCAATATCACTCATCATCACGGAAATGCAAATCAAAATTACAAAGATAACACCTCACACCAGTCAGAATGGCTAAAGTAAAAAACACAAGAAATAACAAGTGTTGGCAAGGAGGTGGAGAAAAAGGAACCCTCATGCATCTTTGGTGGAATTCAAACTGCTACAGTCACTGGAAAACCCTATGGAGGGTCCTCAAAAAATTAAAAATAGAATTACATATGATCCAGTAATTCCACTACTAGGTATTTACCCAAAGAAAATGAAAACACAGGGCACCTGGGTGGCTCAGTCAAGCGTCTGCCTTCAGCTCAGGTCATCATCTCGAGGTCCTGTGATTGAGCTGCACATCAGGGTCCCTGCTCAGTGGGGAGTCTGCTTCTCCCTTTCCCTCTGCCCACAACTCATGCTCTCCCTCTCAAATAAATAAATAAAATCTTTAACAACAAAAAAAAGAAAACGAAAACACTATGTACTATGTTTATTGCTGCATTATTTATAATAGCCAAGATGTGGAAACAAACCAAGTGTCTATGAAAAGATGAATGGCTAAAGAAGATGTGCCATATATATACATATATATAATGGAATATGACTCAGCCATAAAAAAGAATGAGATCTTGCCATTTGCCATGACACAGTGAAATAAGTCACTCAGAGAAAGACAAACACTATATGATTTCACCCATATGTGGAATTTAAGAAACAAAACAAGGGAACCAAAAAGAGAGAGAGAGAGAGAGAGAGAAACCAAGAAACAAACTCTTGAGAGAACTAGTGTGTGCCAGATGGAGGTGGATGGAAGGGGGGGTGAAAAAAAGGGGATCAAGAGTATACTTATCTTGATGAGCACTGAGTAATATATAGAATTGGTTAATCATTATATTGTACACCTGAAACTAATATAACACTGTATATTAACTATACTTCAATAAACAACAACAACATTGCATTCTATGGTAGATTGTTTCCACCTATTTGCTGTCTTTACTCAAAGATTATACATTCCTATGTGATGTGCATTCTTCCTGGTATATTCTTCCCCTACTGCTGCTTGTTTTGACCACATTACTTTGGTGAGTAGAAGTAACTGATAAATGCCACCTCTGAGAGGAAGCTTTAAAAGTTGTAACAGTGTTTGTCCATCTCTTTTCCTTATGTCAAGAGTCTGGGATGTCCCAGGTAAGGGTCTCAGGATAAAGAGAACATGGATCGGAGTCACAGCCAACCCACAAAGGACATGTATCACAAATGAAAAAATAAACTTTTGTTTTTCTAAGTCCGAGATTTTGGGATTGCTATTTATGTAACATAGCAAAAGCCGAGTAACATGGATTTAAAACCTACAAAAGCTCAATTTAGTCCCATGTCTTCTTTTACTGGCAATGAATAAAGAATGATTCTGGAAGTTCTCCCAAATCTTTACATACAACACAGAAACTTTATTTGCTTAAATGGCTTCAACATGACAATAGTTTCAACTTAAATTCTGATTGTAAATGCTGAATATTACGTATTTCTAAATTATATACATGTGTTACTATACTAATATATTTGTATACATGATAAAACACATAGAAAATTTTAAATAATTAGCAAAAACAAAATATATGACACTATAATATTTATTAACAGTATGGAAAGTCTTGGTTCTGGCTTATTTGTGAATGAATAGATTTATTCATTTTAAAGAGATGGTGTGGGGGGAGGGGCAGAGGGAGGGGGGAGGGAGAGAGAGGGGGGAGAGGGGGTGGAGGGGTGGAGGGAGGGGGGGAGGGGGAGAGAGAGAGAAAGTGAGAGTGAGTCTCAAGCTCATTCTGTGTTGAGCATGGAGCCCAACATAGGGCTGGATTCCACGACTCAGATCATGACCTGAGCAGAAACCAAGAGTTGGACGCTAAACCGAATGCACCAAGATGCTCCCAATATGTTTATTTAAAAAAAAAAAAATTACCGTAACACTTTGGATTCAGCCATTTAAAGACCTGATTCCTGGATTCAGTTTACTTGGCTACTTGGTTTAAATGGATATCATAGCTAAAGAAGACAATTTACAAAGGCAGAGAGATCCAAAATGGAAGAAGCCCATCTTAGGCAGCGCTTACTAAATCCTGATACTATCAATTTCATTCACCAATTCTAAAATTAAAATGTAACATTATTTGCTTTAATCAGTCAACATCTCACCTGCTCTAACTACATCAGCCTTTTAATGATTCTCCTTCTATCTACTTTTCCCTCCTCTCTCCCTCCAAGCCTTCTCTAGTCAGCAGTCAGGATGATCTTTTTTTTTTTTTTTTTTAAAAGATTTTATTTATTTATTTGACATAGAGAGAGAGAGAGACAGAGTGAGCACAAGCAGGGGGAGTGGCAGGCAGAGGCAGAGGGAGAAGCAGGCTCCCCACAGAGAAGGGGGAGCCCGATGTGGGACTCGATCCCAGGACGCCGGGATCATGACCTGAGCCGAAGGCAGTCGCTTAACCAACTGAGCCACCCAGGCGCCCAGGATGATCTTTTTGAAATACAAATCTGACTGTGTCATTCCACTGCTTTAAACTATTCAATTGAGACAGAATTCAATGTATTAATTTGGATAAAACAGACTTATTCGAGACTTAGGTTCAAATCCTGGCTTCCTATGCTCTGTAAGCATCCTCACAAAGCTGCAGATTCCTTCTCAGAAAAATGGAGACACTACCTCTTTAAAAAGTTATGGGGATTACATATTTTAATATAAAGAAGGTTTTAAGTCTTCCAAACAATGACACTGCTCCTTTCATGAGAACAATGTTACTTCTAACAATGCTTCTTCATGGCATCAGGTCCCTGAACTTTCCAAGATGTCATTCTAAAATTCTTCTAAGCCAGAAATCAAATAAAGTAGTCACCACCAGATTTTCCTTACATGATTTATCTTCCCCCATTCTTATGAACATTATTCTATTTTGAAGGAAGCCACCTAAGATGCAGACATTTCCAAATATAATATTAAGCTCCTGGTACGTAACTCTTAGTATGTAACACATAACAACAAACAATAACTTTGTAAACAATTGGTTAAAGAGGCAAGTACCTGCATGGCAATAGGTCCTTGGGACATTTGAGAACTATAATTCATTCCTAGCATGCCTTGCATATTAGGCTGCATGACAGAGACCATAGGAAATCCTTGCTGCTGCATTGGCATCAGTCCTGCTGAAAAACAAAGGTGTCATTAAAGTCAATGTATTTATTTTTTATTAAAAAAATTTTTTTTGAGAGAGTGTGTGTGTGCACGCGAGCTTGGGAGGGGCAGAGGGATGGAGAAAATCCCAAGCAGGCTCCACACCCAGCACAGAGCCCAACACGGAGCTTGATCTGACGACCCCAAGATCACGACCAGAGCCATAATCAAGAATCAGATGCTTAACCAACTGAGCCACCCAGGTGCCCCTAAAGTCAATGTATTTTAAAGTTTATTTTCTTAAAACCATAAGTACATAAAGGACTTGTTACCTGGGAGGGAGCACAGTTTAGTGGAAAAAGCACAGGCCGTGGAGAGACAGACAGACCTGAGTATGAATTCCACTTCCATCAGTTACTTAGCTATGTGATCTTGGGCAAGTTATAAAACTTCATTTGTAAAGTGAAGATAATAATAACTTTTCTACAGAATTTTTGTGCAACTTAAAAAATGGACAGGATAGCCTAATTGTGATATTTGGCCTTCAAGATGGACCCCAGCAATCTCTGCCTCTTGGTACTCATTCCCTTGTCATTCCTCCCACACTGAATAGGGCTAACCAGTATAACCGATAGAATATAGTGGAAATGACCGTGTATAACTTCCAAGGCTGCTTCCTTGCTCTCTTCCATCACTTGCTCCGGAGAAAGCTACTGCCACATGGTAAGAATACTCAAGGTCCTATGAAGAATCCATATGGCATGGAACTGGAAACCTCTTGCCAAAAGGCAGCACAAATTTGTCATCTGTATGAGTGAGCCATCTTGGAAACAGATCACCCAGCCCTAACTAACCTTAAGATGCTTACAGCCCTGGTTGACATCTTTACTGCAATCTCTTTGGTCCTGGGCCAAAACCACCCAGTGAAGCCATTCCCAGATACCTGATCTGTGGATACAATGTGAAATAATAAAATGTGTATTTTTTAAGTTTTGGAGTACTTTTTTATGCAGCAGCATGTAACTATACAATAACATATATACTAATAGCATGAACTGCGGATGCCAATGAGAAATGTCACTTAGTACCTTTGGGACTTGCTTAACTTCTGTGCCTGTTTCCTTTTTTTTTTTTTTTAAGATTTTATTTATTTATTTGACACAGAGAGACACAGCGAGAGAGGGAACACAAGCAGGGGGAGCGGAAGAGGGAGAAGCAGGCTTCCGGTGGAGCAGGAAGCCCGATGCGGGACTGGAGCCCGATGCGGGGCTCGATCCCAGGATCCTGGGATCATGACCTGAGCCAAAGGCAGACACTTAACAACTGAGCCACCCTGGCGCCCCTGTGCCTCAGTTTCTTTTTTTTTTTTTTTAAGATTTTATTTATTTATTTGACACAGAGAGAGAGACAGCTAGAGAGGGAACACAAGCAGGGGGAGCAGGAGAGGGAGAAGCAGGCTCCTGGCTGAGCAGGGAGCCCGATGCGGGGCTCGATCCCAGGACTCTGGGATCATGACCTGAGCCGAAGGCAGACGCTTAATGACTGAGCCACCCAGGCGCCCCTGTGCCTCAGTTTCTTATCTGTCAAACGGTTTAATACCTAATATGCTTGAAGAAATGCTATTCCTCTTCTCTTTCCTTAAATGAATAGTTTATATAACATTTACCACTAAATAGCCATCAGCATGGAAAGTATATAATGCAATGGCAGGAGAACTATCATGAAAACACGATTTAGAGTAAAAGAACTCCCAAACTTTTCCAATGAAGTATTCCCAAGAGTGGAGAAGACTAAAGATATATACCTTTGGGAATTTAATAAACACTAAGTGCCTACTATATTTTAGGCACAGTTCTAGAGAGTTGGTATACAACTGTGAACAAAACAAAATCCCTACATGGCCTGAACACAAATTTCAACTTAATTTTGCACTTTATTACATCTATGTTGGTTCTACTATAAGGAGCTTTTAATCAAATTTTGATTTAAAAAAATTAAAAGTCTGGTAAAGTATACCACGTTTACCTTGTGAGTTCTGTGTACCTTAAAGGTTATTTATACACAGTTTAATTTCAGAAGCATGAACATCCATATTTACAGGTAACATTATTAGTGGCATTCATTTATTCATTCAATCATTTATTCAAACATTTGAGGGCCTACTCCTTGTCAGGCACCATTCTAGGGACACGGTAGTCTACAAAACCAGGTCCTTAACCGGATGGAACTTACATGTTTTCCCTCTTGACCCTTTGGACCTAAAATTTTGTTCATTTGGATTAGTTTTATTTAATTCTTGAATGGGTAACTCAGGTATTTGGTACAACATTTAAAGGCATGAAAGTATGCACAGTGAAAACTCTCATCTCTCTCTTGTCTCCTGTTTACCTACTCATGATCTTGTGGTTACTCTTGTTGTCAGCTTCTTGTATATGCTTTCAGAAATAATCCATGCATAATTTAAAGCCTTGTAATGATCAAAAAGTCCACACTAACAGACTTTGTAAAAAGAAAAAAATCTCAAAAACAATTCCAAATTCCAGAAGAAAAAATATCAGGCAAACTTTTGGGCTCTCTTCTTGCTCTAAATGCAGATTTTTACTTGAAAGTTTTATAAAAATGCAAAATCTTGAGCCACAATAATGAATAATTCTGTAACGCCTTCCTAAAGAACAAAAGGATCTCAAACCATTTGGTCTAAATCTGGGACACATCTAATTACAGACAGCTTAAATAATGCATAAATGTCAGCACAATGAAAATAATACAACTGACCCTTGGAAAAATTTACTTGAAACTCAACCTCCATCACTGATTACAAATGGAGACAAAGTCAGTATGAGCCACTGACCACCTGCTACTGAGCCACTCTTTATCTTTCATCTCTATTGGTGACCTGGGAGTCTCTGTTTCTCTAGCAATTCCACCATAAGCAATCAACACTGGCTTTGTGAGAAGGGACAGTTTTCAGAAGCAGATTGGTATGTGTCAGGGTGTGAGCAGAAAGAAGAGAAAGGCAGACACATTCTTTCTTCAATGTTGTGTCCCAGTGGCACAGTGGCGTTGAGCCAAGATTGTATCCCTTCACTACAGTTGCCCTAAAGACACGGCTAGAAGTGATACTGGTAGGCCCTCGTCTGAAACAGAAGGGATATACCCAGTAAAGAAATTGAAAAGAATAAAACTGAGACTTAAGAAATAATTTATACTGTATCAGAATATATGCTCTCTTACATACATAAGACCAAATCATATAGAGAAAACATGGTAGTATAAAATAATTAAAGGGTTCAACAAACAACCACAGAGACCCTATAATTTTCTATCAGTACGCTGGGTGCTGCAGATACTGACAAGCATAAGGCAGACATAGCTTCCGCCCTTTGGAGCTAACAATCTAGAATTACACAATTTTTGAGAAATTTTAAGAAGAGCTGGCATATATATAGGTTCAAGACTGCAAGAAAATTTTACTCTATTTGGCAGCAACAAGACTTTTTTATCCACTTAATTCCCAAGTTCAGAAACATGAAAGTGAAAAGTTTAAAACTTCAGCTTTCACATACCTTGAGGGGGTCTCATTCCACCTGCAACAGGGAACATGAAGCTGAGAACAGAACAAAAACATATCAGGATTATTTAATATATACAATGATTTCAAATAAAACATGTAATTTTTTACATAAACAAAAGAAGTGTAAACAGGGTCCTGCCATTTGTTCTATAGTACAATACTGAATATCAATACAGACTGAACTTCCATAGGATGCATGACAGCATGTTAGCATAGGGAGAAAATTTTTTAACTAGACAACAAAAGACCTTGAAACTAGTCCTGGTCCTGTCACTGAGTGGCTTCTCTAGATTCCAATTTCTCCATCCATAATACGAGAAGGCTGGATTAGATTCAATTCAACGAACATTTATTGAGTACCTACTACATGGAGGAATTGAAGCAGCTCACGGTCTTGTTGAAGACATGCATGCAAGCAACTATCGGACAGAACGTGCTAAGTGCTGGGAGAGGTCCAAAATACTAACAGAGATGAAAAGAAAAAGATTAATTCAATGGGTTATAGCTCACGGAGTTTTGTGAAGGTATCTTTTAAGCTGAACCTCAAAGAGAGTCAAACTACAGTTTGAGAGAAAGCTCTGAGGCCAGAGCTATGTGTTTAGAGAAATGATTTAAGGTTGAATATAGGATTAGAGAAGCAGACTGTGGAGGACCTTTGAATTTCCTTTGAATACTATATGAAGGCAGAGATTATTAATTGTGGTAAAATACACATCACAAAATTTTACCATTTTAACCAGTTTTAAGTGTATAGTTTGTAGCATTAAGTTCACTCATGATGTTGTACCACTATCACCACGATCCATTTCCAGAACTTTTTCATCATCCCTAATAAAGACTCTATACCCATTAAACAATAACTCCGCATCACTCCCTCCCCCAACCCCTGGTGGTCACTACTTTTTGTCTCTATGAATTTGCCTATTCTAGCTACCTCAGATTAAGTAGAATCATACGAGATAAGTGTCCTTTCTGTATGTGGCTCATTTCACTTAACATAATGTTTTCAAGGTTCATCCATGTTGTAGCAGGTATCAGCATTTCTTTCCTTGTTATGGCTGAATAATACTCCATTTTATGTACATACCACATTTTGTTTATCTACTCATCTGCTGATGGACACTTGGGTTGTTTCTATCTTTTGGCTATTGTGAGTAATGCTGCTAAGAACATTGGTGTACGAGTATCTGTTTGAGTCCTCCCTGTCAATTCTTTTGGAGAGAGAGAGATACGTGTGTGTGTGTGTGTGTGTGTGTGTGTGTGTTCCCTCTCTCACTGTCTCTCCGTGTCAAATAAATACAATCTTTTTTTTTTAAAGATTTTATTTATTTGACAGAGAGAGAGCACAAGCAGGAGGAACTGCAGAGGGAGAGAGAGAAGCAGGCTCCCCGCTGAGCAGGGAGCCCGATGAAGGGCTCCATCCCAGGACCCTGGGATCATGACCTGAGCCGAAGGCAGACCCTTAATGACTGAGCCACCCAGGCGGCCCTAGAGAGGCTCTTTTAAATAAAGGTAAAAAAAAAATTAAATTATGCCCTGGTTGTGAATGAAATAGCTAAGGGAATGTGCATATATAGGGAGAAGACACCAAAGGGCAACTTGGAGAATTCTTATGGTGAAAACTGAGTAAGGAATGGCCACTGAAAACCAAGGGAGTTAGTTATAATTGAGTGATAACTAAGGAAGGACCACATTTCAGAAAGGAAGTAGTTACCAGTATCTAATGCTTTAGAAAAGGTGATCAGAATGAGGATTAACAAAAAAAGCTCACTGCTTCTGAAAATGCTGATCTCTGAGTAAACAGTGTCAAGAGGAAGAGAAACTCTTGGACCCGTACAGAGAAAGGTTTAGGACAGAAAAGATATACTTACTAACTGATAAAACAAAGTTTCTGAGGGAATGAGATTAACAAAGGAAGGTAGCAAAAAGGATCTGCTTTGAAAAGGAAGAGAAACTTCTTTCTATAAGACTGGAGGGAAAGAAAATGGGAAAATTCAAGGAAGAAAAAGTCTGAGTGGGAAAGACTCAATTTGGGAGTCAAAGTATCTGAAGAGGGTTTTGAATAATCTTTAAGGAATCTAGTGAAATCCAGGAATTATATGCCAAATTTGTGTGTCCTTGTATTTTTCTCTTGTATAACACCCTCTTCCCAGGAAAAAGGCTAAAAACCAAACTTTAGAGTCTTTTAGCTCTAAAATATTTTTAATTAAAAATAATTGTGTAAAGTGGTTTACAAAGTTCTAGTTGGATATCCATCTGGTTATATGTGATTTATAGCTTTGTAGAGGATTTGAACTGTTAGCAAATTCTACTGCCGACAAGCACGCCCACACCCAAAGAGAGGCTTGAATAGTGAACAGCTTTTCTGAACTGCACACAAGATATATTAGTTAAGCTGTGTGTTACCTGGATAAGATGTTTAAAATGCAAGTCGAAATTTGGTAGTATCACTTTTTTAAAAAGCTACTCACACATACTAAGATTTATAAACTTAGAACCAATGCATTTAAGTAATCAACTTGTCAAGACTTCTCCAAATCAGACTTAAAGATTACAATTACCAATACGGCTTAGCGGCTAAGTAAAAACCAGAAACTCAAGTTATATTTTCTTTTTTCCAGTTCAGCCATAAATTAACTGTAAAGTTCTATGCAAACCCCTTCACCACCCTGTCCTGTTTCCCTCTGTCAAACGACAACACAAGAACTGCAAGTTTGCCAAGGTCCCAACTAAGATAACCAAATAGACAGGAATAAATGTATAGGATGTATAAAGGTTACCTTGAAAACCAATAAAAACTAAATTAAGAACAGTACTGACAAACATGACTTACTCCAGTAATTATTTAGCAAGCCAAACTCTTTAGTGACCTATGTACTATTCATCTGATTCTCTGGAATGTTTAGACAACTAACATCAACATGCTTCAAGACTGGTTAGACAAGCAGCTAAGACGCTGATAAGACAGCAAAAGTTTGGCAAAAAAACAAAAAAACCTCAAAACCCAAAAACTGGGCAGCAAGATGACCAACAATTTAATTTCAAAGGTAAAACCACTATTTATTACCAATACCTGAGTATGAAAGCAGAACCAGGAGGTCTACTTGCCACATGCCTGTCCCATTCATCCTTCCCTTTCAGTTACCTTTGCTACTAACCTTCCCTTGGCAGGCATGGACTCCAACAAAACCTCCTAAAAGCACCTCTCCGCCTCCAGACTCTCAAACTCCTAATACAGCTCAGAGAGCACAGGTGAGGTGCATCTTCTTAAAGGACCATTTGATGAGGCCACTCCTGGGATTAAAACTACGTAATGACTCCCCCTTAAGTTGAATTTCCTTCCTTTATATCCATGGCCCCCTCCAGTTTTAGCACAACTTTTTCAGTTTTAGCTCACAAAACTCATCTCCCATTTAGTGCCACAATCCATCTGGCCTTATCTGCTGTTCCCTTAGTGTTCAGTAGGCCTGCATATTTCTTATGACAATCCCTTGACCCCTTCCTCTTCCTCCAAATGGGGCCCAGCTGAAATACCTCCTTTGCTTTCAATGCAGTTTGAATCCACAAATATTTACAGAATGTTTTCTATGTTACAATGTACTAGAAGCAGTGGAAGATGAAAAGATGAGGAAGTCCTTAAGGAGCTTGTAAAAGAGAAGGAAAAACATAGACAAGCTCACAAACGATAATATCCCAGAAGGATACAGACTAATCAAGATCTTTCA
The DNA here is from genome assembly GCF_003265705.2 of Callorhinus ursinus. NCBI lineage: Eukaryota > Metazoa > Chordata > Mammalia > Carnivora > Otariidae > Callorhinus > Callorhinus ursinus. The sequence continues at coordinate 9,716,117 of NW_027397096.1, read as the reverse complement.
ATTCTTTTCTCTCCACTGTTCTTGTTTTTTTTTTTTTTTTTTTTTTAAATTATACTTCCCATCTCTTGGGCAACTTTTGTCCTCTATATAACTCTACCATTTATTCTAAAGTAGCCCAACCAGGATACCAATCAAAAGTAGGCTAATGTTAATGAAGTTGGAAAATGTCATTGATTTTTGTTTGGGTCTCAGAACAGAAACAAGTATCTAAGAAATATGGTACCTTATAGTTCCTGGATTTTCTCCACTAGAAGCTGAGAAAGATTGCCTGGCTCTTTTTCTTTTCCCTTAAAATATACTTAGGCTATCATAATGTTAATTTCCTTATAAAATAACTTCAGCCCTCACCACTGCTCTCTAAAAACTGTAATATTCTTTTTTTATTGAGCATACAGCTTTTCGGCCTCAGAAAGTTTCCAATATATGGAAACTTACCATACATTTTGCAAGGTAAGGAACATTTAAGCCACTTTTCTCTCCCGTGTATCCTCTAGAGTTTTATTTTTATTTTTTAAAGATTTTATTTGTCAGGGCAAGCACACAAGCAGGGGGAGCGGGAGGCAGAGGGAGAAGCAGGCTCCTGCAGAGAGGAGAGCCTAATGCGGGACTGGATCCCAGGACACTGGGATCATGACCTGAGCCGAAGGCAGCTACTAACCGACTGAGCCACCCAGGCGTCCCTCTCCTCTAGAGTTTTAGAATTCGATGTTACTCCAACCACTTTTTATAGATGAAAGAAATTTTAAAATCAATCTAACCTCTATCACAATTCAGGCCATACTTATTTTTAAAAATGAGTGTTCGTGGACTAGTGACATTGAAACACTATAAACTAAGGGGAATGATCCACTCAACTTTCTGCACGTGGTCCTCCCCACACATAAAAAACAGAAACCAAACAATCAAAAGAAAACCCATAGGCCTAAAATACCAAATTTATATTTTTTCAGAACTTAGTGCCATGATTAATCATATACTTGGTCAAATTAATGCCACTCAAGAACATTTTAGGAACTGTCATCACATACAGAAAATAGATTACATATTTGTCTTCTGCAGCCAGAAACTGACATACCAAGTATTCATGAAAGACTCTAATGAAACAGCGTAGATTGGAAAACAGAAGAAAACAGTTTTAAACCTAAAGTAAATGGAAATGGGAAATGGGGGCTGCACACAGGTGGTTCATTCAACAGCCACTGCCCTTTTTTCCTAGCATATATATAAGCACCTGCAGGAAGTAATAACTTTAAAGACTTCACACTGCTTAGCGTTCCTGACTCCAAAATTAAAACACTGCCTATCAAAATACTAACACTTTGCTTTCCGAAAATAATTTAGGCTGCTGAAGATAAAAAGCTAATTTTATCTTCAAATGTATATGCACTATGTGTTGGTTAACAAAACAAACTCAGACGAGGTCATTACAGAAGTGGGGTGAAAACTTCCCCGAATAAAGGATTTCCTTAAACGATGAACTTGTCAAGTCGCAGACGTTCTTCTCCTTTATCATTCTGGATATGAGAACCACAGGCAATTATTATATGACAGAAGACAGATTTATTTAAGGACTAAGTTAAAGCTTGGAAGCTTTGTTCTAATAACTGTGTAACTGCTGTTTAATAGTGATTTGATTTTAATAAGGAGACAAGTCTTAAGAGGTACGTCTACAAAAGCTCTATTAATGCAAAGGTCTTTCTTTACCTTTTCCTGCTGCTTCTCGTGCGTTCCTAAGGTGATAAAAAGGACAGGGCATTCTAAACGGGGGCAGGCAGACAGTACACACACACAAATCTTGGGATCAGCTGTTCAGTTTTGTGACCAGATTTTTCAGAGCCTTCACTACCCTAACCCCGGTCAAGCCCGGAAAGCCCTGGGAAAGGGAAGTCTGGTCGCTCGGAGCCAGCCCGGGCGAGAAGCGAGACGTCGGGGTTCCTGCCTTCCCCAGCCCCGGCCGGGTGCCAGCCCAGCCGAGCGGACCCTCACCTCCTGCTCCTCTTCCTCCTCCCCTCCCCGCACTGGGACGCTCTCGCTCGCTGCTCGGCTCCAGCACCAGTGCCCCCGAGCCTGGGAGACAGGAGTCGGGCGCCGGGTTCTCCCCGCCCCTCGGCCTAGGTCCCCGGAGGACCCCCTTCTCCCGTAACCCAGTGCCAAAGGAAAAGGGGTCGAAGCGGGCGAAAACCGCCATAACCGCCACACAGCCCTCGCCCTGGCGGGGTCAGCCCTGGGGCCCGGCCCGGCTCTTCACACCCACCTGCCTCCCCCGGGAGCCCCAGCGCCGGCTCCCGCGGCCCCACCGCCGCCAGCTCCCGCTCCCGGCCGCAGCGCCATCTTGCTCCGGGCCCGCCGCCGCCACCTTACAAGCTGCTGTCAGCTGAAGACAGCCACTTCCGGGGCAAACGCCAGCCCCTCCACGCCGCGGACCGGGCGACGGGGCGGAGCCGTGCGCCCACGTGACCCTCCGCGCCCCGGGGAGGGGGGATTGCGGCGCGCCCTCGTCACGTGGCACGACCGCCGCTGGGGGTCCTCCGAGTGCGATTCTGGTTCTGGGGTTTCCTGGGCGGTTCAGGGCAGCTGATTCATTCTCTGGCAAGGCCCTACGGAAGGTCCGGCTGGCGGCCGAGCGGCAAAGCGTTGTCCCTCCGTTTGAAAAACCGTCAGGTTGGTTAGTGAAAAGAGGAGATCGAATCCTTTTTAAGCTGGAATGATGGGTGCACGGGTATTTTATTCTTTTTACACTTAAAGAATAGGTGGATCCTGGACGCTCCTTTGATAGCTTTACAGCGCTGATCAGTGATCACCTCTCTTTTTCCCGAGAATTCGGCAGCTTCCTTTTGGCACCCACCCCAGAAGATGAAGGTATTTAAAATTCAGTGAAGCACCCTAGCGCAAATACACCTAGCCTGTATATAAAACCTTCAACGCGCACCGTTCCATGCGTTTGGTTCCGCCACCATGCCACCCAATAATCCCTGCTTTTCCTTTACTTGCAAGCAGGGGCAAAACGGTGTTTGCAAAGCAGTTCATCACTACTCTGAACTTATCTGGATATATTATATAAAATATATAAAATCTGGGCATATTTCTTCCCCCTACTCAAACTACTGTTAAGTAAAATACAAAAGTCCAATGTAAACCTTTTCAAGCCTTCAAGCAGTTTATTAGCAAGTAGTGGATTAATTATAATTAGCTTTATCTTTCACTCTTGCCCCAAGGCTTCTACAGGGAAACCATTTGTAATAATAGTTATCTTTTATTGGGCACAAATCACTAGTCAGGAACCTTACTGAATTTTTTCAAAGTCTTCAGTGTCCCTAAGAGTTAGTATTGGCATTTTGCAGATGAGAAAACTAAGGTCAAAAGAAGTTGTAATTTGCCCAGGTCATAGGGTTGCAACTCAGCAGGACCAGGATTCAAACCCAGGTGTTTCACATAAAAGTCCTTACTCATTTCACTAGCACAGCTATTTAACTATCATGTGTTCTCTTTTCACAATGGTCTACTAATTTCATTTCTCTTCTTTAGGTGAAACTGAAATTTGTGTAGCATGTAGTCCCAACAGATAATAAAAGTGCTAAATTCGGTATTAATCCATTGACACGCCAAGTTAATACTGGTGTATATAGCCACAGTTATTTAAGGATGGGTAGTTACACAGGAGGAAATACTAAAAAGAGGAAATAAAGTCAAATGAAGAAAGTATATCAGGATCATAGAAGATGTGATTTCTTGTTTCTGCCAGGATACTTTGTTCTCCTTTGCCTGTGGATTCCTACATTTGCTAGACTCAGCACAGGAGGTCAGCCTTCCATGACGTTGGATGCCATCCTCTGATGCTTCAGCATCTTGGCCTTATGTCTAATACAGCATTTGCCTGCCACACTATTTGTTCCTTTACTCTATACCCACCACTACACTCTAAGGGCACAGACTGTGTTATTAAGCCTTGTATTCCTAACCAAATATATCATGTTTCTTTAAGGAATATTTGGCATTAATTTATAACGTGTCAGGCACAGAGCTAGGCACTTCCAATACTCATAGTTGGTATTACCCCCAATCTCATACATAAAAAAACCGAAGCTCTGAGAAATTAAAGAACCTAGTCAAAGTCATACAGTTGGCAATAGGTGGCACCATCACAACTACCTCCAGGATATAGAGTCAAGAATCTGTTTTCAAGAACAACAAAAAAATCACATGCTTGTATGTATTTTTTGTACCTTGTAGCAAACGGTCTCTATTTACATAAATTCTGAAGATGAACAATTTGTCTCATTTAAAATATTCAAGTTGGAGTCTGTCTGTCCTGACATTAGAATAAAAGGCTGAGAATAAAGGAAATTAATATGTTTAATTCAAATGCTGCTAAGATAAGTTTACATTACAGTATTGTAGTAGTATTGGCAGTAACTACCTTCATGTCAGGTGCCATTCTAAGTACCTTACATGTATGAAGTCAATTTTTTATTCCAACTGTACAAAAACTAGCAACTAAGAAAAATCTGCTAATAGTGAATAGTCTCCGTCACTGTATAAGCTTGACTCTTTACCTTTGGCAGAGACCTGTTTACTAAATGGATGCAGGGCCATAAAGCCTCAGGAAAGACAAGCTGTAAGAGAATGCAGCCGCAGGCGTATCAAGTAACAGGAACATTCTTCCTTATCAGGATAAAGTGTTTATCAGTTTTTGAGCAAAGTCATCCTGAATGGAAAGAGACGGGGAGCATGATTAAATGATGGAAAATGGAAGAAAGAGAGAGGCTGACCATAATCTTGTAGCTGCAACATTATGAAGGGTAAGGTATGAGCTCTTTTACCGATGAGGTATAAGGATATTTAATAGACCAACGAATTTAAAATCCTAGGGAACTTGAGTAACCAGTCACAGAAGAGGCTCTTTGTTGTGGCTCATTACCACAAAAGGCCATCAACAAATTAAGAAATAGTAAAATAAAGAGGGCAATAGGTCTCTTCTTGGTAGACAGCCTGTGCTGCTTCTTGTCCATTCAAAAAAAAAAAAAAAAGTGAGGGTGGTGGTGAAAAGGGGCATTTAATCTCAAGGCTTCATTTTGAAATTTGGTTCCAGATGCCTCTCCACAGCATACATCACACCTTCCTTCACACTGACGGAAAAAATCCTTTAGAGTTCACATTTGGGTGTTGTTAATTTTAGCATAAGCTTTTGTTCTTCTATAAGAAGTATCTCTCTGGATTCACACCACAGAAATGTGAATGAATGTTATTTCCATTGTGTAATCATTTAAAAGTCACCTACAAATTGAAATTTGACATGATGCATTGATAGTTTAAGCATCATTTTTCACCAGTCTCACGTTCTTGTAGTTGATTTCAAATGTTACAGGTGATTACAGGATTTGAAGTATTTCATGAAAACAACACTCATGCTGGGATCATAAAATTCCATTTCTGATACAGTCTTTTTAAAAGTCCGTTTTTAACTTTTGTCTTCAAGAGCTACTTTCTTCTTGCTGTTCTGACCAGTGACCTTTTTCCTGTGACAAGAAAATTAAAGAAAAGTTGAATCCAAAATTCTACATATATGTACTTTCTAAAACTCTGCCAGTTTAACAAACAATTCTTGAAACCTGTATAATCAAGTATACGAGGTACTAGGCACAAAAGGATGCATTAGACATGGTTTCTGCCCTTTAGGAAACCACACTCACCTAAGCGAGACAGAAACATCATCGTAAACTACACCACAACATGGTATAAAAGATGGAGTCTGACTCTGACATTACTAATAGTTAAGAGTTCACATTGATTAAGTGCTAGATACTGTTTTAGTGCTTTGTATGAATCAGCTCAGATAATTTTCCTAACTTACGAAGAAGATTCTAATATTACCCTCATTTTACAGATGAGGAAAATGAGGCAGAATGGTTGAATAACTTGCTGATCATCACACACTGATACTAAATGTTAGATATGAACCCTGACAGTCTGATTTTAGAGTCTGGTAAATGCCATCAATTAGGTTAACAGAGGAAAAGGAAAAATGTTGGGAGAAAATACCAAGTGTTTGCATTCTACAGTTTAGTAATGTAAAGTTCCTGGATGTGTATTAACTTATTTAATCCTCAACCAACTTTGAGTAGCAGAGTTGGCATGATTTACATACTTATTTCTATCATATACAGGGGGAAGTGATTTGTCCAAAGTCACACAGGAAAAGGTGGTATGAGAGCCGATCCTTCGGACTCCAAATCCAATTTTTCCCTCCACTCTACCAGGCTGAGTTTGTAGTGCCTGATGTGAAGTCCACTAGGCAAGAGGATTCAGGTGTATATGGAAAGCTGGGCCTGGAGATACAGACTTCAGAGTTCTCAGCAGGGTGTGGGTACGATCATTAAAGGAACATCTAGAGTAAAAAGATAAGCTGGAGTTGGACCAGGTGTTGTTTACATGCTCTATTAAGGAGGATGGCTTTTAAATGTGAAACAATGGACGGAGCGCCTGGGTGGCTCAGTCGTTAAGTGCCTTCAGCTCAGGTCATGGTCCCAGGGTTTTGGGATCGAGCCCTACATCGGGCTCCCTGCTTGGGGGGAAGCCTGCTTCTGCCTCTCCTACTTCCCCTGCTTCTGTTCCCTCTCTCACTATGTCTCTGTCAAAGTGAAACAATGGAGATGACCACAGCATCTTAAATGGAGGGCTTAGGTGACAAGATTTATATCAAGTGTCCTCGAAGTCTCAGTGCAGCTAAGTTTTCACACCTCAAGTGTAAATGCTACAAACGTATAAAAATCAACATCCAAAGTATAATTCTTTAAAATATTATGTTTCTTATTAAAATTCAACATAGCCACCATCTTAATACTGTAGGTGATTTCTGACTTTTTATTACAACTTTCATCAGCTGCTGCTCAGTGCCTGAAGAGATTACATTTCTAATTGTAGCTTTAAGATCACCCACAGAATAATGTTCTGATGCATACACAACAGTTCTGATACAGCTACAAGAAAAAGACTAATAGATCAGGTAACCAAGGTGGCCAAGCAGGGTGACCATCTCTACCAATCCACTGGTTTAAGTGTCAGCCAGAAACTGTCACCACAAAAAAGTCAAATACAAAGTGTTAATACTAAGAACTAACAAAAATGAGTACGTATAGATACAATTAAAATGTTTTAAGATTTCAAATGATACTTTTGTAAGTTTGTTGCTTTTATTCTTCCCAAGTTAGTAAAACTTAAAACTGCTCTAAAACTTTGGGACACTGTGTACACTCTATAATCCTTGAACTTAACATTATACTTCTCACAGTCAATACAAAATATCCAGTAAGACTTGTTCCACTTAGATGGAAAGCCATGCCAGTCTTCCTGCCTTTGTTCACCTTGTCCCTTCCATATGCCTAAATTTTACCTGTCCTTAAAGACAGTTCTAGCTCCTTGAAGCTTTTTGTAACTACACCAATTCAGAGTATTTGTCGTCTCCAAACTTCTATTTTATTTAAAAATTATTCTCTAATGTTTTTTAATGTATACTAGGAAAGGGGTCTCATTTTAGATTCATTCACATACCCAAGCACCTGGCAGGAGAAAAGGTACTTGGTAAATGCCTACATTTTATATATATTAGATATAAACTGGTACTGGTAGAATTTGAAGTGTCATTTTCCTTAAATAGTGTAAAGAGTAGTAGAGGTTTAGCACAGTCTCGATTACCCCTATCAAAAGGTAGTCCTGTGTATATACTAAACAAAACAAAACAAAAAAACAACAATGCTTTAACATCCTCCTAAAACTCAGCTAAACTACTACAAATTTATTCAAGTCATACTTTTTAGAGGTGTTACAATGTGCTTCAGCGTAAGCCTAAGATTATACTGAAATCCTGCCTAGAATAGGGAGCCTTCAAGGAAGATTCCATCAATGTGAGTCAACAGCCCTCAATGCCTCAGCACTATGTCCTATCACCTAGGCTGTGTGGAGGTGGTGGGCAATGCAATTCTAATTCAAAGTGAACTGAAATCATTCTTTCAAAGATGGAAAAAACCAGATCATTAATATACAGATAGAGAAAAATTCCGAGATTGAATCATCCAAGTTCCCAAATCACAGGCAACCTAAAATATATTACTTTTATTACATTCTATAACTGACTGAACCTATCAATTCTACCTCGAAAAATTTATCCTAAGGAGAAATAATGCCTACTATAACCATATGACAGAGTTGAACAGTCATCATATACTTACTGTTTATTCTTAGCTTTTTCTAAGAAATATTTTGGAGTTGTACTAATGCTCTCCCTTTCCAATGGCTTCTTAATCATCTTTTTCTTTTGTTTGCTGAAAGTTGTAAAAAGAGAAAAGAATGAAATTCAGTAGAACTTAATTGAAAACAGCTTAAGCTAAAACTAGTTTTGATTCTTGATCACAAAAATTCACTTTTTAATCTACTTATGGTTTGTGGTGACACTATATCCACTTTAAAATGCTAAATTACCCAATAGCATTTAGAGAGATAACCCAAAGGGATGATAAATTTGATCAATTTTTTAAAAAGGCACTGATTATGAATAAAATATGTCCTAAGTCACACTTACGTCCTGTGCCAACAAGCATTAAAGTTTGATTTGGGGCAATTAACTGCTTTTTATCAGTTTTATGAACTAAAATAAATTCTAAGCATATTTCACTTACATTGAATAATTTTTCAAAAATCTGATTAAAATTTAAGAATAAAAAAACTGTCAAGGAAAGAACATATTCACAGATATTTAAAAAGGAAAATTTTTATCTTAGAATTTCTAAAACTAGTAGTATTGCTAGAACTGTAGTTGTAAGAGTGTGAAAGCAAGAATGCATATGGAGGGATAGAGGGAGAGAGAGAGAGAGAGATCATCTAGGCAAATTCAAGATTGTACCTTAGTAGTTTTTGGAAACCTTTTATGTATTCTGGCACAGGACATCCGGCCTGCTGTATAACATTGGCAACACTGAAAAAGGAACCCATAAACATATATTTGTATCTAGTCAAATTGATGTTTACGTACTTAAACCCTCTGCACAATTTGAGAGGAATGAAAACTACACCCACAAGAAAGTAATCCAGGACAGTGTTCTGCTATAAATGATCACCAGATGTAAGCACGCAGGATTGCTGAGAAAACTGTCTGCTGGACTGAAATCCATGTGCCAATGAGTAATTTTATCTAGCAGCCGTTCCTCCCCAACATTTACCAAACCCTGAAAAGCTACTAACCCAATCTTGGATGAGGACACTGACTAGAATTTATTAGATGATAGTGCTTACTATGCACTTGGCACTGTCTTGGGCTTTTCACATGTGACTTCTTCAATCCAAATCCACACAACAACCCTTTACTAACGACATACTATTATTATCCCCCTTGCCTGGACGGAAAACTGAGAGGCATGGTTATATTGACATGGAGGTCATCAAATTCACATGCTTGGAGTGACTGAAGAGATGTAGGTGAATCTAGGCTTTTGGAATAGACTCCCCTACACATGAACGTGTAAAGTCTGCTCAAAATATATCCAAGGCTGACAAAGCCAAGGTTCAGAAGGCAGAAATCAAAATCTTTGCCAAAACTGATGAACACATCAAAGTACAAACTGCCTTTGGCCATAACTCAATTTCATTGGTTAGAAATGCAAAGTGCTATCATCAGTCTAAAATTACTGTAGGCAACCAAAATGTGAGAAACTCAGCTTTTATTTTAAGATCTATGATACTGGGCTAAATTAAGACCCAAGATTCTAAAAGTACATGTGTTACCCAGGCTTCAAAGAGCTACAATTGAATAATATTGGGAGTGTGTTACTGAAATGGTTTTTCCCAGGACTAAATATAAAACTCCATCTGCCCATAAGAGTAAAGGGAAGTGTGCATCATGGTAAGAGATAATTTCGACTGGGCTGAAGAGACTCAGGGGTTAACTTTATTCACCAATCCAAAAACTTCACTATTACATTGTGAGTAGTATCAGCCAATGGCTACTGGGAGAATCCTGTGAGTCTGAAATTTAATAATGAACATTCCATTATGAATACTTCCAAATTCTAATAATGAAAGTGCAAAAACAAAGCCCTCTGATCATTTTTCCTTTTGTCATGGCTAAAACCTGGTTGACTAATGCCATGACCGTATTTGGGACCTGGCCATTTTTTAATTATCTGTTGATTGTGTGTGCATACAAGAATAATGAAGCAGTCTTGCCATCTTAATACTAAGTTATTTTTCCTAATTTACCTTCTTAATAATGGTTTATCATCTTCAGTGAAAAAAGTAACAGCTTTTCCTTTATGCCCTGCTCTTCCAGTTCGACCTAAAAAAAAAACAAAAAACAAAAAAGACCAGACCATAAAAAACCCGCTTTTCTGGGGAAATGGAACTTCAAGATTCACATACAAGTCATTGGCTTTTCACTAAAATGAGCACTACAAAATGAGCGTGTTTGAAGGGAAGGAGTAGGCGCAAGACAGACGAGTAGTGGCCGGGGGTGGCAGAGGTTGTGGGGGGCAGAGGGGTAGCAGCAGGAGAGACAACTCACCTATCCTGTGGATGTATTCCACTGAACTGGTTGGAAAGTCATAGTTGATCACCAAGTTCACACCTTTAAAATCAATCCCTCGGGCCAGCAAGGCTGTACAAATAAGAACCCAGATTTTTCCAGCTCGGAAGCTGTGGACTGTGTTATCTCTCTGGTTAATAAAACACATGTTAAATGTTTTAGTACTACTAGGAACAGAAAACAAGTACTTTATAAATTTCATGCCAATATCTTAAAGTTTAGTAGTTCTTTATCATTTTGAAAGTATACACTTGACTTTACCTGTTGCTGTGTTCTGTCTGCATGAATAACATCTACATTAATACCTTCATATATGAGCTCATGAAAAAGTTCTTTAGCCCTTTCAATGGACTGAACAAAAACAAGAACAGGTGGATTGAAACCCTAAAAGAGAGAAGGCAAAAATCAGCACATATAACCCATAATCAAGAATACAATAGCAGTAGTTCATATGATTTTAGTTCATAAAAGAACCCAATTCAATTTAGTGTACTTTTTATTGCCAAATTTCTCAGATCAGTATCTGCCTCCATCTTCTTCACCATCCATTCTCTACTCAACTTAAACTCTAATTTCCATCTTGCCAATTCCAACAATTATGTCTAATTAATCCCCTTTACCTTCCTATAATGATAGATACCCACTCCCTAGAACAATCATCTCTTGGCTTCTGCGCTCAGAGATTTTTAAATTCTGCTAAAATGCAGTAACTTTTATTAATTCACTGTTTATCCTAATTGTGGGTATTCCTCCAAAGCTCAGTCTCCGGTTCTCCGTTCTCTCAATATAGTCATTATCTTATGTTAAATATACTCTCAGTTGTCAACTACCCACTCTAACCAGATGATTTTTACACTTCTATCATCAAACCCCACCTCTCTCTCAAACCAGCTTTCTCTATTTTCAACTGCCCTATTAGGGCTTTACCTTTTTATTTTGGTTCATAATCTCCCCTTTTGAAATCTAATAAAGCTGTGAAGCTTTCTAATAGGCAACCATACGTTCACACAAAATCTAACAACTTCAGAGGGTTCACAGACCTCCTAAGCTCATACATGGCTAGAAATCCCTGATATATAATTTCCATGTGAGTACCCATGTGAAAACCTTAAAATTCCTAGTGCCAAATGATACCTTTAAGAATAGTAATGAAACGAATGTACATGGCATGGTGTGCCGAACACTATTCTAAGTACTATGTTTGTATCAAGTTATTAATACTAAAACAATTCTATGAGATATTATCATTTCTATTTTACAGATGAGGAAGCTGTGAAGTTAATTTGCCTAAAGCTAAAATTCCAATTCAGGTAGTCTGGCTCCAAAGTTCAAGCTCTTAACCACTTCTGTAGTCACTAGGTACTTGCAAACACCTTTCCCTTTCACCCCCGCAACTATTCTTAACGTTCCACCGTTGAGGCTGTCACCCTCATTTCTCTCATTTATTTCCTCCTCATCTCTAACCAGCCTAATTTAACAACCTACTGATTGGTTTCTTTACTTTCAGTCTCTTGCCATTACATTTTATATACCGCTGTTTAAGTAATTTTCCTTACATTTCTTCAAATGTCCAGTGGTTTCTCTTAAAGTGACCCCAACCTTCCTGTCCAACCTGATCTTCTTTAATTCTCACCATAAACTCTTTGCCTTAGATAGGTAATCTCTTCATAAGTCTCTAAACCCACTCTGTTCCCCTCCACTGCTCCTCCAACCATCAACTTCCCTTGCGGTCTTATCTCACAGATCCTTCCGAGGACCAAATTAGTAGCATTTCCCCCAAAAGGCTTTCCCCAACCAATTCAACTCTCCCTCCTGGCCCCATTATGACTACATGGGTGCTTAAGAAAAACACTCTATAGCCTTTTATGACACTTTATTGCAAACTATCTTACACAAGTCTATTTCTTTTATCCCCTAAAAAAAAAGACTAAATTCTAGGGGCAGGGCTTAAGATTTCTATTTGTTTTATTTCCCCCTGCCCTAAGCCCTCACAGTTAACTTTTAAATTATGGCTTCTACTCAGTATTTACTGAAAGGATAAAAACAGAAAACGACACTCAGTGTCCTACTCATTCTACAATGCTCCTAGAGTTCTAGAAGAAACCAGCAGAGGGATGGGAGGAGATGAAATGAGCCAAAACAGATGTAGATGTGGAAAAAGGAGGCTTTTTAGGGCATCAGGTAGGTCTTTTCCTAGCCCACCCTGAGCTGGGAACAGAAAACTTAATCTAAGTGGTGAGCCTCCCTGCTTAGGACAACAGCTGACTCAATGTGCTTAAGAATTTACCACTAGATTACTAAATATGATATAGGAATAGTGCTCAGCCTCCCACCAGTCATATCAGATTTGATGAACTTGGGTGCATGGGTGGCTCAGTCGTTAAGCATCTGCCTCTGGTTCAGGTCATGATCCCAGGGTCCTGGGATCGAGCCCCAAATTGGGCTCCCTGCTCAGCGGGAAGCCTACTTCTCCCCCTCCCCCTCCCCCTGCTTGTGTTCCCTCTCTCGCTGTGTCTCTCTCTGGCAAATAAATAAATAAAATCTTAAAAAAAAAAAAGATTTGATGAACTTCATCAAAATTCAAGAAGATAGCCCAAATATACCTTTTTAACAAGTTCTCTCATGGCCAGAAGTTTCCCAGTCTCAGACCCAACAAAGAGAAGCTCTTGTTCTACAGTCTCTACTGCAGAATTCCTGAAAAGAAAACATACCTTGTAGATTGCAAGAGCCAATTTTTGCTTTTCCCCCCGAATTCTAAATAAATGAAAAAATTTACATATAACCCCAACAGAATCAAGTTTTCCATTGTCAATATAAGCATTTAATTATTTATACTTTAATATAAAGACAAAGTTATTTATTTATTTTAAAGTTTAATTTATTCAAGTAATCTCTACACCCAACATGGGGCTTGAACTCATCACCCTGAGATCAAGAGTCGCATGCTCTTCCAACTGAGCCAGGCAGATGCCCCAAAGTTATTTTTATTTTTCATTTGTTTTTGAAAAGATTTTATTTGTTTATTTGAGAGAGAGAACGTGCGTGCATGTGCAGTGGAGGAGCAAAGGGAAAGAGACAAGCAGACTCCGCATGGAGCCTGACTGGGGGCTTGACCCCACGACCCTGAGACCACAACCCAAGCTGAAACCAAGAACCAGATGCCCAACTGACTGAGCCATCCAGGTGCCCCCCAAAGTTATTTTTAAATGTTTTATTCTAATTATAAAAATGTTATCTAGGGGCGCCTGGGCGGCTCAGTCGTTAAGCATCTGCCTTTGGCTCAGGTCATGATCCTGGGGTCCTGGGATCGAGCCCCGCATCGGGCTCCCTGCTCTGCGGGAAGCCTGCTTCTCCCTCTCCCACTCCCCCTCCCCCTGCTTGTGTTCCCTCTCTCGCTGTGTCTCTCTCTGTCAAATAAATAAGTAAAATCTTTAAAAGTTATCTAAAAAAATTTGAAAAATGGGAAAAATGTAAACAGTAAAACAAACTATCTACAATTCTACCGTTTTAGAATAAATTGTGACATTTTATTGTACTCTAATCACAAATTTTCATGTATCTAATTATTTACATACAAAAATTTCTAAAAATAAAATTACTGGATAAAATAATGATAACATTTTTAAGGTTATTACAGGTCTGAGCTTTTTCTCTTAACGATTAATAAGAGCTTTTTTATAGACAGTGGGGGTGAGCCTTAATAGGCTTTATAAACACTAATAAGATACTGTAGTAGAGGGACGCCTGGGTGGCTCAGTTGGTTAAGCATCTGCCTTCGGCTCTGGTCATGATCCCAGGGTCTTGGGATCGAGCCCCATGTCAGGCTCCCTGCTCAGCAGGGCGTCTGCTTCTCCCTTTCCCTCTGATCCTTCTCCCCATCTCTCTGCGCTCTCCCTCAAACAAATAAAATCTTAAAGAAAAAAAAATGTTGCTGTAGTACATTACACTGCATCATAAATATTTTTTCCTTTTTTTTTTTTTTAAGATTTTATTTATTTATTTGACAGACAGAGACAAAGCGGGAGAGGGAACCCAAGCAGGGGGAGTGGGAGAGGGAGAAGCAGGCTTCCCGCTGAGCCACCCAGGCACCCCTCCCTTCTGTTTTCTGCCTTTGTATTTATGGTGTATTTGTTCTTTCTTTTTATAAACAGAAGTTTTTAAGTTTAAAGTATTTTTTATTGTTCCATTTGGCTTCTATTTTACTTAATATGGTATTCCAAGCACTTTAAAAAAAAAAATTATTTACTTAAGAGAGAGAGAGAGGGCGCCTGGGTAGCTCAGTCAGTTAAGCGACTGCCTTCGGCTCAGGTCATGATCCTGGAGTCCCGGGATCGAGTCCCACATCGGGCTCCCTGCTCAGCAGGGAGTCTGCTTCTCCCTCTGACCCTCTTCCCTCTCGTGCTCTCTATCTCTCATTCTCTCTCTCTCAAATAAATAAAAATCTTTAAAAAAAAAAAAGAGAGAGAGAGAAGGAACACAGAGGTAGAGGGAGAAGCAGGCTCCCCGCTGAGCAGGGAACCCAACATGGGCTCAATCCCAGGACCCTGGGATCATGACCCGAGCTGAAGGCAGACACTTAACCGACTGAGACACCCAGGTGCCCCCAAGCACAGTCTTCATACTTACCATTTCATGGGTCGCATAATATTCTATCACGTGTCTATATTACAATTTCCTAAAACATTTTTCTACTAGTGCACATTCATTTAGTATAAAATACTTCCCCTAATATTTTTTAAAAGGATTATAAACCAAGTGGCTCTATGGTCCTACTTAAGCCATCAAAGAAACTAAATCCTCTGGGTGGCTATAAAGCTCCTGTCACACTTTATGGATAGATGGGAAAAATCAACTGAAAAAATAATGACAGAAATACTAATACGATAATTTGAGAATCTCCCTTTGGATTATTCTGAAATAGAAAATCTTTGGGGCACCTGGGTGGCTCAGTCAGTTAAGTGTCCGACTCCTGATTTCGGCTCAAATCATGATCTCAGGGTTTTAAGACTGAGCCCCATGTCAGGTTCTGTAGTGGGCATGGAGCCTACTTAAGACTCTCTCTCTCTCCCTCTCCCTTTGCCCCTCCCCCTCGCCTTTCTCTCTAAAAAATAAATAAAATAAAATAGAAAATCCTTACTCAATCTTGACTTTAAAGAATACATGTCTTTCAGTAAAACTTTCCCTGTTACTAATCTAAAGCCAAACAACCTGTCTCCTTGAGTCTAAAAAAAAGGGGGGGGGACTTGTATTAAAAAAAAAAAATCAGTGGGATAACGAAGAACAATTACCTTGCTCCAATGGATACAGTAATGACATTGTCCAGGTTGAGTCTGCACCACTGCTCAACATCATATGCAAAAGTTGCACTGAACATAGCTCTTCTGACTTTATGCGATGTGCAGGCCAGGAAAATGGAAGCCAGCTGGTCTCTGAACCCAGTTTTGCCATCTTCGAACAGTTTGTCTGATTCATCTACTACCAGCCACTCAACACTGAGAAATAACAAAACATCTTGTGGGTACTGAACTGGATGGAAGATCCAAGACACTTCACTAAACTGTGGGGACACATGAAGTAGTCAAACCATTATGCTACTTCTCAGATCCACACATCATACCAGAAAAAGGTAGAAGAAAAATCAACAGGAAAAAGGTAAAAACAAGATAAACATTAAGCAATGTTCTATTCCTTTAGCCTCAAAGAGATGAGGTTCCATTAGCAACAACAGAGCTTCACATAAACCTTATAAACTCCATCACCATTGCTGAAAGAAGTGAAAACATCTAGGGGAATTCTGTACTAACTGCTTATCAGAATCTGTAACTTTCTTCCAGACCAGATAGTTACTTTCCTACAAGTCTAATGAAAACCATTATTCTCAGCACCAACACTGACTGAAAGCTGGCAGATAGCAAACTCCAACGGGCCATAGGACAAGCAGTCAAGGACAAAACAGAATCAACTAAATGAAAATACACACAGAAGAGATTAAAATATTATCTGTACCTTGTTAAATCTATTCCTGGAGGATCTTGCTTTAATAAATAGATTAGTCGATTTGGAGTAGTCACAAGAATATCTATAGAAAAAACAAATGATACAAATTGCAAAAGCAAGATTCATCTCTCTTAAACAAGGGAATTAAGCCTCCTGAATTTCAGTGAAGAACCTGAAGAGGGGAGGGGAGGGGGCGGTTATACTTGCTATCTTACTACACCAACCCCACAAAAGTTCCTTCTTATTTGTGAGCTAATATATGTATTTTTTAATCCATCATAGCACAAACTACTACATGCTTACTCTTCCTTTTATTATGTTTGATCTGCCTTCTCAACTTCTAAGAGGCAAGAACACTATAATCCAACAGTGTTATTTTCAAATATTTAGGTTTTTTTTTTTGGAAAATCCTTTCTTTAAATGAAATTTTACTCAGAAGCTCAAAATGAAAGACAGGTAAAAGCTGATTTTCTGACTGATACAAGGGTAGGGATATAAGCCATTCTTATCTGTATTGTATTTCGATGGCAGATCAAAAATCAATAGTATAAAGCAGGGTTTCTCAGCCTTAGCGGTTCTGCCATTTTGGTCCAGATAACATGTTGTTGTAGGGGACTGTCTTGTGCATTGTGGGATGCTCTTACCTCTACCTACCATAGGTTAGTAGCACCCCAGTTCTGACAACTTAAAATGTGTCCAGACATTGCCAAATGTCCCTGGGGTGGAAGGTGAGGTGGGGGGCAAAACTGCCTCTGGATGAGAATCACTGGTATATATCTATATAACATGCGGAAATCTCTTTCAGTTTCTCTAAAAACCAAACTAATTGTGTGTATGACTACACTTTTAAGAACTCTTAGGTGGCAGTTAAGGATATTTGTAATATGCAAATCCCTTATACGCTCTGTATCTCAAGCATGAATCCCTTACCAAACTTCTTAGATGATTTAGGTCCAAATTTCTTGGCTGCCACTGCTGCTTTGTGGATCATGTGTATCCTGAAACCTGTTCCCTCCGAGATTTTTACTAACTCTCTGTGAATCTAAAATGGCAAATGACAAAAATATTAGGTGCTAAGATATTTACATAAGATGTATAGTCTTGTTTACATTATTAAAATAAACCTATTACCAGCCCATGAATAACTGAAATTAAACCCATAAAAATATGTGCATTAACCTGGAATCTCGGCATTTTGCAATCTGCTACATACTGTTTTTGGAATACAGTGCTATTAGAAAACTATCTCATGCTTGGCATGTATTTTCTATTAAGCACATTGGAAGAGTGGAGGTCACTGTATAGTTTTTCTTTCTCAAAAACTGAGGTGAGGTTTCATTTTTCTCGGTGAGAAAAATACATTTTAGAGAAGGACTATATATTCCAGTAGCCTCAGTAGCCTCAACTTAAAAGATCTTAGAGCATCTGCCAAAGAAACATCATTGTTTAAATCATTGTTTTAGAAAATTTTTAAAAAGATTCAAAAAAACTTGCCCATGTGTAGTAAGTTACAGAACAGAGTAAGATACAGTACAGAATATTTGCCTATGCCAAAAGACATGGGCCTTACTCTTTTTGAGACCATTTTACTACCCTCAAATAAGAAATGACTAAAGCAAACACCAAATACATCCTCTTTCGAAGCTACAAGTCATACCTGGTTGGCAAGTTCTCGTGTTGGTGATATAATCAGAGCTCTGAAGCCTTTATTTGTGGGTTGTTTTAGTTGCATCAAAATGGGAATGCTAAAAGCCAAAGTCTTTCCAGATCCAGTAGGAGCAGAAGCCAGAAGTTCTCGACCCTAAAAACAAGGTATATTAAGTATAAGGTAAGTACATAAACTTTTCAGAGCCTGGTCAAGTAATACAACCAGCCATAGAAATAACAAAATAATCATAATGCATGTAATCATTCATATTCCCACTGCTTGTCTAACTTTTCCCACATTTGCTTTTCTAACATCATCCACCCTTGCCACCAGTGCCTTGCCAAAGGAGTTTCTGACCATTGCCACCAAATACCATTTGACCTGGGTAAAGAATATGGATAACTAAAATCCAAAGATAATTCAAAACCTCAAGTATTTCCATTATTTCAATTTTTCTTTCCCACCAAACTCTCTTATCAAAGCAAAATTATAAAACCAACTTTTCCCCCTGATATCTGTACTGCTCAATCGCTAGGGAGAGTTTTAGTAAGTAACAGAATGGCTAAAGATAAGAAATGAAAAGTGGCAATAACTTGAGTGACAGGAGCACCTGGGTGGCTCAGTCGTTAAGTGTCTGCCTTCAGCTCAGGTCATGATCCCAGGGTCCTGGGATTGAGCCCCGCATCGGGCTCCCCGCTCCACAGGAAACCTGCTTCTCCCTCTCCCACTCCCCCACTGCTTGTGTTCCCTCTCTCGCTGTCTCTCTCTCTGTCAAATAAATAACTTAAAAAAAAAAAAAAACTTGAATGACAGTAATTTTAGGTGACAGTCTTCAAAACGTCACTATGATTTTTAGAGCTTTAAGCTGAAGTTGTAACAGAAACAATCTTAGATGAAAATTAAAAGCAAATTTACTATAATGTGAGACAACAACATTATTCAAATGTATTCTCACTTCAGTTCCCAAAGAAAACAAAAAGGACTAGTACGGATGAAAAGGTAACTCCTATTCTTTGGCTACATGGGGGAAAAAGTCGGCTCTCATAGGGACAAAAAAAAAACCTCAGAAAAATTTAATTTCCGAAACTCTAAGTTAACCCTTGCCTTTATCAACAGTAGATAAACAAATTGTGGTATTTTCAAACAACAGAATACTACTCACTGACAAACTGTAAGTGCAATGTGAATGAATCTCAAAAGCAATACGCAGCGTGAGAGAAACCACAAATTAAAAAATAATGGATGATACCACTTATATGACAGTCTATAAAAGAGGCAAAACTAATACATGGCAATAAAAATCAGAACAGCAGTTCCCTGGGCAGGGGTGAGGTGCGGACTGAATGGAAAGGGCACAACAGAATTTTCTGGGGTGACAGAAATGTAACACATCTCCGTTTGTGAACTTACAATCTATGCGTTTTACTGTATATAAAGTATACTTCAATAACAAAAAGTACTGGGGAAAAAGAAGTCAGGCTATGTACAAGAATTCACTATTTCTGAAATAGTTCCTAGGAATAATAAACTAAATCATGGATGAATAAACAGAACATAGTCCCTATCCTCAGAGGGTTTACACTCTAGTAAAATGTAAAAGGTATACACAATTAGTATAACTATATAGTAGGGTAAAGTTTAAGATAAATGTTGCAAAAAAAAAAAAAAAAAAAAGAAGACATTAAATACCTTGGAGAACTGGTGGTAGAGGGAAGAGTGTTGGTAAAAGAAAAAGATCACATCTAATTGCAGTGACATGGAGGCCCAGGCATTTGAGATGGACCTCAAAAGCAAAGGAAGGATTTTAACAGGGAGAGACAAAGTAGAGAGGAAGACTTCAGAAACAGGGAAGAGAATGAGCTAACACACAGAGGAAGGAATGTTAGAGGCATTCTAGACCATCATACTCACATGCAACATAACTGGAATGGCTTGCATTTGGATTGGTGTAGGCATCTGGAAGCCTGCATCTAGAATGTTCTGAAGCAGTCGAGAATTGATTTTATATTCCTGGTCAAGTTGCTGAAATGTAGCAATTGGGTCAGGAAGATCAGTTCCTTGGACATGAATTTTGTGTTTATTCCGGAAGAAGTTTATCTGAAAAGTGAAATAAGGGGGTCACAGACTGTCACATACATTGTGAGATGTTGTAAAGCAACAGTAACGGTTTCTAGGGTAAGTTTTAGTAACATATGAAACTTTTTGGTTAAATTCCAAGCCCTAAAAGATACAGATATTAGATACACTTCATGCCCTTTCATAGACAGAAGACCTTCATAACAATAAAACCTATCTATCCATTTTCTTGTATTAATGTGTCAAGGGCATGAGTAATGGTTATTTATATTAATGTGCCACAATAATCATAACTTATAATTTTATATAAGCTTCTAGAAGGCAGACATTGAATCCATCTAGTTTTTTCTTTATATGACACTTAGCACACTAATGCCAATGCTTTTTGATGATTTACTCTAAACTCTACTTATTAAAATTGAGGGCCAAAAGCAGAGTCAAGTGGTGCTGATTTGGTTTGTTTTCCCACTCTGTGAGAATGACAGCCAAATTCTGGATTCAGGGTTACTGAAGTGAGCTGAACAATACTCTTTATCTGCAACACAGCAGGTGCACAGTAGACATGACAATGATGTTTTTGTTATTTGTTCTGTATTCTACTCCCCCCAAGGTATAAAATAGGTTTCTTAATTCTAACTCTTGGGGCACCTGTGTGGCTCAGTCCATTAAGCATCTGCCTTTGGCTTAGGTCATGATCTCAGCGTCCTGAGATGGAGCCCAGAGTCAGGCTCCCTGATCAATGGGGAGTCTGCTTCTCTATCTCCCTCTCCCCCTCCACCCTGCTCATGCTCTCTCTCAAATAAATAAATAAAATCTTAAAAAAAAAAAAAGAATTCTAACTAACTCTCAAATCTCTGTCAGAGGAAATCTTTCTAAACCAGTGAGTTTTGGGTCATGATCCTGGGACCCTGGGATGGAGCCCCGAGTTGGGCTCCCTGCTTGGCAAGGAGCCTGCTTCTCCCTCTCTCTTTGCTGCTGCTCCCCCTGCTTGTGCTCTCTGTAAAATAAATAAAATCCTGAAAAAATAATAAATAAACCAGTGAGCTTAACAAAGAGGAGAAAGGGGACAAATTTTATGTTTATCAAAGGGGATATGAAATTTAAAAAATCTCATTCCAAATGGGAATTTGGACAGGTCAAAAATTCACAGTATATAGTATATGAGACTATGAGAAGAAACACACACACACCAAATCTTTTGACCTGTTCAAGTTTAAAGATACTTTCAAGAATTTTAAACTTTAGGGGTGCCTGGGTGGCTCAGCTGGTTAAGCGTCTGCCTTTGGGTCAGGTCATGATCCTAGGGTCCTAGGATCAAACCCTGCATCGGACTCCCTGCTCAGCAGGGGAGTCTGCTTCTCTCTCTCTCTCTGCCCCTTCTCCTGTGCTCTCTCTCTCGCTCTCTCTCTCAAATAAATAATCTTAAGGGGGGGGGGAAGAATTTTAAACTTTAAAATTTTCAGCCACAGCACAAATACCTACTTTAAGTTTCCATTAAAGTGAAATCTAAACTAATATAATCTTCTATCTTCACA
This sequence comes from Callorhinus ursinus, assembly GCF_003265705.2. Lineage (NCBI taxonomy): Eukaryota > Metazoa > Chordata > Mammalia > Carnivora > Otariidae > Callorhinus > Callorhinus ursinus. Next base: position 9,694,291 of record NW_027397096.1, on the reverse strand, counting down.
AAACTATATTCACTTTTACCAAGAGAATAACCCAAGGACAAGGAAAAATTCACTAGGTCAGAAAAGCAATTGGGGCTAAGACATTTTTCTAACCTTTTCTTTTCTGAGATTCTCCAACTTTCCTGAAGTTAGTTTATTATCTCTTTTAATTTTTTTATCTTCAATCTTTGCTTCTATAGATGATATCCACTGTATAGTAGAACCTTCTTCTTGAGAAGTAATTTCTAAAATATATATTAAAAAATCAAAAGATTTTTAAGTGCAACATTCTTGAGAGTAGCAAACAGGCCACAGCATCACATTAAACACAAGTAAAGTACTAGCTAACACAACAGAGAAAAGAAAGTAATAGGAGGAATAACAATTGGACAAAGGAGAGGCAAGTTCTCTTGTTGGTAAAATCAGAGCTCTGAAGTTCATTCTCTTCATTAGTTATTTCAGCTGTGTGATATGCAGATGACTGTATACTTGATTAACAGATTAAATTGAAAATACTTAAGAGATTTCAATAAGGCAGCCGGCTTTTCTATATTCAACCAGTTAGAAAATAAATATGATGAAAGAACAGATTTCACTTTTAATAGTGATGAACACAGCACAGTACTTAAGGACTAGTCACTAATATGAAGATAGTAATTCTCACTAATCTAGAACTAAAATTAGTTCAGTGAAAAGTCATGGCAGGATTGTTTTGGAAACCAGACTAGCTGACTTTAAAAGTTCATGTGGAGGGGTGCCTGGGTGGCTCAGTTGGTTGAGCATCCAACTCTTGGTTTCTGCTCAGCTCATGGTATCACGGTTGTGGATTGACACCTGAGTCAGGCTCTGCGCTCAACACGGAGTCTGCTTCGGGTTCTTTCTCCCTCTCCCTCTGCCCCTCCCCACTCACACTTTCTCTCTCTCTCTCTCTTTTTGACTTAGGTCATGATCTCAGGGTCCTGGGATGGAGCCCGGAGTCAGGCTCCCTGATCAACGGGGAGTCTGCTTCTCCAACAAAAAATAAAGTTCTTTCATTTCACTGAGGTACCACTGATATACAATAAATTGCATTTATTTAAAGTATACAATTTGAGGAATTTTGACATATGTATACATCTGTTAAATCATCATTACATTCAAGTTTATTTCCAACACCACCCAAAATCTCGTGGCCCCTTGTAATGCACTGCTCCATCCCTAAGCAACCACCTGTCTGCTTTCTGTCACTGTAGATCAATTTGCTTTTTTTGGAATTTTATATAAATGGAATCATGTAGTATGTACTAAATTTAGTCTGGCTTCTTTCACTCAGAATAGTTATTTGGAGATTCATCCACGTTGGAGCATGTATCAATAGTTAAATTTTTTATTTAAAGGTAGTATTCCACTTTATGGATATATAAATTGTTTATCCTTCACCTGTTGAAGGACATTTGGGTCATTTCCAGTTTTTGGCTACTGAAAATAAAGCATAGTGCTATGAACACCTGTGTAGAAGTCTTTGTGAGGACACAGATTTTCCTTTCTCTTAGGTAAATTCTTGGAATGGAATAGGTGGGTCATTTGGTAGGTGTATGTCTAACTTTTTAAAAAAGTCCTTTGTCAATTTCTACCCTAAAAGCCTACTGGAATTTTAATTGAGTTTGTTTTGCATTGATTCTATAGATCACCTCAGGGAGAAAATATTTAGTTGTCCAATCAAAACATGGTATGCCACATTACTCTGTACTATGCCACATATATGCTACATTATAGTACATATCTATGTGTTTCTGGCTGCCCAATAGTTGAATCCTTTTCCCAAGTTTGTGGCAGGCCTTTTTTTTTTTTTTTTTTTTAACTACTCTTGGTGGAAGGCTTTATCGAACTTCCTTGCTGTCAGGGAAGTAAAATGTGTAAAACTGTAAGAGCAAAAGTGTGGAACTGAAGTCAATGTCCCTGACACGTGGACTTGTCAATTATGGAACATCCCTATAATGTGTAATGGCATACTATACTATGATTCAATGAACAAAGCAGTGGACTTCCTACTGATACGTTTCTGGTGGACAATTTCAAGATACCTAAACTGAAAATAAACCTATTGGTTAACTCTGAAATTCCATTTCTAAGAATTTATCAGATACATCCGCATACACACAAAGATAAGTGGAATAGCATTTATTGCAACACTGTAATAGCAAAAGTGAGGAAACAAACTAAATGTCCATCATAAACGAACTTGTTAAGTCAATTATGGAATGTATAATGGGATATATTTTGTGTTAAAATGAAAAAGGCAGGGCACTTCCTACTGATTCCAAACAATCTCCAAGATGTGTGTGTGTGTGTTTTTTTTTTTTAAGTGGAGGAGGAGAGAAGGTTCAGAATAGGACAAATACAGTATGCTATTGTTCAGGTTTTTTAAGGGAGGTATAAACATAGTGAATAGATATCTTTATAAAAATACATAAGAAAATGATTAACAGCAGTTGCCTCTGGAGAAATAGGGGACTAGAAATAGTAGGAAGAAAATTTGCTTTTCACCACTGTATAACTTTTAAAAACCAGGTGTAAGTATTTACTTTACTGAAAAAGGTAAATGGCTAGGAAACTTAACAGATATAACCAAGAAAAAGATCAATATCCCTGAAGTACAGAAAAAAAAAAACCCTGTGAAAAACAGGCAAAGAGTAAGAACAGACAATTCACAATTGCTGAGATATAAATATCCACTAAAGTATATGAACACATGCTCAACCTCACCAGTTATCAAGAAAATACATACAAAAATTAGTTTCATTCATTAGGTTGACAAAGAATTTAAGACCAATACTATCCAGCATTGACACAGATGTGGGAAGTCATTTTTCATTATCTACTCAAAGAAAGAAGTGTGCATACCCTTTCAGCCAGTGATTCCACTTTGGGGATGCTAATTACAGAAATAACAGAACCTGTACAGGGGCGCCTGGGTGGCTCGGTTAAGCGACTGCCTTCGGCTCAGGTCGTGATCCTGGAGTCCTGGGATCGAGTCCCGCATTGGGCTCCCTGCTCAGCAAGGAGCCTGCTTCTCCCTCTGACCCTCCCCCTCTCTCATGTACTCTCTCTCTCATTCTCGCTCTCTCAAATAAATAAATCTTTAAAAAAAAAAAACCAGGACCTGTACAAAAGGATATATACATAAGTACCTTTATTGTAGCAATATTTGTAATGGCAAATACCTGGAAACAACCTGAACGCCATTAACTAATGAATGACAGTATACTGATTTGTAACCTTAAGCCTGTATTATTTTTGCAACTGGAAAAAAAAAAAGGAAGAAAAAGAAACCAAGAACTAACCTGACATCATCATTTTCCTCTTTTTCTTGCTCTGTTCCCTCTTCTTTTCAGTTAGGCTCTCTTCTTTTTTCTCTTCATCTTTAAGCTCCTGATGAGTTCTTGATGCTCCACACTCACCTGGAGCAGACTTCTTGTTTCCAAAGAAGTCCCGTCTGTGCAGCACCTCTGGAGAATCAAAGTCATGTTTCCTTTTTCCTACCTAAAACCCCAAAAATTTAAAATGCAATCTACTGACAGACTGACATTGCTTTCACCCAAGCAATACTGGCAGTAAGGGCGTGGGTCTAATAACTCCCCACCTTTTTTTAATCCGTTCACCAAGTATCTGTTGAGCAGCCAAGCGTGTTTGAGCAAATGTAATACAAGATAACTTTTCTGACCTTTTAACTGTTGTAACAATCATAAGAGTAATTACCATTTATATGCTTATCAGCATAACACCTATATACTGTCAGGCAGACTTCTAAGCATGCTTATATATATTAAATTACTTCATCCTTCAATACCGCTAAGGGGTAAATAGCGATATTATAGATGAAAAAAATCAAGGCATTAGGAGGTCAAATAACTTGAGGTCTCGAAAGTTGTGACAGATCCAGTATTTGTACCCAAATAATCCGGCTCCAGAGTTCAAACTCAACAACTACACCTACCGCCAGAGAAACGAGAAATACACGTGTTGCTCAATGTCAAGGCTGATAATTGGGCTCCAACTAACTTCTCCCGATTTACCATTCACCCACTACTTTGCTACGTAAGAGTCCCCATTTCTAAGTCGCTCTTCTCACTGGTTACTTAACACGTCATGAGGTTACAGGAATAAAAAGACCCATGCCCACTAAAGGTATATGCGTGCCAAGCCAACCTGGGTAGACTAGAGTGAAAGAATCTGTTCTCTTCATTTTGGGTTCATTCTGTTTTCGAAATTCCTTTCTAACAGTTTCGGAGAAAAAGCTACTTTTGAAAGGATTCTAACTGTGCTTTGAATAAACTAAAAAGCAGGGAGGGAGAAGGGTTTCTGTGCTAGGCCCACGAAGTCTACAAAAGAATGGTTAAGAGTTCACTCCGAAGGCAGGACTTGACCAGGTAAGGTCTGAGCACGAGCCCAACGCAAAGAGGGAACATGCCCCACGACCAGGCCGCGGTCTCCCAGTGCCGGCTCCCCCAGCAGCCAGATCATTCTCGGGCCCCTGCGCTCTCAGTTACTGGGGCTTCTGTTTTCCTGCGTACAGTACCTGGAATCGCGCTGCGTCCGCAGAGAAACGTCTCACGTCGAATTTGGCCCCGACACCAAGCCGGCGAAAGAGATCGTGAGCATCCATTTTTACCCAGAAAGCACCGCGGTCCCAGGACGCCTGCGCAGAGAACTTCCTCCCCCAGAAGGTCTGGGGCCGGGCCGTGGGCGGAAGTGGTTGTGGGGGGCGGAGCCTGGCGGCTGTGAGAACCCAAACCATTTTACCTCATATAGCCTGACATTATTTGTTCTTTTATCAAGATCCTCTTATGCCGGGCACTGTTTTAGACTTTTATGGGTACTTTGGTGAACAACACCTTAAGATTCCTCACCTCAGGAAACTTACATTTTAGTGGAGACAAAGATATTGTTAAAAAAGCAAGATAATTTCCAAAAGTGAAAAGTGTTATGAAACAAGTAACGGTGTAATTGATAGAGAAAGGGCTGGGGAGCCACTTTTAGGTAGATTAGTCAGGTTCATTCTGGAGAAGTGATATTTTAGCTAAGAGAAGGCAGCCCTTCCCAGATCTGGGAAATGGCATTCCACATAGAGGAAACACGTGTCTGAAGAAAGGGAAAGGTTTGGAACAGTGAGGAAATAGAAGGCCCAGGTGACTGGAGCCAAGTTGTAATGAGGAAGTGTGGTACAGATAAGGCTGAAGGGGCAAACAGAAACCTGATCTCATAGAATCTTATAACAAAGTCGTGGTAAGGAATTTGGATTTTAATCTAAGCTCAGTGTGAAGGTATTAAAAATTTTTTTGTACTGAGAGAACAACATGATTTAGCATATCACTTTATATTTATTTTCTTCATTGTATTTGTAATGTACAAAATTATTCACTTATGCATTGTCTCTCTCCATTCTAGAATGAAAGTTCATGAGCACAGGGATCTAATTTGCTTTACTGCTGTATTCCCAGTTTCTGTGCACTCTTCAATAAGTATTTGGTGACTGAATAAGTGAATGTTTTATAAAAGATTACTCTGGCAATTTGGAGAATGAATCCTAGAAAGGCTAAGAGTGGAAAGAGGGAGGCTAGTCAAAGTAGAAATGATGATGGTGGCTTGGATTAGGGTGGGTCTCTGTACTGATGGAAATGAATGGATAGATTTGGGATATATTTTGGAGGTAGAGCTAAATGTACCAGATTGATTTTATGTGGAAGTGAGGGAAAGGGAGGAATCACACAGACCACTCCTAGATTTTTTTGCTTGAAACCCTGGGTACGCCATTTACTAAGCCAGGAACCATTATGGAAGAACAGCTTTTTGGTGAGGATGAGATACGGGAGTGGTGGTGGTGGCGAGGAATCAACGGCTCTTTTGGACATGTGAAGATGCCTGGTTGACTTTAAATGGAGAAGCCCAAGGAGGTAGTTGGTTCCATAAGTCTGAATCTCAGGGAAAAAGGTCAAGGCTGGAGAAATAAATTTAGGAGTCATCAAAATATAAATGGTACAATGGAATACTATCTAAGAAGCATTTAATCTGTTAAAGTTAAGTTATACATATTCAACCAAAGAGTCTAAGAAATACTTCAAATAGTGGGGTAATTCCTTTACATTCAAGGAAAGCAAGTGTGGAGTAAGCACGAGATGGGTGATGTATATCTGTTGTATTCTCAGATGGATTCAGCCCCTGATACCCTCTCATAGTGGGAAAATCTTGCTGTTTCAGTTGTATCCACTCTTTAAAAATAAGTATTTTTCCTGAAACCCAGCCCCTAAGTGAAAGCCCCAAGTCTTTCAACTGTTGCTTCATAAAAACAACTTATGTCAACATGGGAGGAAAAGAATTGACTTAGAGCTTATTAGGAAATGAAGTGTTGGCCTTCAGTTCAGCACATAAATATGGCCACAACCATGTATAAGATCAACATGTATGAAACCACAACTACCAGACTTTATAGGTGATTTAAGGAATTTCTGAGAATAATTCTACATCATGAGGTTTCTTCTCTTTATGAGCTGACTTCAGAACCCAATCCTTATGTAAGTGGTAGAAAACCCATACCTAAAAGCATGATAATGTGGGTGTGCCTGGGTGGGTCAGTCAGTTAAAAGCATGATCGTGTGGCCAACAGACACATGAAAAGATGCTCAACATCACTCATCATCAGGGAAATTCAAATTCAAACTACCATGAGATACCACCTCATACCTGTCAGAATGGCTAGAATCTAAAACATAAGAAACAACAAGTGTTGGTGAGGATGTGGAGGAAAAGGAACCTTCTTACCTATAAAACAAATTTATACACCTATAAAACAAAAGTTTGAGAAGCAACCAGTGACAGAAGACAAGGAATATGGAGTCACCAAAGCCAGAAGAAACTTTCAGGAAGAAGGTAGTGATAAGCTGTTTTAAAGGCTGTTGAGAGGCTGAGGAGGTCACTAGTGACCCCGATAATATCAGTTTTGGTGGCATGGTGCATGGAGATGGTTGATTTGATAAAGGTGGAGGTTGGAGACTATGATGAAGCCAATGCTTTGCAAAGGTTTAGCTGCGAAGGAAAACAGAGAAGTAGGGTGATAACTAGAGGCAGATGAAAGTTCAAAAGAGGTTTTTCGTTTTTGGTTTTGATGGTTTTAAAGATAGGTGCTAGGGGATGTTTGTAAAGTGTTAAGGAATGATCCAGTGAAAAGATGGAAATCAATAATGCAACGGAGAATGGAGACTAGTGGACTGGGGGTGGGATGAGATTCTGTCAGGGAGCATTGGAGGGTTGGAAATGAAGAAATCATATGAAATAATATCCTCTAGAGTGGGAAAATGAACTTAGTAGGAAAATGCGTAACTGCTGAGTAGTGAATGCCCATTCGAGTTGGAGACAATGAATTAAAAAAGAAACCAATCAGCATGATTCAGCTGCTTAGATAAGGGTGTGAAGACATTGTAGTGTTGAACTTAGCCAGGGTTAAAGTTTTTTCAGGTAAATATGATAGAGGGTTATGGCAGAATTCTTTGTGCCTCTTTCCCCCCGATAAAAAAAAGCCCCCTGGAATTGGTGGTTCAACAGAGGTTTAGCATCCTGAGACCTAAGAAGGAAGACCTAGGGATGGCTCTCCTTATTAAGAATAATGCTCTGGGGGCACCTGGGTGGCACAGTTGGTTAAGCCCCCGACTCTTGGTTTCTGCTCAGGTCATGATCTAGGGTTGTAAGATCAAGCCCAGTGTTGGGCTCTGCACTCAGCAGAGTCTGCTTAAGACTCTGTCTCCCTCTGTCCCTCCCCCATTCTCTCTCTCAAATAAATAAATAAATAAATAAATAAATAAATAATCTTTTTTTAAAGATTTTATTTATTCATTGAGGAGAGAGAGAGAAAGCACAAGCAGGGGGAGTGGCAGGCAGAGGGAGAAGCAGGCTTCCCGCTGAGCGGGGAGCCCGATATGGGACTCGATCCTAGGACCCTGGGATCATGACCCGAGCCGAAGGCAGACGCTTAACCGACTGAACCACCCAGGCATCCCAATAAATAAATCTTTTTAAACAAGAATAATATTCTGGATTATATTCATAATCCATCATGCCTCTGTTCTTTCAGAGTAATGAATTGTATTGAATGTTGAATATATGCTATATACTCTACTTTCATAAGCATATAGTTGGTGTTAAACAAGTCTAAGTTTAAATACCTCCCAGCCTTTCCACCTAATAGCTGTGACCTATTCAAATTAACCTGTCTAGAACTCATTTCCTCATCTGTAAAATGAGGATCATGAGACTTACCCCAGGATTCTTCTGAGAATTAAGCTAGGCTCTTAGGCAATGGTGTATAGTGGAAAGAGCATGAGTGTGGAGTCTCAGAAAGACTTATGGGTGAATCCAGCTGTATCTACCTAATGTGATAATCTTAGACAAGTTATTTCACTGGTCTGTGCCTCAATTTCCTCATTGGTAAAATAGGGATTATAGGATTATAATATCTACCTTGAAGGTTAGGAATAATATGATTGTTCACCACACAGGGCTCAAAATGGTAGAAGTAGGTCAGGATATCATATATATACATTTGCTAATATATAGAAATTATAGTTATTGAATAAAGCATTTGGAATAAAATCTCATAAAAGTAGTGCTTAATAAATATTAGTTCTTTTCTATCTTTTAGCCCATTCTCCTAGTTGAGTAGTTCTTGACCCTCACTGCACATTAGAATCCTCCGAGGAACTTAAAAAACAAAACAAAAGATGGGGTGCCTGGGTGCCTCAGTTGGTTGAATGTCTGACTCTTGATCTCAGAGTCGTGAGTTCAAGCCCCACAATGGGCTTCACGCTGGGCTGGGAGCCTACTTAAAAAAAAAAAGAAAGAAAAGAAAAAAGAAAAAGAAAACTGGGTTCCAGAAATTCTGGTTTAACTGTTTTAGTGTAGCAGGCCTAAAATTTCTGAAAGGCTTCTCAAGTGATTCTAATTGCAGTGAGGATTAAGAATCACTGCTGGGGTGGGGGGATGGGCAAAATGGATGAAGGCCGGTAGGAGATACAGGCTTCCAGTTATGGAATGAGTAAGTCATAGGAATAAAAGGTACAGCATAAGGAATATAGTCAATGATAGTGTAATAATGTTGTATGGTGACAGATGGTAGATACACTTGTGGTGAGCACAACATAACACATAAACTTGTAGAATCACTGTTTTATACCTGAACTAATGTAACACTGCGTATCAATTGTTTTCAAGAATTTTTTTTTAAATCATGAGATGTGAAGAATTTGATGAATTAGATTATACAGTCATGATTTAATCAAGTGGATGACATCAGGCCTCATTATGTCTTAAAATATCAGTTCCATTTCTTTCCTCCTTATAGCCCCACACTACATTTTGAACACTTAAAGTAACTGGTATGTATTTGCCAAATTAGTGAACATGGAGAAATAGGAACTCTCATACACTGTGTTAAAAATATATGTACTTCTGTTAAATGTATTTGTTTTAAAAATGTAAAAATGACTCAGCCACTGTGGAAAAAACATTTGTTGGTTCCACCAAACGTTAAACATAGAATTACTGTGGGGCGCCTGGGTGGCTCAGTCGGTTAAGCGGCTGCCTTTGGCTCAGGTCATGATCCCAGGGTCCTGGGATCGAGCCCCACATCGGGCTCCTTGCTCCGCGGGAAGCCTGCTTCTCCCTCTCCCACTCCCCCTGCTTGTGTTCCTGCTCTCGCTGTGTCTCTCTGTCAAATAAATAAATAAAATCTTTAAAAAAAAAAAAAAACATAGAATTACTGTATGACCCAGAAGTTCGACCCCTAAATATAATACCTAAAGTAACTGAAAACAGGTACTCAAATATATAAATGTACATGCATGTTCATAATAGCACTGCTCAAAAATATTAATGAATAAATTTATTTTTAATGTTTAAAAATCACTGCTAGAATTATCTTTCTGAAGCCCCAATGGGACCATGTTGTTTCTCTGCTTAAAAACCTCTCATAATTCCCCATTTTCTGCTAAATGTAGTCTGAGCTCCTGTAACTTGTATGCCAGGCCCTGAGCAATGATTCTGCATACTCTCAAGAAATATGACACACTCCCATGAATAATTTCAGCTGGGGTTCACCTCCCCCACCCCCCACCCTTTTTACTTACCAGCTATGTGACCTTAGGCCAAGTTATCCTCTCTAAGCTTTAATTTTATCATCTCATTTTGGCTTGGCTTCTTCTGACTCAGAACCTTTGTACATATTTTTCTTTCTTTTTGATATGGCCTCTCTCCTTTTCCTGGCAAACTCCTTGTATTATTCAAAACTCAGTTTTATATCTCCTCTCCTCTGTGAAGCTTACCCTGAATGTCCCCTCTTTGACATAGTCTGTCTTCTTTCCATGAGTTCTCATGCCACTTCGTAAATACCTCTATTTTAGCTCTTTTCCTTTTGTGTTGTAATTATGCTTCCACATCCATCCCACACCAGACTTTAAGCTTTTTGGGGGATTGGGCCTGTATCTCACTTATTCTCATATTATGTTTGCTTAGCATGGAGCCCGTTTCATAGTAAGAGGCCAATAAATCTTGTTGAGTTAATGAGGTGAAATAAAATAGACAAAGATCCCTGAAATTGCCAACCTTGCGGATTTAGGAAAGGACCTATGTCTTTTGCTTGGTGCTTTGTAATAAATCGGGGCTGAATAAATAAAGCCAAATAGGAACTGTCAGACTTCTATCAATTCTGATCTTGACAATGTCCAGGTGACTCATTAAGGGACCATTTCCTCTTGGGAAAAAAAACAAAACAAAGCAATTTAGAACCATTGTCAATAAAAGTGGCAAGGACATTGAATCATGTTTTGTATAACTGGAATTTCTCCAAAAACCAGTATGGTCTGACTGGTAGACACTCATGGTTTCTCAACTGTAGCAAGTGAGAACACAAAGTCTGGATAGCACTGTAGTGGGAGCTACTTGGGATATCTTGTTTTTTTGAATAGAGTGGTCACTCCATGCCTTAAAATTATGTTTTTGAAAATATTTTTTTCTTCTCCACTCCCCACCTATCATACCCCCAACTTTGTGGTTGTTGTTTTCAGTGGGCTCGGCATGGACTAGGGCCTAGGGATACACAGAAGGATTGGACACGGTCCTTGCTCTCCACTAGCTTCAAGTCTGCTAAGGGTAGAGAGCTATTTTCAGACAAAGCAAGAAGATTATATAGGTACAGTTGTGTAAGTTATAGCAGGTAAGGGAGTAGTCACTCTGTGGTGGCAGGATAGGATGGGCTTTCTGGAAAGTTAGGAAAGGTTTATAGGGGGGAGATAAATTTGGCATACCCTTAAAAAATAAGATGTCAACAAATTAGACAAGACAGGTAAAGTTATTTTAAGTAAGGGGAATATAACAACAAGTGCAAAGTGGTATGAAAAAATACCTGTTGTGTTTGGGGATCTACTAGTGGTTCAACAAAGCTGGAAGTGGATAAAAACAGACTCTTGGGATGCCTGGGTGGCTCAGTCCATTAAGCATCTGCCTTCGGCTCAGGTCATGATCCCAGGGTCCTGGGATCGAGTTCCGCACTGGACGCCTTGCTCAGGGGGCAGCCTGCCTCTCCTTCTGCTTGCTGCTCCCCCTGCTTGTGCTCCCTCTCTCTCTCTCTCTCTCTCTCTCTGACAAACAAATAAATAAAATCTTAAACAACAAAAAACTGGACTCTTAACAGAAAACAAACTGGTAGGTTGCCAGAGGGGGAGTGGGTGGGGGGATGGGTGAATAGGTGAATGGGAGAAGAATACACTACCGCAGTGAGCACTGAGTAACATATAACGTTGTTGAATCATTATATTGTACACCTGAAACTAATATAACACCATATGTTAATTATACTGGAATAAAAATATAGACGCTTAGTGCAGAGATCTGTTTGCCAAACAGAAGAAAGTGATCAGCCTCTTACTTTCTAATATTCCTCATCCCATGAACCTCAGTGTAGGGCTACCCTAGGAACCCTTTCATTCCTTACATCTTCACCGAAATTTCATAGTTGGGACCAAAATAAAACAAACACAAGTCTTTTTGCCATTGATACAAAATATATTAAATTGCCCTATTTCTGGATGGAAAGATATATGACCTAAGTTACTTACTGACATGAAGTTATAAATTCTAATAATGAAGGAGTTAATATAAATAATTTGCATGCATTTGTATTGATTAGAAAAAAAAGGTGGAAGCAGATAATGCAGCAAGAGATGGAATTGGATGGTGGGTAAGGACTGGGCTCCATACTCCTTATAGGATACCAAGGAGTTTTGACTTGATCTTGTAGGCACCCAGCCATTAAAGGATGTTAAGCAAGTGATATCAACAGTTTTTAATTTTACAAGATCACTCTAGTAGCAACATGGAAGGGAAGGGAGGCAAGTCTGAAGTCAGAGACCAGAAGGATAGCGCAGTAGTCAGTCTAGTGAGGGGATAAGGCAGTAGCAAAAGGGAAGAGTTTAAAAGAGCAGAGCTGAGGGACAATAAGGTGGTAACACTGCTAGAACTCCCTTAGTGATTGGCTGCAGGAAAACGGGGAGAGGGAGAAACCTAACATAACTCCCATGTCTCAAACTTACGTGACTGGGTGAGAATGGCTTCGTTCGTGGAGACCACGGAGAATACTGCAGGGCTAGGTTTGTGTACGGACAATATAACCAGCTTAATTCTGAGTAGGCTGCATTTGAGATTTCCACTCCACACCTGAGCGGAGGTCCTAGTGGTCATGTGGAAATGTGAATTATTTGTTTGCAAAGGGAGCTAGAGACTTCTAGGTCACAGCTTCAGGGTCTTAATTAAAATATAAGTTGGGGTGGGGGGAAAATAATAAAATAAAATTGGGGAGAGGGTGATGGGGCAAAGAGAACAAATCAGCAGCCACTCACACTTAGATGAAAAATCTCACTGTCCCTGGAGCTAAGTTTTCAAATTCTCAAGATTCACCAGTACTATAGTAGGTGAAAGATCCAAATCAAGGGGGTGGGCCTGGATGGCTCACCTGGTAGAGCATGGACCTCCTGATCTCAGGGTTGTGAGTTCAAGCCCCAAGCTGGGTGTGAAGCCTAGTTAAAAGGAAGGAAGTAAAGGGAAGGAAAGAAATCCAAATCAAGTACTATAAGAAATCCAAATTTTTATACTTTTTGTACTTTTTTTTTTTTTTTGCCATCAAGGGTCAACAGAGTGTACTTTTCAGGCTTTAATATAAGTATAATGCAATGTAAATGTAACCACTCAAATATTCTTGTAATCAGGACAGAATCCAAGTAAATATCACCAGGACCAAAGCTGACCTCACGGTGGCACTCCAGTCTTGTCAGAATAAAGGGTTCTGGAATCATGTTAACTTAACTTGTAAGTGGATGGTCCACATTGAAGTAAAGAGTTGGCATAAACTCTAGGTCCATAGACCCCACAGTGAAACTTCCTGGGGAGGATTTACAGGGGAGGATATGCTTTTCTGGTTTTAAGAATTTATTTATTTGAGGTGATGGAGAGAGAAAGAGGGAGGGGGAGAGAGAGAGAGAGAGCACGAGCGGGGGGGGGGGGGCGAACGCAAAGGGAGAAAGAGACTCCCCACTGAGCAGGGAGCCTGACTCCAGGACCCTGCGATCATGACCTGAGCTGAAGGCAGATGCTTAACAGACTAAGCCACCCAGGCGCCCCTGCTTTTCTGTTTTTTGTTTTGTTTTGTTTTGTTTTTTAAGATTTTATTTATTTTATTTGAGAGAGAGAGAATGAGAGAGAAAGAGAGTACATGAGAGGGGGGAGGGTCAGAAGGAGTTAATATGAATAAATAATTTGCATGCATTTGTATTAATTAAAAAAGACTCCCTGTCAAGCAGGAGTCCCTGCGATGCGGGACTCAATCCCTGGACTCCAGGATCATGACCTGGGCCGAAGGCAGTCACTTAACCAACTGAGCCACCCAGGCGCCCTGCTTTTCTGATTTCAAATCAGCTCTGACCTGAGGCTGGATCAATAATATAGGTCTATAATATACAGAATGTCTCCATCGAAAACAGAAATTCAATCAGGGCTTAAAACTAAGGAAAATAATATTCACATTATTAGTTTTTAATAGCTACCATATATTGGTGCCTATTGTTGGCTGCACATAGTTCTGGGTACTTTTCATATTAGAAGAGCTCATTGAAGTCTCACGACAGTCCTATGAGATTAATAATTATTCTTGTTTTTCTGAAGAAGAAACTGAGGCTCAAAGACATTAAGTAGCTTGCATCTGAAATTATATAGGTAGTATACAGCCATGCTGCATTTTGAACCCAATCTGTGTGATTCCCAAACCTGAGCTCTTTAAGCAACGCTGCATTGCTTCATCTTAGTGATGCCAAGATGAAAGCAGTAACAAATGAAACGTGGTTTTCTTTGGGTATAGATGTTTGGCATGAGGTAATTTCAATAATACCGTATTTAAGGAGATATAGTGAGGACCCCTATTGTGAATTTGAAGCCTCATCATGAAACTCGGTTCCCTGCATATGAGAAACATGAGGATATTCAGAGTCACGTGTATATCCCACAAGGTACTTATTAATTACAAAGAGAAAAACAATAAATTTACAGTAGAGAATCCTTGCGGACACTATGTTAACAAAATCATCAAAGTTTAAATGATAAAGCAAATGTGGTAAAATAACAATATCTGTGCCATAGAGAAATTCTTTTCCTTTTATAGTGGAAAAGAAGAGGGGGGGACAAGGGAGGATTTGTTGACATCAGTCAGCAGTGGAGTGGAGGACTAATTTTTATCTTTGATCTTCATCTGTGAAAGCTCAAATCCCACAAAGGTTTCCAAATGAAACATTTACCTTTCTAAGGGGTAAAGAATTATTGGGGAATCCTAGACTCTATATAAAGGAAGACTCCCAAAAGAAAGACATAAATAATAAAACTCCAGAATAATATTATTATACTGACCATAGACTACAGAGGTGGGAGTTGGTTGTCCTTCCTTCTACAATGCTTAATCAAGAGTATCAAGTCATATTTATAAGGCATTTTTAAAATGCCTTACAGACTTCAAAGCCATGAAGCTTCTCTGCACCTCTAGGCATTAATGTCCACATTTTGTATATTCTCAGCCTAAGATAATTACCAATCCTCCTATTTTTAAAAGAACTGTTCTTTTAGTGAGAAGGAAATGACATCTGGAGAGCTTTTTGTTCGAAATGTCGGTGTTTGCATGATTTACAGTATAATTAACCAGCCTTGTAGCACCAGCAAACTTGCTCCCCTCACTATTCATCACGTTTCCAGTGACTTCAGGTCATCAACTCTTCTGGGAGGAAATCCCTCCTCCTTAGTGATGTAAAAATATTATGTCATCCCTTTAGATAGAATGTGATCTATCCTTACATACCTATTGTTTTTCAGATCTAAGGGATTTGTTCCTTCCTTATTTTTGACACTACCCTTGGTGCGAAAATCTAATTAAACACACACATACAAAATCTAATACGTACGTTAAGAAGAATTTTGTCAGTCAATTGCTTATAATCACCGGAACACATTTATTAAGATATAATTGTGCTGCTTAAAAGGCATAAAAGCCTAGTAGCCCAGAATCTAAAACAAAAATACCTATATGGATAAATACATAATGAACATTATCACAAAAATGACTTTAAATCTCTACATTAAAAACTTCTTAGGTATCTAAAAACTTCAGAAGTGTTTACTTTTGGCCTTGTAATCCTACTTCTAAGAATTCACCCTAAATATACACCTCCAACAATATGGAGAGACATGTGCACAAGGTCAATTATTGCTGCATTGTTTGTATTTGCAAAATATTGGAGACCATCTAAATGCTCATGTAGAAGAGAGTGGTTGAATAAACTCTGGTGCAAGCATGTAACAGAGCTTACACATCTTACACCTCTGTAAGAAAGAAGGAGGTAGATGTCTGCAAACTGATATGGAATGATTTTCAGGGATATACTGTTCAATGAGAAAAGCAAAGAACAAAGGTATACAGTATGCTACCTTTTGTGTAAGAAAAAAAAGGCGGGGGGGGGAGGGAAGTGAGAAAATATGCATGTGCTTGTTTTTTCATCAAAAAGGAAAAGAGGAAAGATAAACCAGAGACTAACAAGATAGGTTATTTACGGGAGGTGGGTGGGAATGTGTTTGGAAGTGTGACGGGGGTGGGGGAGGCGGGGGGTGGGTACTGAGCAGAAGATGGAAAGTGACATTTCTCCTGAATATTACTTTTTGGGTTTTTTTTTAACTTTTTTTTCATTCAGGATCTTTTTTTAAAATTAATTTTATTTTATTATGTTATGTCAGTCACCATACATTACATCATCAGTTTTTGATGTAGTGTTCCATGATTCACTGTTTGTGTATAACACCCAGGGCTCCATGCAATACGTGCCCTCCTTAATACCCATCACCGGGCTAACGCATCCCCCACCTCCCTTTTTTTAAACATTCTTAAAAAAGATTTCATTTATTTATCTGACAGAGAGAGAGAGAGAGAGAGAGCACAAGCAGGGGGAGCGGCAGGCAGAGCGAGAAGTAGACTCCTCGATGAGCAAGGAGCCCGATGAGGGACTCGATCCCATCTGGGATCGTGACCTAAGCTGAAGGCAGATGCTTAACAGACTGAGCCACCCAGGTGCCCCCTGAATATTACTTTTTGTATGGTTCTCTCTTTTAGAGCCATGTTAATGATTCATATATTAAAAAAAAAAAAGAAACACATATACACACACAAATAGGGGAAAATCCTAATAATGGAATATGAACAAATCAACCTAAGTTTCAAATGAATTATATAATCACACTGAAATGCAGGTGTGGTGGGAGGGAAGGGAAACTAACTCAAGCCAAATAACTTGAGAATATAATTTTTTAAAAACTATATACTCTCAGACTAAAGAAAAAATGAACTATAAAACCAACAATGGTTGGCTTTTGTCTTTGTTTTGTTTGTTTTTGGTAACAATTCTAAAACTACTTTCTGTGTATTCTGGGATAGGGTAAATAAGTAAAAATATTATGGACAAAGGGATTCAAATTTCTCACCGAGAGAAAAGAGTTACAAATAGGGGAAGAGAGAAGAGTAGAATATATCCTATAGTACTGGATTAGAGTTGGACAAGACAGTATGAACTCATGGCTTTTAATATAGATAGATATGGATGTGTGTATATATGTATATAATTTTTTAGCTCTGTCCCTGAGAAAGCTCTGAAGGAATGATACCCCAGGAGCAATAAGCACACCTAGCACCCAGAACATGGTTTCTAAATTCCATTTGCTACTGAAAGGAACCAGGGCTCCTTGGAGAATTGGCTGGTTCCAGAGCTAGAGCTGGGAAAGAATAAGATGAACCTCATATGATGCCTCATAGTAAGCTACTAAGTTAGAAAGTGCTCAAAGGATGGTGGGACATGTCGAAATGATAAAGAGCCATACTGAAAGGTCTCCTACCAGCCAAATCTGGGACAATTAAGCATAAAAATAAAAAATGATAGTAATGTATTATAACCCATGGAATAAAATAAAAATATGTAAACACATAAATAAATGTGGGACAAGGCAAAATAAGCCTTTACAGTAGAATGTCAGCTAATAAATGTAGAAGGAATGATGGATGAGAAACAGGATATTTACATAGTCACAAAGTATGTTCTCACAAGATATTTATTAATTACAAAGAGAAAAGTAGTAAATTTTATAGTGGTAAAATATGAATGGGAAATCTTGGTGAGAGGTATACAGTAATATTTTTGTACTGTTTTTACAACTTTTCTGTAAGTTTGGAATTACATAAAAATTAAAAAGAAATTGTAATTAAAGCACTTCCAAGGAATTTCCTAAGCTACAGCAAGACAAAAACTGTCATCAATGTATAGTGAGTTGATTCTGCCTGCCTCCTTAGCAGAATAGCTTATGGGAAGCCATCACTTGGGGAGAAGGGAGTGGTGGGAGGTCAAAAACCTTATTACATGTTTCCTTGAACAAATTAAAAAAAAATATTTTGTTTTTTTTTAGATTTTGTTTTTTTTAAGTAGCCTCTCCCTACACCTAATGTGGGGCTCAGAATTACAGCCCCAAGATCAAGAGTTGCATGCTCTACTGATTGAGCCAGCCAGGCACCCCTAAAAATATTTGGTTGAAAAGGTGTAAACCTGTTGGAAACGAGTTTTTGATAGCAACTTTTAAAACTCCCTGTTAGGTACCAGGGACAAATTCTGTTTCTAGTTGTTAAATAAACAGTTGGATGAAGATTTCAATCCCAGGAGACCTAAAAATCAAAGAAATCAAACAATAAAGAAATGGAGTCATTTCTGTTCTCTTCCCAGATAGTAAATTTAAATAGAAATTTATGAGCATTATGGCAGTTATAAAGTCTTAATGTGACTGATGCATAGACATACTCCAAAACTGTTTTTTCTTTTTCTATTACATAGAAATAAGTATAAGATCGTTGAAAAGAACTGTCCTGGGGAGAGGGGGCAGTGAGGGCCTGAGGAGCCAGCTGCACCTCCAAGTGGTTTGAACTTTGAGCTTCTTGTAGTCCTGATGAACAGTTTTAGTTTCCTCAGGTTTATGACACTTGAAACTTCAACGGTTGAAGGTTTATGCACTTTGGGACCAGTCAACACTGCAGAGTTCAAAGTACTAAGAGACAAGAGATCAAAATGGCTTCCAGAGGAAAGACAGAGACAAGCAAATTAAAGCAGAATTTAGAAGAACAGTTGGATAGAGTAATGCAGCAATTACAAGATTTGGAGGAATGCAGAGAGGAACTTGATACAGATGACTATGAAGAAACCACAAAAGGAAACTCTGGAGCAACTAAGTGAATTTAATGATTCACTGAAGAAAATTATGCCCGGAAATATGACTTTGGTAGATGAGCTAAGTTGAATGCAACTGGCTAACCAGGCAGCTATCAGCCAGGCCTTTCAAACCCCGGAGGTCATCAGATTACTTGCAAAGAAACAACCACGTCAGCTTCGGACAAGGTTAGTAGAGATGGATAGAGATCTCATGGTGGAAAAGCTGGAAAGAGGCCTCTACACTCAACAGAAAGTGGAGATACTAACAGCTCTCAGGACACTTGGAGAGAAGCTGACTGCAGATGACAAGACCTTCTTGTCAGCAGATGCAGGTGCTCTACTCAGCCAGTTTGAGAAAGTCTCTACAGACCTTGGCTCTGGAGACAAGGTTCTTGCATTGGCAAGCTCTGAGGCTGAAAAAACAAAAAAGTGACATGGTGTGGAAGCTTGGCACATGGAGCACATTCTTGCTGTAAATGGCCATTTGTCTTCTAGGGATTTTGAATCATTGCAAAGAAATCAAGAGATTCTTGAAATGCATTGATAACATAAGAAAAGGTGACAGAAAAATATACTTGTGGCTTCTGGTTATACTCTTCATCATTATGCTTTGTGTAGGGCTGCCTGCCTGAGTGATCCTAGACTTGCTGGGATGAGGGACCCGTTGGGCCTTATTCATTATGTCTTGTGGGTTTGAGAGAGAACAGAAAACAGTTTCTCTGCTTGTTTTTATTAAGCCTCCTTGTTGTTTTTGTTTGTTTGTTTTAAGTCTCCTTTTTTTTGTTTTTCTTTTTTTTTAAGATTTTATTTATTTGAGAGAGAGAGCGAGAGCATAAGTAGGCGGAGGGTCAGAGGGAGAGGGAGAAGCAGGCTCCCCACTGAGCAGGAAGCCCGATGTGGGGCTTGATCCCAGGACCCTGAGATCATGACCTGAGCCGAAGGCAGACGCTTAACCAACTGAGCCACCCAGGCGCCCCAAGCCTCCTTGTTTTTAAGTGCTGATAATAAATGAGAAAATGTGAACTAAACAAACAAAACCATCCTGATAACCTAGTAATGAGGTGATAATAGTACTCTCATCACAACTTGCCAGATACTATTCTTTTTTTTTTTTAAGATTTTAATTTTTTAAGTAATCTCTACATCCAATGTGGGGTTTGAACTCACGACCCTGAGATCAAGAGTTGCATGCTCTACCAACTAAGCCAGCCTGGCACCCCCACCAGATACTATGCTAAATATTGTTAATATATTAATCCATTTAATCTTACTGCAACCCTGTGTAGTAGAACTATTATTAGACTCAGTTTACGATTGAGAAAACCAAGGTTCTCAAACTTTCTTGATTAACTGTCGTCTTAGTGTCTCAGTAGTTTTTTCATGGTAACTCACACCAAAAGAAATACTTAATAATTCCATTCATTAAGTTGTTAGATTTAAAATCCTTTTTTTTTTTTTTTTTTGTGGAGAGAGAGAGCATGGCGAGCAGGGGAAGGGGTAGAGGGAGAGGCAGAGAGAATCTTTTTTTTTATTTTTTTATTGTTATGTTAATCACCATATATTACATCATTAGTTTTTGGTGTAGTGTTCCATGATTCATTGTTTGTGCATAACACGCAGTGCTCCACGCAGAATGTGCCCTCTTTAATACCCATCACCAGGCTAACCCATCCGCCTCCCCTCCTCCCCTCTAGAACCCTCAGTTGGTTTTTCAGAGACCATCATGTCTCATGGTTCATCTCCTCCTCTGACTTACTCCCCTTCATTCTTCCCCTCCTGCTATCTTCTTCTTTTTCTTTTTTCTTAAAATATGTTGCATTATTTGTTTCAGAAGTACAGATCTGTGATTCAACAGTCTTGCACAATTCACAACGCTCACCGTAGCACATACCCTCCCCAATGTCTATCACCCAGCCACCCCATCCCTCCCACCCCCCACCACTCCAGTAACACTCAGTTTGTTTCCTGAGATTAAGAATTCCTCATATCAGTGAGGTCCTATGATACATGTCTTTCTCAGATTGACTTATTTCACTAAGCATAACACCCTCCAGTTCCATCCATGTCGTTGCAAATGGCAAGATCTCATTCCTTTTGATGGCTGCATAATATTCCATTGTGTATATATACCACTTCTTCTTTAGCCATTCATCTGTCGATGGACATCTTGGCTCTTTCCACAGTTTGGCTATTGTGGACATTGCTGCTATAAACATCGGGGTGCATGTACCCCTTCGGGTCCCTACATTTGTATTTTTGGGGTAAATACCCAGTAGTGCAATTGCTGGATCGAATGGTAGCTCTAATTTCAACTGTTTGAGGAACCTCCATACTGTTTTCCAGAGTAGTTGCACCAGCTTGCATTCCCACCAACAGTGTAGGAGGGTTCCCCTTTCTCCACATCCCCGCCAACATCTGTCGTTCCCTGACTTGTTAATTTTAGCCATTCTGACGGGTGTGAGGTGGTATCTCCTTGAGGTTTTGATTTGGATTTCCCTGATGCCGAGCGATGTTGAGCACTTTTTCATGTGCCTGTTGGCCATTGGATGTCTTCTTTGGAAAAATGTCTGTTCATGTCTTCTGCCCATTTCTTGATTGGATTATTTGTTCTTTGGGTGTTGAGTTTGATAAGTTCTTTATAGATTTTGGATACTAGCCCTTTATCTGATATGTCATTTGCAAATATTTTCTCCCATTCTGTCGGTTGTCTTTTGGTTTTGTGGACTGTTTCTTTTGCTGTGCAAAAGCTTTTTATCTTGAGGAAATCCCAATAGTTCATTTTTGCCCTGGCTTCCCGTGCCTTTGGCGATGTTTCTAGGAAGAAGTTGCTGCAGCTGAGGTCGAAGAGGTTGCTACCTGTGTTCTCCTTTAGGATTTGGATGGACTCCTGTCTCACGTTTAGGTCTTTCAACCATTTGGAGTCTATTTTTGTGTGTGGTGTAAGGAAATGGTCCAGTTTCATTCTTCTGCATGTGGCTATCCAATTTTCCCAACACCATTTGTTGAAGAGACTGTCTTTTTTCCATTGGACATTCTTTCCTGCTTTGTCAAAGATAAGTTGACCGTAGAGTTGAGGGTCCATTTCTGGGCTCTTGATTCTGTTCCATTGATCTATGTGTCTGTTTTTGTGCCACTACCATACTGTCTTGATGATGACAGCTTTGTAATAGAGCTGGAAGTCCGGAATTGTGATGCCGCCAGCTTTGCTTTTCGTTTTCAACATTCCTCTGGCTATTCGGGGTCTCTTCTGGTTCCATACAAATTTTAGGATTATTTGTTCCATTTCTTTGAAAAAAGTGGATGGTAGAGGCAGAGAGAATCTTAACCGGGCTCCACACTCAGCGAGGAGCCCGATGCGGGCTCAGGACCTTGATCTCAGGACCCTGATCTCAGAACACTGAGATCATGACCTGAGCTGAAATCAGGAGCTGGATGGTCAACCAACTGAGCAACCCAGCTGCCCTGTTAGATCCAAATATCTTAACATATATTTATGATTTCACAATTTAGTAGTCATTAAAAATAGAAACTGAAGGAGCAAATAGTATTCATATTTCATTTTTAAGTAATCAAATTATTTCCTAATGGGATACGTGAGCCTGTTGGGTGCTGTACAACTTTAAAGCTCAGATTAGATGCTG
This sequence comes from Callorhinus ursinus, assembly GCF_003265705.2. Taxonomy (NCBI): domain Eukaryota; kingdom Metazoa; phylum Chordata; class Mammalia; order Carnivora; family Otariidae; genus Callorhinus; species Callorhinus ursinus. The sequence goes on along the minus strand of NW_027397096.1, from coordinate 9,671,823 downwards.
CCACACTCATTTCCTGCACCATACTGATATTCATGCAGTACTTGATTTCATCAGAGCAACTGCAGGAAACCCAGCTTTGCAAAGATATGACATCATCAAAACCACGATCAACCTCATACTAGAAGGTCACATAATTTCTTTTTTTTAAGATTTTATTTTTAAATGCTGGGCACCCCTTTTTTTAACTTTCTTTTTTTTTTTTAAAGAAGCTCATATAATTTCTTTCTTTCTTCTTTTTTTTTTTTTTTAGATTTATTTATTGGGGCACCCTGGGTGGCTCAGTCAATTAAGCATCTGCCTTCGGCTCAGGTCATGATCCCTACATCAGGCTCCCTGCTCAGGGGGAAACCTGCTTCTCCCTCTCTCTCTGCCTGCCCCCTCCCCCCCACCGCTTGTGCTCTCTTTCTCTCTCTGTCTCTGTCAAATAAATAACATCTTTAAAATTTTTATTCATTTATTTGAGAGAGAGAGAGCAGGGGCAGGGGAGAGAGAGTCTTAAGCAGACTCTGTGCTGAGCGCAGAGCCCAACGTGGGGCTCAATCTCACAACCCCAAGATCAGGACCTGAACCAAAGCCAAGAGTTGGGCCTCCATCAGACTGCACCACCCAGGCACCTCCCCAGAAGTTCACATAATTTCTAACAGATGTTGAGTATCACTGTGATGACCTTAAAAATTTAAAATATTCTGTTTCTAATAAAGGTCACATATGAAAAACCCCAGTAAATATCACACTCAGTGGGGAAAAACTGAGAGCTTTCCCCCTAAGAAGAGGAACAAGACAAGGATGTCCACTCTCACCACTTTTATTCAACACGGAAGTCCTAGCCACAGCAATCAGACAACAAAAATAAATAAAAGGCATCCAAATTGGAAAGGATGAAGTAAAATTTTCACTATGTGCAGATGACGTGATACTATACATAGAAAACCCTGAAAGACTCCACCAAAAAGCTACTAGAAGTGATAAGTGAAATCAGTAAAGTCATAGGCTATAAAATCAATGTACAGAAATCTGTTGCATTTCTGTACACTAATAATGAAGCAGCAGAAAGAGAAATTAAGAAAACAATCCCATTTACATTTGCACCAAAAATAATAAGGTACCTAGGTATAAACCTAACCAAAGAGGTGAAAGACCTGTATTCTGAAAACTATAAAACATTGGTGAGAAAAAACTGAAGATGACACAAAGAAATGGAAAGCTATTCCATACTAATGGATTGGAAGAACACATATTGTTAAAATGTCTATACTACCCAAAGCAATCTACAGATTTAATGCAATCCCTATCAGAATACCAATAGCATTTTCCCACAGAACTAGAACAAACACTCCTAAAATTTGTGTGGAACCACAAAAGACCCTGAATAGCCAAAGCAATTTTGAAAAAGAAAAGCAAAGCCAGAGGTATCACAATTCCAGATTTCAAGTAATATTGCAAAGCTGTAGTAATCAGAACAGTATGGTACTGGCACAAAAATAGACACATAGATCAATGGAATGAAATAGAAAACCCAGAAATAAACCCACAATTATACGATCAATTAATCTTTGACAAAGCAGGAAAGAATATCCAATGGGAAAAGACAGTCTCTTCAACAAATGGTGCTGGGAAAACTGATCAGCTACATGCAAAAGAATGGAACTAGACCACTCTCTTACACCATGCACAAAAATAAACTCAAAATGGATTAAAGACCTACATGTGAGACCTGAAACCATAAAAATCCTAGAAGAGAGCACAGGCAGTAATGTCTCTGATATTGGCCGTAGCAGCCTTTTTCTGGATGTGTCTCCTGAGGCAAGGGAAATAAAAGCAAAAATAAACTACTGGGACTACATCAAAAGAAAAATTTCTGCACAGTGAAGGAAACCATCAACAAAACTAAAAGGCAACCTATGGAATGGGAGAAGATATTTGCAAATGACATATCCAATAAAAGATTAGTATCTAAAATACATAAAGAACTTATACAACTCAACACCTCCAAAACAAATAATCCAATTAAAAAATGGGCAGAAGACATGAACAGACATTTCTTCAAAGATATCCAGAAGGCCAACAGACGCTTGAAAAGATATTCAACATCACTCATCATAAGGGAAATGCAAATCAAAACCACAGTGAGATATCACCTCACACCTGTCAGAATGGCTAAAATCAAAAACACAAGAAACGAGTGTTGGTGAGGATGTGGAGAAAAGGAACCCTCTTGCACTGTTGGTGGGAATGCAAACTGGTGCAGCCACTGTGGAAAGTAGTATGGGGGTTCCTCGAAAAATTAAAATAGAATCACCTACCCTAAAATCCTGTAATCACACTACTGAGTATTTATCCCCAAAATATAAAAACATTAATTCAAAGAGATACATACACCTCTATGTTTGCAGGAGCATTATTTACAATAGCCAAAGTATGGGAGCAGCTCAAGTGTACATCGATAGATGAATGGAGAATGGATAAAGATGATGGGATATATAGAGAGAATAGAATATTATTCAGCCATGAAAAAGAATGAAATCTTGACATTTGCAACAACATGGATGGAGCTAGAGAATATAATGCTAAGTGAAATGAGTCAGTCAGAGAAAGACGAATACCATACGATTTCACTCATATGTGGAATTTAAGAAACAAAACAAACAAGCGAAGGGGGGAAAAAAGAGAGAGAGAGAGAGACAAACCAAGAAACAGACTCTTAACTATAGAGAAGAAACTGATGATTACCAGAGGGGAGGTGGGTAGGGGGATGGGTGAAATAGGTGATGGGGATTAAGGAGTGTACTTGTCATGATGAGCACTGGCTGATCTATGGAATTATTGAATTGCTATATTGTACACTGGAAACAAATATAACAGTTTATGTTAACTATATTGGAATTAGAAAAATAAAAATAAATAAATAAAATATTCTATGTTGCCCCATAGGCTTGCTGCTATGGCACCCTGTGGTACCTTGGGACCCAGTTTGAGAACTGTGGATCTAACACAGAATCATTTTCAGTTTGAGGGATAAAACTCTTGGGGAAAAATAAAATTCAGATTATCATATTTGATATTACTTAATTTGTGTGAATGTTAACAAATTGCATAAAAGTATTTTTATTCATTTATTTATGTTTTTAAAAAAGACTTTATTTATTTGTTTATTTATTTTAGAGAAAGAGAGCCTGTGTGAGCAAGAGGAGGGGCAGAAGGAGCGAGAGGGGGAGAGAAGAAGACTCTGTGCTGAGCTTGGAGCCTGACACAGGGCTTGATATCAGGACCCTGAGATCATGACCCGAGCCAAAATTAAGAGTTGGACGCCTAACTGACTGAGCCACTCAGGTGCCCCAAAAGTTAGCATTTTTAAAATCTTGCTCTCCGTGTATCTTTTATTTGTTTGTTTCCTTGGATCTTTTATTTTTTAATTTTTTAAAAGATTTTTTATTTATTTATTTGAGAGAGAGAGAGAGAGAGAACGAGCAGGGGAAGGGGCGGAGGGAGAGGGAGAAGCAGACTCCCTGCTGAGCCTGACAACAGGGCTTGATTCCAGGACCCTGGGATCATGACCTGAGCCGAAGGCAGACACTTAACCAACTGGGCCACCCAGGCGCCCCTCTATGTATCTTTTAAATGTATGTCTCTAATTTTGTTTTGTCTAATTGCTTTGGGACAGACTCCTATTTTGCAGATGACCAAACAGAAAGACAGTCATCTGGAATGAACAATGAAATGTTACACCTTATTAGTCAAAGGTGAATCATTGCATTTAAGGAGTGGGAAGCAAGGATAGTCCTTGATAAACACTTCAGCTGATAATATATTTTCAGCTGATATATATATTTTAAAAAAACTTTATGCCATCAAGTGCATAGGTGAACTCTAGGAAATTTGCAAATTTGCAAAAAAGAGCTGAACTGCTCTTTTAAGCAAATTTATTATTGAAAATGTTAATGTTCTAAACCAGTATACGAGGGGCTTGTTTGTTTTACAAAAGAATATTATTTGAGACTCCTTGGTGCATTTTTTTTAAGGGAGGGAGAGGGGTGGGGCAGAGGGGGAGGGAGAGGAAGAGAATCTTAAGCTGACGGAGGGGCTTGTTCTCACAACCCTGAGATCATGACCCGAGCCAAAATCAAGAGTCAGACACTTACCCAACTGAGCCACCCAGGCACCCTGACATTCTGTGGTGCATTTAAAGTATGATGTGGTTCCCTGAACTTAAGTTGTAGTCTAACTTTTTTGAGCACATTATTATAGAAAATATCTTGTTTACATTGCATTTTGAGTTTTGTCTTCAGGAAGATAGGAAGCAAAACAGTCATCTAATTGTGTACAAAGGAAAAATGAGGCACAGAGAGAAGTGAGTTTAGCATCACACAGTAAGAAATTAGAAGGCATCACCTACTCATCTGGGTTATAAAAAATCATGTATGGCATGTTAGTCTCTAACCATCATAGTTCTTTTCACAATAAGGCGATGATATACAACAATCAATAAAATTAAAAATGCCCGTTTTTTTTTTACAATGATTTTGCATTCAACTTAGTGTATGTGGTTTTTGCTCAAGAATTTAAGTCTCGATTCTACTGACTATGCTGACGTAGTCAAAATAATGCCAGTCTATGGTATTCCGTGAGCGATGTGATTGACATAGGCTTAATGACAGTTGAGGGGAAATGCTCACTGCTAGTTTACTCCTAGGGCCATGATTAAGGGTTTACTTTGATTAGTGTGACATCAGCGTCTATTAATAGCATGAAGAACCAAGGAAGTTTTGCTTCACTCGGCCATCATCATCTTGATGGCAGATTGACCCAACAAATCCGAGGTTCCCAGAGCGTTGAGGAAAACAACTCTGAAGCATCTTTGCAAAGCTACTCTGCAGTCGAGACTGAAATCTTCCTTTGGGGACTCCGTTATTCTAATTCTGGGGGAATTACAGAGCATTGCCTTCCACAGCCAGTTAGCTGCATGTTGCTCTTTTCTTTTCACTGTTCAGACTGAGTACCTGGAATTCTTTAGGATAGAAATATAAAGGCATTTCCCTGGGTCCTTGGGAAAAGCAGGGAAATCTAAGATAATCCCAATGGAGAAGTGGTCTTTTATAGATCTGAACGCTAGACCTATTGTTGTTCAGGAATTGTCTTCAGGACTGTGAGCCATAGTTCCCTATCCAAAGTTTCATTTAAATGTCATGATGAATTGGTTGCAAAAAGAGGATGGGGAGGAATGTGAAAGGGTTTGTATAACAAAGAACCATAAATCATCTCTGGTGCAGTGGGCCCCCTATCATTCAGCCCGTGGGCTTCTTGTCAGAGGAGCTACAGGGAGAAAGAGAAGAGGAATAGGGTCTTCCCATTGCGGGGCGGCAGCATCCCCCAAACCAGGAAAGCCGCTTACTCCCAGCCAAATCCTTCCCAAGGTTATTCATTTGTTCACTTAGGGAATGAATGATAGGGACAAGGAAATCTCCATCGAGTAGTATGTACTATAGTGTAAGGCACCATGCTAGATGCTATTGGGGTGGGAGGAGGAAGGCATTAGGGGAGTAGTACCGAGATGAGTAAGATACAGGACCTGCCTTAGTATTTCTTAGACATGCCTATGGCAAGGACTCTGTCCACCCCTTCAGCATAAACACCAGGACATAATCAGGGTATGCCTCGCTTTATGAAACAGACGGATTTCTGAACCTTACTGGCATTAAAGTGAATTTCCATCCAGCGATTCTCCTCTACATTCTCCATAAAGCCGTCCATGTTCCTCCCGGTTGGATTTAGTTTCCTCCTCCCTCACATTCCTGTCTTCCTCTGTCTGCGTACATACCATATCTTCGTCAGCAGGCCTTTTTGGAGGCAACCGTCCTAGGGCGGAAAGTAGAAAGAGTCTGGGCCTGGAGCCAAATGGGCTCAAAACAGAAACCCAGCTCCACGACTTACCAGCCGCATGCAATCTGGATTAGTTTCTCAACCTCTCTAAGCCTCAGTTTCCTCCTCTGTAAAATGGGAATAAAAATAGTTCCTATGTTCAGAACTTGGTGACGATGAAACAAGATACGGTATGTCGGTGTTTAGGAAAGTGCCTGGAATATAATAAGACGCATTCAGGAGTTGTTAGTCCTTACTGTCCGGTGCTTCACAGGTGAGGAAACCGAAGCTCATAAAGCTTAAATAACTTAGCTACATTATAACCGGGAGGAAGTATGGCGCTGCTCTCATGTTCCTTTCCCGCCATTTACAATTTATACAACCCTGAACAAATAATTTCATTTTTCTTAGTCTTTATTTCTTTATTTGTACAGTGAAGACAATGATGGCTCATAACATCTGCCCCACTGCTTATATGATGAGGATTAAAGGAGATGATGGAAGTGATGTGATCGGTACATGGGATGCTCTCAGAAAACTGGAAGCCACTATTTTTACCAAAAGTCACCCAGTTGACAAGTGGCAGGACCTGGATTTAAATGCAGTGGGTCTGAGTCCCCCAAACTTGACCTTTTCTAATAAACTCACCACAAGCTCCCTTGCTCTCTGAGCTAGAATTCTAAAGAATTAGCAGATGCAGTGAACACTTAGAAGGCTTCTCTCAAGTGCAATAAAATTAGTTCATTTTCCTCTTTTGATGACTGCTTTACCTTATTTCACAAATAGGTATTCACACACCCATAATCATGAACTAGTCTTTCCTGTCTTAATCAACTATAGATATGTTATATATATATATATATGTATATACACACAGAAATTACATATATATAGTCCCCCAACCTCATAGAAGAATAGCCAACATCTCAAAGGAACATACTGCTGACTTCCCAACTCACAGAAATCTTCAAAAACACTTGCCTTGGAAAGAAAGCATCATCCCAGGGAAAGCATTACAGGGACTCTCTTGCGAGGAGGCCTAGGATTAAAACTCAAGCGTGTGGAATGAAATCCAAGCGAATAGGAAAAGCAAGAGCTTGCCTTCTTCCTCCCAGCAAGCCCTGCCTTGTAATGCTGCCCCTCCCCGCCCCCAGGAGGGGCGAGAGCCCAGCCTAGGGTCAAGGAGTGGTGACCAGGTTAGCAACAAGGGCAACAGAGGGAGGAGACAAAGGAACAGCAAGTGGAAACGGCTGGCTGAATGCCTGAGCATGTTTCTTTGCTGAAAGAGAATGGCCCAACAACTGGCTCAAACTGGGAGAGAGGAGGGTGGAGGGGAAGAGGGCAGCTAATGGATGGGGTGGCCCAGCAGGGGTCAGAGGTCATGAGGGCAGTCAGTGAACTAATTGGCCACTCTGTGCATATTCACTTTCTGCTTCTAGCCTACAGCTGGGCCTTGAGAGAAAGCCCTGGGGTTGAAGGGGCTTTATTTATCCCCCAAGATTTGAAGCTGACTGGTGAAAGGCAACTGAAACTGAAAAGTGAGATCAGGACCCTCTTTTTTTTTTTTTTCTCCAGGATCAGTTGACCAGGAACAGCCTTCTGCAAAGGAAAATGCTAGACTCCACTTCATTTGATCACTCATTCATTCATTCGTGTATCCCTTCCTCCTAATCTCTATATGTCAACTAGAGGCCCTAGGACACATTCCAGATGGGAAAGGATTGTAGATACCTATAGCTTAGAACACAGATTATCAGAGTGAGGCCCGGCTTTAGGGACCATCTGATACTCCTCTCGTGTTTCATGCTTAAGGAAATGGGGAGAGCAGTTTGCTCAGGCTCACAGAGAGGTAGCAGAAGGGGGAGCAGTGCCCCAGCCTCCTCACTCTGTTCAGCCATTTTTCTATCACACTCTTCTCAGAAACACGTTAACTTTGAAAACTTGTACAGACAGGTAGGGCTAACAGCTCAGCCTCTGGCCAGACAGCCTGGGCTGGAATGCTAGCAACCAGTGCTGGGGCCTTCAAATAGTTACTTAACCTTTCAAAGCGTCAATCTGCTCATCTGTAGACAAACAGGGTTGTTATGTGGATTAAATGAGGCAAGTGCATGTAAAGCAAGCATGTGCTTCAATTAAATGTTAACTATTACTATTACCACTGCTATGACTTCAGAGCCAGGGATAGACTGGGCTTACGATGATAAGCATGTAGCAGGATGCACACCAAGCCTGTCTTCCCATGGGCAACCCATTCCAACATGAATATCCTCATTCCTCCTCAGTTAAGAGACCTCGTGAGGATCAAGAGGGAAACAGGGGAGTCCTGTCTGAACTTTCTGCAGACAGAGCTGTCCAAATTTGGAACCAGCTGACTTGCGATGAGTCAATACATGCAAAGGGCTGAGAACAGCGCCAGGCACATGGACAGCACTCACTCAAGTTCGCTAGTTGTTATTACTGGTATTGTTATCGGGGATGTGGGAGCTCTTTGTCATCGCACATTCAAGCATAAGACTGGCTTACCCATGGTCAGGAATGCTGTCAGGAAGCTTCACAGATGGGAAGGAGGGTTGGCCAAGATGAGGTCTGAGCTTTGTGAATTTTCTTTGTCGCTTTTTTGCCTACCTCTTCCCAGAGTTCTGAAGCAGACCATCACTCTGGTACCATTACACGCGGTTTCTGGAGCAGGTAAAAAGATGAAAATATAAAAGATGCAGACCATTTATAAACATGGGCTCTCCAACCCCACCTGGGACTTTACATTAGGGACATGTGGGATCACTGAGTTGAGACCATGAACTTCAACCCAAGATTTATTTATTTATTTTCCTTTTTAAAAAATTTAAATTCAATTAATTAACATATAATATATTATTGGTTTCAGAGGTGGGGTCAGTGATTCATCAGTCTTATATAATACCCAGTGCTCATTACATCACGTGCCCTCCTTAATGTCCAGCACCCAGATTCCCCATCCCCCACCCCACCCCACCCCCCGCCCCTCCAGCAACCCTCAGTTTTTCCTGTGATTAAGAGTCTCTTATGGTTTATCTCCCTCTCTGGTTTTGTCTTATTTTTCCCTCCCTTCCCTTATGATCCTCTGTTTTGTTTCTTAAATTCCACATATGAGTGAGATCATATGATAATTGTCTTTCTCTGATTGACTTATTTCACTTAGCATAATACCCTCTAGTTCCATCCACGTCATTACAAACGGCAAACTTTCATTTTTTGATGGCTGAGTAGTATTCCATTGGTTCAACCCCAAATTTAACTTTGAAGCTCCCTTTTGTCACCTGTTTTTTCCACTTCATTCATTCATTCATCCATCATTGAAGTATAATTTATAGACAATAAAATGAGAGATCTTAAGTATTCAGCTCAGTGAGTTTTGATAATTACATACACTCATGTAACTTCCACTCAGAGCAACGTTGAGAACAGTTCTATCACCCTCTTTGTCCTTTCCAGGCAATCCCTTAATCCTTCTCTTTCCTCTAGGCAATTCTGGACTTCTAACACCCTAGATTAATCTTGCCTGTTGTTGGATTCCACACATTTTTGTATCTGGCTCCTTTTCTTAAACATATTTTTGATATTTATTCACATTGTTCATGTATTAGTTGTTCATTCCTTTTTATTGAAATATACTTCATTGTGTGAATATACCACAACTTATCTATTTTCCTAGGATGGACATTTAGTTTATTTCCAGTTTTTGGCGGCTATGATTATTCTTATATATTTTCCTGAGCCTCATTGCATTTATATTTTAATTATGAAATAGATACAGAACAGTTCAGAGAATATTACAGGTGCTCATGTTAACTACCCATATTTAATAAAAGTTAACATTTTGCCATATCCAGTTCGTTTTTGAAGAAAGTCTATAGATTTAGTTGAAACCTACTCTGTATCCCTCCCCATTCCTATTCTCCTCTTATATTTCAGCAGTATCCACTTTTCTGAAGTTGGTTTGAATTCATTCTGTGGTTTTATGTATTTAAGTATATGTCTGATCTGTTTTCATCCAATATGGTGGACACTTGGTGGGCCCTTTCCATCCAGAAGGCCATGTCTTACTTCTGGGAAATTTTTCTTGGATTATTTATCTGAGAATTTCCTCTCTTATGTTTTCTCTGCTTTCTCTGGAATTCCTATAATTCAGATGTTGGACCTACTGCATTGGTCTTATTTTATTTTCTCTCCTATGTTTGTTTGTGTTTTTTTCCTCTTTGTCTTTTATTCATCTTTCTGGGAATTTTCTCAGCTTTATCTTCCAATCCATTTATTAAGTTTTCCATTGAAGTTATCATCTATATTTTAAGTTTCTTTTTTTATTTTAAATTTCTAACATTTTTAAAATTCCCTGAATGTTCATTTTAAAGTTTCCTGCGTCTTGTTTTATGGATGTAGCAATATCTACTCTTACCTCTCTAAGAATAATAATTATAGTCTTTTTATTATTTGTTTAGATTTTTTGTTTATTTGTTTTTAGTTTTCTTTTCCTGCTTAGAACCTGTTTTCTCCAGAGTGCTTTTCCCTGTTTGTTGGTTTTGGTCTTTATTGTTCATGTTAGAGGTCTTCTTTAGGAGTCTGGTGATCCCTGGATGCTCACTAATATTTGAACATGGGGCACTAAAAAACTGAAAGTTCTGAGTTTGAGATTATGGTGCTCACGTACCTGGCTGGGCCATGTCCCTGGGGGAACCCCTGATGTCAGAAGTGTTAAGCTTTTCCCCTTGGACTAGTCAGAATCCTTACAGAAGCATTTCCCAATCTCCTTCCTGGAGGGTATAGGCTCCCTCACTTCATCAGCATTTAATATATAAACATTCACTTAATCCTCTTGTTCTCTGTATAATAAACTGCCCTCACATTTGTCTGCTTTTTTCTTTTTCTACAGACTCTTTGTTTTATTCTCTTCAAAGTTCTGACTGCATGAAGCAAGAAAGGAAATCTGGGAACCTATTGGCTTTTTTAAAGATTTCCATCTAATCTTGATTATTTTTCACTCCATCTTCATCCTCATCGCCTAAGGTATCTGGTAGACCAACATGGGTTACTTCCCAACTTTCTCCACTTCTAGATTGAGATTCAGCTTTCTTTAGTTTTCTGAGTCAGTCATCTCTCATTTGTTTGCTTTCTAGCTTCCAAAATTTTATTGCTATAATCTCTCCTCCCATTTTCTTTATCATTGTGAGTTTATGCCTTTTATAAAAAGAATCTGTTGTCATCTTAGTGAGGTTTTTGGAAGAAATGACAGTATGCTCAATCTGCCATATTTACCTGGAAGTCATTCTTATTGTGATTTTAAGTTGCATTTCTCAAAATACTAGTGAGGTCAAGTACCTTTGCATATGTTTTTTGTCCACTGGGTTTCCTTTTCTGTGACTTATTTGTTCATATTCTTTGCACATTTTTTCTCTTAGGTTTTGGGTCCTTTTTAAAATATTGACTTGTGGGCGCCTGGGTGCCTCAGTTGGTTGAGTGACTGCCTCTGACCCTTTCCCCTCTCATGCTGTTTCTATCTCTCTCTCTTTCAAATAAATAAATAAAATCTTTAAAAAATAAAATAAAATAAAATATTGACTTGTGAGGCGCCTGGGTGACTCAGTCGTTAAGCGTCTGCCTTTGGCTCAGGGCATGATCCCAGGGTACTGGGATCGAGCCCCACACTGGGCTCCCTGCTCCACCGGAGCCCGCTTCTCCCCTGCAGGGGGGAGTGAGAGAGGGAGAAGCAGGCTCCCCACTGAACAAGGAGCCTGCCCGAGCCACCCAGGCACCCCCGATTTGTTAGAATTTCTTATATAATTTGTAACTTAGCCTTTGTTAGTAGTATTCATTGTAAAGATTTTCTCCCACTTTGGAGCTTGACTTTTCACTTTGTAGTGTGTTTTTCTATTTCAATATAATTAATATTGGGTGCCTGGGTGGCTCCGTTGGTTAAGCGTCTGCCTTTGGCTCAGGTCATGATCTCAGGGTCCCAGCATCGAGCCCCCTGTTGGGCTCCCTGCTCAGTGAGGAGTCTGCTGCTCCCTCTTCCTCTGCCCCTCCCCCTGCCCATGTGCGCTCGTGCTCTCTCTCTCTCTAATAAATAAATAAAATCTTTAAAAATATATATATACAATTAACATAAATAAGCACATTTAATATATTAAATCTCCATTTTAACACAGTCAAATTTATTCTTTATAGTATTGTGCTTTTAGGGTCTTACCTAAGAAATCCTGCCCTACTCCAAGGCCACAAAACTATTCTCTGATATTTTCTTCTAAGAGTTTTAAAATTTTGCTTTTTCACATCAAAGCCTTTAAGTTGCTCTTTATATACAGTGTAAGATAGGAAGATAATTTTATTTTTCTATATTGATAATCAATTGTTCTAGCACCACTTATTGATTAATGATTCCATCATTTCCCCAGTGATCTGTGATGCCATTGCTGTGGTATACCAAATTCTTAAATGCGTGGGTCTATTTCTGAGCTTCCTATTCCATTTCATTGGAGTTTCTTTTCTCTCTGTGTGTCAGAATCACACTATTTTAATCACTATAGCCTTATTAAAAAATTTCACTTGTGGTGAAGCAAATACCTCCCTCTCCTTCTTCAAAATTGTCTTTACTATTCTTGGCTCTTTTCTATCATATTTTAAGATTAGCTTGAACATTTCTTATACACAGATATGGCTAAGTTGAGACTGTTATTAGAACTATATTGAATTTATAGAGTAATTTGGGATTTAAAAAATAATATTGGGTATTCCATCCATGAACATGGTATATTACTGTATTTATTTAGACCCTCTGACTGTCAACAAAGTGTTATAATTCCTCCACTTGAATCAACTTCTTTTATTAGATCCATTGCTAATACCTATATACCTTTCGGTTTTTGTGGATATGGTGACAGGAACTCTTAAAGATTACACTTTCTAATTAGCTTTTGCAGGTATATAAGAATGCTTTTGATTTTTTGAAATGCTGAGTCTGAATTCAGGAACCTTGCACAATTCTTGTAATCGTTACAAGAATTGGTCTATAAATTCTCTTGGATTCTTTACGAAGACAATCATATTGCCAACAAATAGCAACAATTTTATTTTTTCCTTTCTAATCATTATACCTTTTATTTCTTTTCTTGCCTTATGGCATTGCCTGGGATAGCCAGTAAAATATGGATGAAAGTGGTGAAAGGTGATAGCTGTTAGTTAAAGGAACATGTCACCTTAACTATGATATTGTCACTAGAGCTACTGGCTCTGGAGCTATGCTGTGTCTGATAGGTCTGTACCAGCAAAATGTATATGTCTTTGGTATCTGAGAATAGGCATTTTTATTCTCATTTAATAGACAAAGAAACAGAAACTCAAAGAGGTCAATAACTTGCTTAAGACCACATAGACAATAAGTGGAATATTCAAACCAGAATCTTCTGTTTCACGGTCGAATGCTATTTTACCCAGTTAGATGACTCTAATAGTGGGAGTGTTAGGCAGATCTGTTTTGCTTAAACAGAAGACTTGTCCTACTTATAACTTCAAAAACAAACAAACAAACAAACTCACAGACTCTTACGAGTTGAATGGCTTCTTATCTTTTCCAACCTCTTATTTAATGTAGTTATCCCTATACCACATCCCTGAGAGATCATCATCCAGCCTCTACCTACTGCTGGGGTAGGTTCACTTCATTGACAAAACAGTTGAACAATTGTCATGTGGATCCACAATCTGCCCACAATCTGGCCCAGAGAGCAATGCGTTTTCTCCTCTACATTCAAGTATTTGTCCTCCTTAGCTCTTTCCTGTGAGACTACTCATCTCTAGGATGTTCACTATTTTCTACATGAGAAAATTTCCAGACTTTTCACCATTCTGATTATTCTCCTCTCAATGCTTTCCAGTTGGTTAAATGTCCCTCTTGAAAAGTGATGCCCAGACTTTAAGGTGGGGTCTGATCGCAAATAAGTGGGGCTCTTGTGTCACGTGACCCAGACACAGCACTCTAGATTTTTGTCTTCTCAGCAACTATGGCACATTGCTGACTTAAGTTCAGGGTTAATTCTTTGGCTTTTTTTTCCCATTCCATCCCCTGTACCCTTTACTGCAGCACTTTGAGCTCTCTAGGTCAGGGTGAGGTCTGTGGGGAGGCAATTAGGACAGAAATCTACTCTGTGACAGGGACAAAAAGGGGAAGCATCTGCAGCTTGGAGGCTGCCAACAGGTTACCATGAAACACCTGATTAGTCAGGGGTAGGTGAAGTCATTTAGGGCTGCTGTCCTGGAACGGGATAAAACTCAAATTTCAGAGCATCGGTACTTTGAGATTTTTGCTATAGAGTTTAAATTTCTTACGTAGAACCAGAAATCTCATGATTTTTAAAACCTTCTTAAGAGATGATAGAAGAACCCGAGGAAGGGAAGAGACAGCAGGAATCAGAGTTCTCTGCTCAGCTTTACACCATCTGGTTTAGTGGGGTTACCATCCATCCATCCTTCTATCTGACTAACACAAATGAATTTCAGGACATGCCTTTGAGACGGAAATTCTAGCTGCCCAAATCTCCCTTGCTCCTGTCCTATTCACAAATCCATACTTAGAAATCAATAAGCCTTCCCCTACCCCAACCCATGTTCCTCGTTTCCACCAAATATTTGTAATTTTGCCTGGACAGTATTTACAAGGACAGCATCATGTGACTCCAGTGTTGACAATACAATAAACAAAAATAGCAACCATGAGATGGCACTTAGTACATGCCATCCATTTTCTAAGTACTTGATATATATATTAACTCATTTTGCCTCGACAACAGTCCTTTGCAGTAAAGACTACTATTATCATTGTTTTACAGGTGAGGAAACTGAGGCACCAAGATTAACTGCCTGCCCCAGGTCATGCAGCTGAAAGTGGTGTGTGGGATTGGACTCCAGCAGCCCCGTTGTGGTGTCTGGGCTCTAAACCACCGTGGGTGCTGTGTCTCTAAACTGGGAAGAGAGCTACCGCGGATGCCCCATGCGTGGGACCTGCAGCCCCAGACCTGGGTTCTTGCCCCAGTTGGTTCCTTCACCAAATAATTTCCTCTGGTTATAATCACCAGCAACATTCCTTTCTGAGGGTAGAATCTTCCAGTAGGCTTCAGCCCCTTTATAGATGAAGAAATGTAAGATCTGAGTGTTAAATCATGCCCTCAGGGTCATGCAGGGAATAGGTGACAGAATTAGGATGTGAACCCAGCTCTGGGTGACTCTAGTGTCCCCACACCTTCCCTTACCCTACAGACCTGTGGGGCCTTCTCTTCAGAAAGAGCCTAGACACTCTCAGTATCATCTTCTGTGGGGGATGGAGAATGTGGGGGTAGGGGGCATTCTTCAGGGAAAAAATCATCATCGTCATCACTATTACTGTCTTGTCAAAGGTCTAACTGTGTGCTGGATGCTACAATCTGGGAAGACTTTTCACGCCTCTTTGAGGATGCCTGAAAATATGAGTATTTCATTGTTGACCTGGCAGAAGTAAGTTGAAGGGTAAGGAAGGCCCCCATAAATCCTAAGATAGGTTTCTCCATTTCTTGAGCTGATTGGCTGGATTAATTTATTGCTTTCTCATATACCATTCTCTGCTCTTGCATTCAGATCAAGCATAAACATTTGTTCTCAGAATGTGAGTCAAGGGCATGATTCTTAGAGAACCATAGGCTGGTGTCCGGGATCACTGGGCTACGCACATTCCCGTGCACACGTATGCGTATGGACACACGTGTACCTGGCACAGACAAGCACACACACTATACCACCACATTCGCGGTGTGAGCAGTTCCTGGAGTAGCTAGTGCATGGGGTCGTGGTCTCCGTTCCCCAGTACATTTGTGGGGCCAGTTATACCATCCTGAGGCAGGGTTGGAGCCTGCCCTCTCTGACTGAGTCCTGCCTGGGGCAGTCCTTCCAGAGGTGTATCCAGGGGCCTATCAGATCCCCTGGTCTGTATCAGGCCTAACACATCTCCTGGTCTGGCACTGGCAGGGCAGGCCGGCAGGAATGCCCACTTCTCAGCCCCCCGGGGCAGGGTCCTGTGCTCTCGGCTGCCCCCCACCGGCCAGCAGTCCTCTTGCAACGATGGAGGGATGCTTTCTTAGGTCAAAAGGGAAAGCACTGTTGCTGCTCTGTGGCCAGGCAAACAAGCCGCTGGCTTTGAAGTGCCAGGGGGGGGATGTGCTCAGGCTGGAGTGGGGAGTATGAAGGAGGGGCCCGCAAGCCTCCCCCAAGCCTGGCTGTGTTTGTTAACTCCACCCTCCCGTCCAGGTCTGCTGTATTTGATGTCCGGGGGAAGCGGGAGGAGGGAGGCATACTCCGGGGGTCCTCAGAGGGCTATTTTCAAGGCTTGCTGAGCCTGCGGTCCCACTTAGGAGCTGAATGCAGACTGGGGGCTGAGGCCAGAAGGAGGCCTGCCATGGAAGCCCCCTCCCTTCGAGGTGGTCTACTGGGGTGTGGTCCAGGGCAACCCGCCCAGTGTGCTGCTTCCCTTGGGCCATGTTTTTATTCAGGTGGCATCAGGTAAGAATGAATGGCAGGGGAAGACTGGAGGGAGAAAGAGGCATCTAAAGGCAGCACTGTGCTTTTAGTGGCCACGGGCCCGCCGTTCCCGCTTACGGAGTTTCTTTCTCCCCTTCTCCCCTTCAACAGCAAAGCAGCACAAGGTGGGCAGTTTGTCTCCCCACCCCGCCGGACATGTGCTATGGGTGTGACCAGAGACCTTGCCCACCTGACCCTTCCCCAAGGCAATAAAATGCACTGGGTGAGGACCTCGGGGGTGGGGGAGAAAACTTTGCAGAGTAGAAGCCTGGGTAAGACAGTGCGCCCTCTGGGCTGGCTCTCGGGGCTTGCCTCAGGATTTCACTGCCTTCCAAAGCAGGTTTAAGGCCTTTCAGGCCTGGGCCACAGGGAATGAGATAAGAGATCAAGCATTATTATTTAACCAGTTCAATATCCCATACGATATTTGCCATGAACAGCTTCCCCCCCCCCCCGCCCCCCGCCTCTCTCCTCACTCCTCCTGCACTCCCTCCCTTCTGAACTCCTCTATCTGCTTCACCCAAATGTGCACACTTCTGCCGGATTCTCCCCTCCCCACAGTGCCCCTCTCCAGTCTGTCCCTACCTACCTGCCCCCCCTGCCCTCCCCCCAATGTCGCGGCTGAGAAAGAGCCTGTTGACAATAGGACCTGGAAATCTGGAGTTATAAATCCTTCCAGCACAGCCGCCCTATCTCCATGCCGATGCTTGTGGTGCCACAGAAAGGCTCACCTGCTTGTGACCCATCCCCTTCCTCCCCTGAGTTCTCTGCTCCTCCCCTGCAAACACGGGACAATGGGCAGATGGGAGATACCTGTCTCAACAGGTGCTAGCCTGGCCTCACTTTCCTACAGGGTGATGGGGAGGTCACCCTCCGGCCCGCCCACTCTGGGCATTCCTGTGATTGTGGAAGGCCCCCTTCGACGCCATCCTCCCTTTGGTTCCCCCCTGATTTCAGCTGTGGGAGGCCAAGCCCACTTCAATGGCTTTAGAAGTTTCCATGTTAGCCACTGGGTCCACCGGCCAGAGAGCGGGTGGTGCTGGTACTGTCTGGGAGGGGAGCTTTCCCTGCTAAACCACAAGCCCCTTGAGGGAAGAGTCTGTTTCTTGTCACTGAATCCCTATGCCCAGCAGACTGTGCAGAACACAATTACTGGGTAAACGACTCATAACTATCTGGTAAATTGCTGTCATGCTCATCACCAGGATATTTATTGAGGGCATCTCAGGTGCAGAGACCCCACTAAGCAGTAGGGGGCACAAGGGTTAATTAGACATCATTCCCACTTTCGGGGGCTTACACCAGAATCAGGGAGACCCAGAGGAGCTTCACTTGCCAGGCGGTCAGAGGAGGAAGCGAGGGAGCTAGAGCTGGGGGCCTCGGGGAACCTGCTTTGGTAAGCAAAGTTTGACGAAGAGTAAACTAACAGCAGATAACCTTAGACCCAGATCCTGGTCACTGGGGATCTCTGCATATTCAGAGCAGGGCTGTTAACTCACTGGCTATCTGCCTGTCTAGCTTTTTCCTATGTCATGTCAGTGTCCTCGGCTCAAAAATGTGAAAAAAAGTAAAAAAGTAGTGTCTCTATTTGGAACGCATTTCTTAAGCCCTTAGCCTGGGGGCGCCTGGGTGGCTCAGTTGGTTAAGCGACTGCCTTCGGCTCAGGTCATGATCCTGGAATCCCGGGATCGAGTCCCACATCGGGCTTCCTGCTCAGCAGGGAGTCTGCTTCTCCCTCTGACCCTCTTCCCTCTCGTGCTTTCTATCTCTCATTCTCTCTCTCAAATAAATAAATAAAATCTTAAAAAAAAAAAAAAAGCCCTTAGCCTGGGCACAGAGGAAGTAAAACTTGCCCCCACTGCGCCATTAGCTGTATCCATGCTGTTTGGTCTGGGCTCCCCGTCAGGAGGAAGGAAGGAGGAGGTGCGGGTGTCTGTCTGGAGTTCAGCTCATCCTAACTCACCTTGATGGAGTGGCTCATTGGTGCTGAGAGCCGTGCTGGCCACCGGAAAGAGAGCAAATGATAATGGGAGTGTAACCCCTCTTCTCAGACAGGGGACTTAGGTCTCCGAGAACCTGGGAGAAGAACAGCAAGCTGATCTTATCGAATCCGAGGGTCAGCCCAGATGGTGGGAGAGACTGTTGCTGTCCCAATGCCATTGTCTCCTCAAGGGCACCTTCTCTGCCTGGAGTGGGGGTCTAGCATCATGCGCGGGCGGTGGGGGTATTGTCAATGGGTGGTATTTTCTGCATGGCTCTTTTAGGCCAGTGCTTCTGAAATGTTTCTACTGAAGTACCATTAATGGCAGAGAAGGGCGAATTCACGCTTCTGAAGGGACCTGGGGTTTTAGATCACAGCAAACAGGAGCTTTCTTTGAAGCCCCATATTTTATCTCAAAAATGTGTGCAAATTTTGTATCATGATCATGCATTTGCTCTTGTATAAAAAATGCAGTTAAAATTACTTATTTCTGAATAAAATTGATGCCCTTGGAAGATAAGCTGTTTTTCCTGTGGCCTCTTGTACTCCCTATGGCTCACTACCCTACGCCCCAGTTTGAGAAGCATGCCTTTTAGGACATCAGACCCATACACAGGCACCACATTCAGGCATACCATCCTGAAGTGGGTCCCTAACATGCTTGCATGGCTATGCCCTTGATACCAAAACATTCCTCTGAGTCTGTCCTATGCTGCCCTGGCCACACAGTCCTCCAGGTTGACCCACAGGATCATCCCTTCCCCTCTGGGCTTATCCTGGTTCCTCTAGCAGGATTTGGAGGTCAGGTGGCCTGGAATGCTGCTCCCCAAATGTCTAGGGACAGTGGCTCTAAACCTTTTTGCAGTCTCCTTCACAGGGAACGGGCAGGGCAGGCAACAGGAGCGTGAGATCCTGAGGGGCTTGAAAACAACTCCTAAAGTGGATACTGAAGGAACTAACTACCTGAAGGGCTAGGAATTGTCCTTGTGGCTGCCTGGGTGGGCTTTAGCACCGTACCCCACCTTGCTTTCCCTGACATAACTGTTCCATCTGTACAAGGGAACTAGGGATCAAGGCTGCTGCTTATCTGACGAGGCAGAAGCTAGGTGATCAGAAGTCTACTGTAGGTTTGCTATGAATTCAGGGTATCAGTGGTTTTCAGATTAAAAAAAATGCAACCCATTGCTTTATTCATTCATGCATTCACACATGTGTTTATTCATTCCTATGAGGTACTGGAGATAGAACGGTGACCAAGAGCAACATGGTCTGGGTCCCTTTAGAACTTACAAATGGGAAGCGCTCGAGTGCCACCTTCCCCTATCTTCCCCGGCACCGCCTGCAGAGGTGGCAGCCATTTCCCACTTGGCAACATGGCTGCCCTCAGACCTCTGGGGAAGCCCAAGAAGTTCATCCAGCACCAGTCAGACCGATATGTCAAAATTAAGCACAACTGGTGGAAACCCAGAGGCACTGACAACAGGGTGCACAGAAGATTCAAGGGCTAGATCTTGATGCCCAACATCGGTTACGGGAGCAACAGGAAAACAAAGCACATGCTTCCCGGTGTCTTCTGAAGTTCCTAGTTCACGACGTCAAGTGCAACAAATCTTACTGTGCAGAGATTGCTCACAATGTCTCCTCCAAGAACTGCAAAGCCCCCAGGGAAAGAGCAGCCCAGCTGGCCATCAGAGTCACCAAGCCCAATGCCAGGCTGCGCAGCCCAGAAAATGAACAGAGAGACAGCTTATGTGCACGTCATACTTATGTTAATAAAACCATAAAACTACAAAAGAAGAACTTACAAATGACAGACAGAATTAAGCAAATAATCTCCAAGGAAGTGAAAAAACCTCAGACAGGGCCGGCCCAGGGCTTTCTGCCACCAGCTGCCTTGGAATGTTTTATCCAGAAGTGTAAGTACATAAAGAACAGGTTCTGGGCTAAGTCAGAGGTAACGGCGGATTTACCATCTGCAACTTCTTGTATGAAGGTAAAAAACATAAAACACGATTCCCCTCCAAGTCTGCCCGCCTGCCCAACTGCGCCAGGACAATGCACCAAACCCTGGGTGTGCGAACACGCTTGAGGGTGAGGAAATTCAGAGTCTCACTGGATCCTCAGTTTGGAGCTGTGACACGAAATGGCCCCATTTCACAGATACACAACCTGAGGCCTCAGAGAAGCAAAGCAGCCCCTTGACGCTCACTTGATGAGACCGAGATGGGGGTCACCAAGGGGGTGGGAAGGAGTAGGGCTGAGGGTGTGACTCTTGGTTCTAATGAGCAGTGCTGGGTTAGAGGCCTCTAGCAACTTGCCAGACAGACCCCCATGGTTCTGGAGACACTGGCCCCTGCCTCTTATCTTTCTTCCCCATGATGTGTGCAGATCTAATGGCTCTCGTGCAGAAAAACCCTGGACTCCAAACCTCAGCTCCGAGCTGGGGGGACAATGGACACATGGGCTTTGGAATGTATGCAAACAACCCAGAGCCCTGTCTCCCTCCTCCCCAAAGACTGACCAATGACCCCTATGCCTGTGCCTGGATTGTTCCTAAGAAAGCCAGCGTGGCTTTGGCCACTGCCTGACAAAAGATTGTCACACTTTTCTACCCTTCACTTTTGGAGTATCTTCATCTGAACCTGCGCTTCAACCACATTCGGACTAAGTTTGGGTGTAGAGCTAAATCATGTTTAGAGTCACCTTCCTATGACATTGAGGCCTCCAGGAGAGTCACTGAAAAGTCTGTGAGGTCTGCTAATTCCACTGAGAGTGAGGAATGTGTTTATTCTTCCATGGGGCAAAGATCCCCCACTCGAAGTGACGCTGCCACATTGTGTAACCAGGAACATGGGCTGTTGCTGATGTAAACACATGGCCAGGGGCAGACCTGCCAGGAGCTCAGTCTCCTTTTCCCAGAGGTGTTTCTTATGAATGGTTGTGCCCAGTGAAGCAATTTCCTGCCTTGTAAACTTCTGCCCAGCAAACCACATCTCCTAGCTATCGCTGCCTGGCTCTGGGTCATAAAACAATTCCCCAGAGACCAATCTGAGCCCGATCAAGAGTCCTTGAGTAACAAGAAAATTACCCTCCACCTGCAGACGTAATGACACTTTGCAAGCTAGTGGCTTTGCAGTTACTGAACGTAAACATCACATGCTTTCCCCCATGCCTTCTTCCCTCTGCTCATCTGAGATGTGGGGCCCACGTATTTGATTCTCAGACTCTGGTCCTCTCCTTGGAGGCACTGGCTGGCTAGTGACCCATTACCTTGACCTGAGGACCTTGCAGCCTGGAGAACATATTTCAGTGTGTCAGATCATGATTTACAGAACCAGGGCAAGAGAAGTTCAGGCAGGGGTCCCAGGCATGCAGAAGACAGAAGGTTTGGGCTCAGACAACACTGGGAACTCATTGATTTGGACATTCATTTTGCATGTTGTGGTCCCTCGATGTGGAAAGTCTCCCCCACCCCCCTTCTGCCTGGTGAACTGTCACTCATTCTTTATGACGTAGTTCAAGTGTCTTTCAAAGAACCTTCTCTGATTTCTATCTAAACAGAATTGCTTCCATTGTCCTACCACTCTGCCTTCTCACACCTACACACTGCAGTGCAATCACCTGCTAATTTGTTTGTCTCCCCAGCCAGGTTGGGAATTCCCTCAGGGCATCTTGGAACCCCCAGTACCTACCACACTAAACTGGCTCAAAGTCAGTGTGCAAAAGAGGTTTGTTGAATGAATGAGTGAATGGGAATCTATTACATCCCTCTCCACCATACTTAGATGCTTTGCATAATGAAAACGTGCAAAGAACACAGTTAAAGGAATGAAGACCTGGGCTGGGCTGGGCTGGTGAAGAAAGGCATCGCCTAGGGTTTCTGTCCTTGAGAAGTTTGCAATCTGGTCACCTTCCTGTGGATGACAGGAATATTTGCAGATGGGGTATAGAGAGTGGGCCCATGGGTAGATAGAAGTGGTTTGTTGTTGTTGGTTTTCCTTCTTGAGTGTCAGCTCAGGAGCCAGAATGGGTTCTAAGCTGGCCTAACTAGCCCTAGTTAGCTACTGCGCTAGCCATAAGACATTACCTAGGACCTCCATTTTTATCTATTTCCTCTCTTATCCCCATTTATAAAGTAATAACAATGAGGGGTGTCTGGGTGGCTCAGTCGGTTGGGTGTCCAACTCTTGGTTTTGGCTCAGGTCATGATCTCAGGGTCCTGGGATTGAGCCCCACGTTGGCCTCCTCACCCAGCAAGAAGTCTGCTAGAGATTCTCTCTCTCTCTCAAATAAATAAATAAAATCTTAAAAAAAATAGTAATAACGACTTGCTCCTTCCTTTGAAGTTTGAGGAGTTTGAGATAGTGGTGGTGGTAGGTAGACAGTGGGTCATTTTTCAGACATTTGACTAGTAAACTCCATGGCATACATACACACATTCATTCATTCAAACAGTATTTCCTGAGCACTTAATTTGTGCCAGGTACCGAAGGATGGGGTCCAAACAGTGAACAAAACACCAAGTCCCTGTTCTCATAGAACTTACATGCTAGTCGGGGGAAGACAGACAGTGACAGTGGGGTTGGGGCCCATCATGTTTTCTCATGTAGTCCTGGAAGGACTGGAGGCTAATAATGAACACTTATTGAGCACTTTCTATATACCAGGCAAAAGGCTTGATGCACCTTGCATCTCCGTTAATCCTTACGACAACCTTATTTGCAGATATGGAAACAGAGAGGCTAAGTACACTTCCCAACATCACACATCTAGTAAGTGGCAGAGCCTGGATTTGAACCTAGATTTTTACTGCCCTCCAGCCTGAGCTCTTCACTACAACTCTATACAGCAGCAGCAAATACTTACTAGACGAACAAAGAAGTGGATGAATGGTTAACCCTAACTACAGTGGTAGCCTGTTTTGCTTCCATGATACAAACGTGAGCGACATGTTTAAGTTTTTCATTTACTTATTAATTCAAGCTTCTCCAAAGTATGGCTCCTGTTGAAATAGGTTTCCTAAAGATTGAGAAACAAGCACCTTTCTCCTTACCACTCATGTTTCCTGGGCAACGCAATCTGTTTTATGAATAGGATTTTTTTTCTGCCAGGTTTATTGAAGAATAATTGACATATAAAACTGTATAACCTGAAGGCCTGCAGCATGATAATTTGATTTGTATATATTGTGAAGTAATTACAGATTTTTAAAAAAGATTTTATTTATTTATTTGAGACAGAGAGAAAGAGAGAGAGCAGGGAGGGGCAGAGGGAGAAGGAGAGAGAGAATCTCAAACAGGCGCCACGCTCAGTGCAGAGCCTGATGTGGGGCTCGATCTCACGACCCTGAGTTCATGACTTGAGCCGAAATCAAGAGTTGGACATCCAACTGACTAAGCCACCCAGATGCCCCAAAAGTGACCCTTTTTTTAACGGTTTTTCTCCCCTAGCCTAGGACAGTATGTAGCACATAGTAAGTACTCAATAAACATGGGTTGGATGAATGACTGAATGTCACGTTATTGCCCCTGGAGAGCTCCAACATCACATCTATGATGATAGCAGGCACAATCCCACGACCTACTACCAAGTTGCTTCCTAAAGTGCCACTTTAAAAAACATCTGAGGTAGAGTCCATGATCCGACAGCCCTGTTTTTCATTTTCTACAACATCAGTTGCTATTTCCTCCTTCGTTCAGGCCCCCAAACCTCACAACCGCCTTCAGTGCCTCTCTTTCTCAGACTCTGCGTGCATCAAGCCCTTTGCCTGGTATATAGAAAGTGCTCAATAATCTTGGTGCCTCCAAATCCTGTCCCTTCAAGAGGACACCCACAATCAGGCCCGCTCTCTTCACCTCCACTACCACCCCTGGTCTCAGGTTGATGACAGCAACGGCTTCTGAGGGTTTTCTGCTGTCACTCTTGGCCCCTCCCTACAACTCAGCAGCCAGAGGGATCCTCTGAAAACAGAAGTTCCGTCTTGTCCCTGCTCTGTTCATAACTGACGGCCTTCAGCTCCTTCAGAGTAAAAGCCGGGTCCTCGCGGCAGCTTACAGCAGTCCCTTCAGATGGTGACAAGGCCCTCGGTCATTTGTCGTCATGCCTCACACCCTGCTCTCCTCCCTGACCTGCCGTTCTCCCTGTCGCTCAGATCCAGCTCCTCTAGCCTCCCTGCTGGATCTTTCATAGGTGGGGTTTTTTTTTTTTTTAATATTTTATTTATTTGTCAGAGAGAGAGAGAGCACAAGCAGGGGGAGCGGCAGGCAGAGGGAGAAGCAGCCTTCCCGCCGAGCAGGGAGCCCGATGCAGGGCTCGATCCCAGGACCCTGAGATCATGACCTGAGCTGAAGGCAGATGCTTAACTGACTGAGCCACCCAGGCACCCCTCATAGATGGTTTTGTCATCACACACCATTCACAGTTACTGCTTGTCTCCCCCACCAGAATGAACTTCAGGAGGGGAAGGATGTTTTTTAAGTAATCTCTACAGCCCAAGCAGGGCTCGAACTCACGACACCGAGATCAAGAGTCACATGCTCCCCCAACTGAGCCAGCCAGGCGCCCCAAGAGGGGGAAGGATTTTTATGTATTTGGTTCACTGATGTATCCGCAGCATCCAGAACAATGGTGCCTGGCACACAATAGGTGTCAGTAAATAATTTGTTGGATAAATAAATGAGGGACATTGTTTTGGACTAGACGATGTTTCCAAAAGCAAAGTGATATGCAGAAGGTCTTACAATATCAGGAAATCAGACACATTTTCCTTATACTGGGATTTTTTGGTCTTTTAAAAAAAATTAGCTTTCTCTTTTTATCCATTTGTAATTGAGAATAATTTAATATAATTGGCTTATTAAGGTTGTCTGGACAATAGGGCACAGAAGAGAAACCTGCCTTTTGGGAACATAACAGTATGTAGGAAAATTAAGTAGGTGGAGACTGCAAAGAAATATCTCGTGTTTGTGTTGCGTGATCTGTTGGCATAAACATACATATGCAGACTGTGTGAAAACTGCTTTGATGATTCCTGCTTTTGATGTTACCCTCCCACCCCCTTGTTTGCTCTGCTCTGCTCTCCCTTAGAACGTGTTTCCTCTCTCTCTGTGCGCAGAGCATTGTACATACACCCAGGAAAAAATGGTCATTCAGGCGTGTGTGAAGTCCTGCATACCCCAAAGATTCATTTAAAAAATACGGTCATGTTATAAATCTTGGCTGACAACCTAGTATTTGCCTAGCCAGAATGACCTCTGCACCATAACTGGGGGCAGAGGGTGGGGGAGAGAGGGAGAGGGAGGAGGATGGAGTGGGAGGGACAGGCTTTATAGGCATTCGGTTTAGCGGATTGCGGCTTCTCATGAATATTCAGCCTGTTTGATGCAATTGGGGTGTGTCTGAAGCATTAAATCATGAATATGTCATAGTCAGTGCACTGGCAATCTTATATTCTGGAGCAGATTTTGATGGTGTGTGTTTGAATTAATTCCTAATTCAAAGAAGGCACATCAGCCCTGATTTTTTTGGGAAGGAGTTTGCTCCTATTTCTTCCTGACCCACACCATTCCTTGCTCTGGGCAGTCCTCCTCCATGGCCCCCACTCACCTTTAGTCTGGGCCCCCTGGCTCTCACACTTCCTGCAAAGTCACCGCATTTTACCTTCTTCTTTCCCTTACAAGACAAAGGCTCTCCCCAGTCAAGCCTTTCCTCTCTCCTCAGACCTCCCTCCCTAATTCATCCTTGGTTCCCTGCTGGATTTGCCATACCTCCTAGAAATGAACAACATCAGTTTACCGGTAATCTGGCAGTTTTCTTTACCAAGTATCAAATTTGTGATGAGGTGATCTGGAAATAGCAACAAAGCCCAGAAGACCACATGAGAAGTCACTGTGGGATGACAGGATACTAACACAACGTTGCAGGTACACTTCCCAAGCGCTTGACATGTATCAACTCATTTACTCCTCAAACAATCGTATACAGTAGGTACTATTATCATCACTCAATTTTACGCAGGAAGACAATGAGGATGGGGTTAAGTGCTGAGGTTGGAGATTCTAATCAAGGCATTCTGGCTCCAAAAGGAATATCAAAGACTTGCCCCCCCCCTGCCCCCCGCCCTCAGCTGTGGGCCAAGAGCTGAGATTCCCTGGGTGTCTGCATTGTGTTCTTATCCACCTGAATCTAGCAGCTAACCCTCCAGTTATCTCTGCCTTTGGTGGGGAATAGTCCACTGTTGGGCGTGGAAAAAGTTAAGGCAGGTCTTCATTACCAATTTCATTTCTTACCCATGGGTGTTAAAATGAAATCTGCTTCCCCAGGGCTCACCCTAGAAAATGACAGTAGGTCATGGAAAAAACAAAAACAAAACAGGTCCATCTGTCTGTTAGTCTAGGCTCCAGGTGTAAAGAGAGAGCCTGGAAATGTCAATCCACGAGGTTCTGGAGGAAGAATGGGGGTTTTTAGTTGCAAGTGAATCTTCAGCGTGGATAATTCCACCTGAACCCTCCACGGTGACCCCTTGCCCCCCTTAGAGCCAATGTAGGAGGTCCCTGCTTGATGCAGAAGGGAGACGCCAACCTTCCCATCGTTGTTTTCTGTGTGTCTTGGTTTCTATAGGGTTTGGTTAGGAAACGTCCCTAGAGACTAGCCCCACCCACCCATCCTTGCTCCCCTCAGCCTCCAGCTCTGTCCACAAGACCTCTTGGATGAATAAGATCTTCTGGGTTCTCAGGGTTATTGCAACAATGCAAGATCTAAATCTGTCAAATGCAGATACCTGCTGTCCCAGAAACAACATGAGTCCGGATATAAGGTTCCAACTGAGACTGGGGCTTGAGGCCTATATTCCCTTCCTCTTCCTAGAACTCACAGGAGCCATCCAATAGGACCTCTCAGCTAGCGACAGTGGATCTTGGCCTCTCTTGGCACGTGGTGCTTGGCCTTGGCCCCCGCTCCTCTCGACCCAACCATGAGTTTTCTCTTGACCCATTCGGCTCCAGTTCCATTGTCTAGGGGAGCCAGGAACCAGAGGAGGTCGGCATTTCCATATCTAGCCATCCCTGTCCTGGGCACATAGTAGAACATGTTCTCCGTAAATCTGCACAGCTCACCGTGAAGTGCAACTTCCACTGCACTGGGATTTGGAAAAACCTGTTTCTTGGGGCCTGCTCAGCAGAATTCCCTTGCTCACACCTTCCTGGGAAATGCTCGGATGAGAAGCAAGAAACCACATGCTGGTAGGGTCTATGCTGTACAAGAGGACACAGCAAAGCGGACAGATACATCCTCCTTCTTCCTGGAGTCAACACTGGATTATTTGTGGCAAAGCCCCTGCGGGTGGAGGGTCCAGGCCTTTGGCTTTTCACCTTTTGGACGAGTTGTGTTCATTAGCATCCTTGCCAGAGCGGGAAAGCCGGGCAGGAGGCAACACTCACGGGAGCCTGTTCTCCTAGTGACTAATGGCTCTAGGGAAGGAAGGACAGGCTGGGGTTAATGCTTAAAATGAGGCTGAAAAAGGCACCCACAGGGTTTCTAGTCTTCCCGCTTTTTATCTGTTCCTATGACCAAGAGTCACCAAGAGCTGGCTCCACTCCTTCACTCCTGTGAGCTGTGGGGAAGGCAAAGGTGTTGCCTCCTGCTCTGGCCGGAGCCCCTCGGAGGGGCCTGTGGAGTCTGGCTGGGGGTATGGACTCTTCTGACCTTAGCAGTGCAGCCGGCACGGACACACCAGGACACGCAGCCACGAGCCCGGTGGAATGCGTGGAACATTCCAAGGGGAGTCGGGGCCGGGGGCGAGGGGGTGGGGGGTTCTCGGCGGAACCTTGGCAGACAAAAGCATCAGAGACAGAAATAGGAGACTCTGGGCAGTGATAAAATAGTTTTAATGGGAGGCTTTCGGAGAGAGTAATGCTTTCTTGTGCTATCAAGCAGCCAGTTTTCCTGCCTTGCGGCATCTTGGTGGTGGACTGGCTGAACCCCCAGCCCTGCCGGAAGCTAGGGTATCAGTCTGACACCATGTGCTGCCCCTCCAGGATCCAGAGGTGTGTCTTCACAACAGGAGGCCAGCGTTAGCTGGCGGTCAGTCCCACAGACACGGTCCCGGTCCCGGTGTGTGTCCAGGCCGGAGGGAAAGGGGGAGGAGCTTTCACTCCCGACTCAGGCTATTTCTCCATGGGGGGGGCGGGGAAGGGGGCCAATCACTTGGAAGATTCAACTCCGACCTTTACAAAGAGAACTAACAGACACTTTAGTATTATATACAGGGTGGGCGGGGAGGAAGCGGAGGGGCAATTGCACTTAATTACATTAGGTTATAGTTTACACCCATTGGAGAAATTTACTTCTTCAAAAGAAATCTCAAGATCAGCTGGGATGGGGTAGGGGGCGGGAGGCTGCTGATATTTACAGTGTGTTTGGCTCAGTTCAATAGCACGTGTCCTCATCATTTCAGTAACAGGTTCAAGTTTTTCGCATCAGTTTGTTCGACGAGGGAGCGCAACGTAGACACGACAGCTTTCTCTCTTCCTCCTCCGTGGTTTCTCGGCTCCCACCCGTGGGCCGGATAGGAGTCCTGGACATCTTGGGAGAGACATGGCGACAATACTGCATAGAAGGGGAGGGAAGCTGCACTCTGGGCTGTGCCTCCCAGCCGGCTATCCTTGTCTGTCCGAGACGCCAGCGGAATGTCAGGTAGGCAGGGACCTCTCTCGAAGGTGCCTGTCAGGCCACTGGCCTTTTCCGTGACAGCTGCCTGGAGGCGGACGGTGTGGCAAATAGGGTCCTTGTTGCTGTGCACAAAGTAAGTGATGGGTGGGCATCACCAGGCTTGGAGGGGGCACTGCAGAGAGAGGAGAGAGAGCTCAGCGGCGTGCATTCAGCAGGCACGAGGCCATTCGTTTGGCTTCTCCAGGGGAGCCTGGACCCCACTCAGCCAGCCGCGGGCTGAGGACCCACAGTGCCCGCTCAGTGCCCCAGGGTTGGTGCTGAAGCACGCTCCCTTTACGGAAACTCGCGAGCCAGGTTTCCCAGCCACTTCAGAAGACAGCAGTGAATTGCTGCGGACCTTGAAATAGTCTTAGCTCGCTGACCTTTATCCTGAAGTCAAGCTCCTCTTTCTGTGAGCATGGGGTTTACGGCGTGCTCAGTGTGGTTGCAACGGCAGCTAGACCCGAGCTCTTGCCTCTCATGGAAGTAAGGGTCCTCTTCCTAACACCTCTAAGGGCAGGGGTCCCCTAGACCACGGATTCCCAAATTTTAATGGACCCATGAATACCAGAGAGCCTGTGAAAAGGTGGATTCCGACTGAGTGGGCTTGAGGTGGGGCCTAAGCACCTGCATTTCTAATCAGCTCCCAGATTGGCCAGAACTGCCGATCTACTTGAGCAACAGGCTATAAAGCACATGAGAAAATCGCCACTTGCTCAAACGACCCATCAGGGAAGGCGTGAGGGGAATTACAAAGTGCTTTCTACAGCCTTGTTCCTATTAAGACAAGAACTCTGGGCTGAAGGCCTCCGATGCCAGACTTCCAGGTGGGCGGGAGGGGGGCAGGAGACCCCAGAACGGATGGAGAAACCCCCCGAGAGGAGCCACGGCCCACATCCTGGGGGTGGCCTCCCCTTCCAGGGCCCTGGGCCTCATTCATTTTGGCTGTCGTGGAACATCATTCTGTCCTTTTCTCTCCAGGGAGACCCTTTGGCTTTCCTCTGTCTCTTCCTTCCCTTTCATTTGTTTTGGCATCTCAGGGGAAAGTTCTGCCTTGTGGCTTAATGGCTCCTTCTCTAAGGACTCTTCCTTCAACACTCAGGAGCTTATATGTGCATGCATACACACACACACACACACACACACACACACACACACACACACACACCCCTATCATTACTGCTAAAGGCCTATTATTGCATTATTATCTCATCAGTGCTCCCAGCCATAATCCTGCACAAGGTTGCCATTATGCCCATTTTACAGATTAGGAAGACAAGCTCAAAGAGAGCCAATTAGCCAGCTTCAGAACTAGGACAGCATAGAGACAGAGATTCAAATTGGTTCTGGGTGCCCTCGGGCACGTGTTATGCTTTGAGGTTAAGGGTCCTCTCCTAGCTTTGTGTTCTTAGTCCGGCACTCTCTTCGTGCCTGTTTTCTCGCTTGTGCAATGGAGGCTGTTGAGGAGTCAGGCGAACTGATACATGGGAAGGGCTCAGAATTAACGCTGGGGCTGCACAGGGTGCCCGGGCCTGCGAGCCCTCTTCAGAGTGTGATTGCATTCGAGGGGACAGGTTCTGACCCTTTTAAATTCTTGAGGCCCTGGTCAGGGTCCCCTGATACCCTTTGCCTCCTCTTCCTCCCGCCACCCACCCCCCACGTTCGAGTCTCTTTACTTCCCACTATCAGCCTTTTTCCAATTTTCAGATTTCAGGTGAGGAGAGAGAAAATGGCTTGTGACCTTGCAGGTTTCAATAGAAGAGCAAACAAGAAGGGCAGATAAGGAGACGCCAGCGAGATTCTATGACCTGTCATTAGGGATGGGCTTCCCAGCTATCAAATGTTTGCTCACATAATAAAATGGTGGCAGAGCCCTAAATGTTGTCAAAGGTACTAGAGTTATTTGTCCCTTTCAGAGTCTAAACACAAACAGCTGATAAGGGGTGCACTGGGGTCCCTCAGAACCAAGGCCTGGCATACCCAGCCCCACGGGGGCCCTGCCCAGAAGATCTGAAAGGGGTGGTAGTAGCTGTGGTAACGGTTAAGGACGTCCTCGCTCTAAGGGGGCTGATTACAGATGGTAGGAGCTAACGTTTACTGAGGTCCTACTGTGTGCCAGGCACTGCGCTACGTAAGGGCTTTACATGCATCCTTGTATTGGATTCACACGTCAGCCCTTTGAAGCAGGAAATTATCATTCATTCATGCAACACGTTTTTGAATGCTTTCTACAGGCTTAGCGCTTTTTTAGGCACTGGGCATATGTAGCCATGAACAAGACCCTGTCCATTTCGTCACAGAGTTTATATTCTAGAGAGAGTTTTGAATAGTAAATAAGTAAATGAATATATATATGTGTGTGTGTATACGTGTTTGTGTGTGTGTGTGTGTGTATAGTACACGTCTATAAAATAAAATTTCAGGTAGAGATGAATGCTCTGTAGAAAAAATACACATGATAACAGGTTAGACTGATTTGAAGGAAAGGGGAATAATTTACAGAGGGCAATCAGGAGGGGCCTCCTTGAAGTGGTAACATTTGAGCTGAATGAGACGAGGGAGCAAGCGTGCAAACATGTGCATTATGGAGCCCACAAACGCAGAAGTCCTTAAGTGGGATCACCTCAATTATGGCTCAGCTGAAGCCGACTAGAAGAGGGAGGTGGGAAGGGAGGTGAGAAGGGCAGGGTCGGCACGGGGCTGATCACACTGGGCGCTAAGAAGCCCTCATTTTGGCTTGGTTGCAATGGGAAGCTATTGGAGTTTTGATGGGGCAGGGGTGACATGATTGGTTTCTCCTTTTAAGAGATGATTCTCGCTGCTACGTAGTGAGCAGACCATAACCACCATGGTGGGGCAGGAGTGAGAGTGGGAGTCGGAAGTTGGGGCCACTGTAGGGAATCAGTGAGGGAAGGGGGTGGACTGGTGGGAAGGGGAGAAGCACTCAGGTGTGGGATGCATTCTGCAGGATCCCTAGCAGAACTTACCGAGGGACTGGTTGTGGGATGTGCAGAGAACAATCAAGGAGACTCTCAGGTATCGCCCCTGAACAACTGGTACCATTTTTGGAAATGGAGAAGCCCAAGGAAGAAGCAGTTTGAGTAGGGAGAAATAGGGGCAAAATGAAGAGTTCCTATTTTAGCGAGGCTTGTCATGCCAAAGATGCACTGGATTTACGAATGGGCATTCAAGGGAGAGGTCCGTACTGGAGACAGAACTACTGGATCCATCAGTGTGGACACTTGATCCAAAGCCATGGGAGTGGAGGAGATCATCCAGGAGTGACCACAGCAGAGAATGAGCCCCAGGGCCCTCCAACAACTGAATGTTGGGAAGACAAGCTGCCAGCAACGGAAATGAGGAGTGCCACAGTGGAGAGAACCAGGAATGGGTACTGTCCTAAAACCCAAGTGAGAAAAGAGGGAGTGATCAGCTATGTCAGAGGCAGAGATGGAAAAGGACCCATTGGTTTGACAACACGGTGGTACTAGTGAGTTGGACAGGAGAGGTTTCAGTACAGTGTGAGGACAAATGGCTATCAGGAATAGCCTCAAGACAGAACTGGACGGTGCCTGGGTGGCTCAGTCGTTAAGCATCTGCCTTCGGCTCAGGTCATGATCCCGGGGTCCTGGGATCGAGCCCCGCATCGGGCTCCCTGCTCAGCGGGAAGCCTGCTTCTCCCTCTCCCTCTCCCCCTGCTTGTGTTCCATCTCTCACTGTGTGTCTCTCTCTGTCAAATAAATAAATAAAATATTTAAAAAAAAAAACTAGATCAAAAAAAAAAGACAGAACTGGAGCTGAGGAAGTAGAGACAGTGAGTACAGATAACTCACTGCTGTTATTATTAAATTAGATTAATTATGGCTCTATTAACTAAAAGTAATGATGGGGCACCTGGGTGGCTCAGTCAGTTAAGCATCTGACTCTTGATTTTGGCTCCGGTCATGATCTCAGGGTCGTGAGATCGAGCCCCTATGTTTCGACCTGTGCTGGGTGTGGAGCCTGCTTACGCTTCTTTCTCTCCCTCTCCCACCGCCCCTCCCCTGCCTTTCTCGCCCTCTCAAATTAATAAATAAATGTAATGATTGTACTTCCAGTTTTACCAATGAGGGAACTGAGGCCTCGAGAGATTGTAGGTCACTTGCCCAGAGTCTCTCAAGAGAAAAGTTTGTGCTCCTCAACACAAGGAAGATGACTTCCTTCTACCTTCTGAGTGTGATGGTCACGGGAAAATAAATGCCCTTTGCCATTTACAATCTTCCTTCTTAAGCTTGAGAGACACTCAGGGTTGCCAAGCGGGGGGGAGCCAAGTTTGCCCCAGCTGCCACGGGCGGGGTGTTTTGAGCCAAGCACCGAGCTATGTATGTTACAAGACTTAGTGCGTTTAGTCCTTTCCATGATCCCACGGAAGAGGAATCATCATTTTCACATTACAAGCTAGGAACCTGATGCGCAGAGAGACTAGGACTTTTCCCCGAGGTCACACAGATAGAAAGTGGTAAGACGTTAGGCCTGGGTCGGCCTAACTGCCAAGTTGGCGCTCTTAACCGTCACACTGTCCTGCCTGACCACCAGTGGAGAAGGTTGGGACGTGAGAAGCTGCCAGGGATTTCTGAGAGGCCATCTAACTCCTTCTTAGCACCCCTGAGCAGGGAGTGCCAGTGGGGGGAGGGGGGGCTCTCCTGACCTCTCTGTAAACGAGCAAGTGGAGCAGTGGGTTCAGAGGTTGTGGAAACAGGATTCGGCGCGCAGCCTGCCCACACTTGTCCTAACCCATGTCAGTGCCTTGCTGTGGTCTTGTTCCAGACTGGCGGGGCATTGTTTTACAGGAGCTCGGGCACAGACCCACTCAGATGGTTAACTCACCAGCACCCACGGTTAAGGAGGAGGGGCAGGGAGGCACACAGAGCTGTAGGAGCTGCAGGTGAGAAAGACCCAGCCCAGAGGTTCCTGAAATGTGATCCACCCAGCCCCCGGGCAGGTGGCTGTCCTGACAAGGGAAACACTGGGATCAGATATAAGTTCAAATCCTGGCTTGAGCCTTATGCCTGCATAACCTTGGGTCATTCTTCTGAGTGCTGAAAAAGGGACAGGATGGGGCGCCTGGGTGGCTCAGTTGGTTAAGCGACTGCCTTCGGCTCAGGCCATGATCCTGGAGTCCCGGGATCGAGTCCTGCATCGGGCTCCCTGCTCGGCGGGGAGTCTGCTTCTCCCTCTGACCCACTTCCCTCTCTTGCTCTCTATCTCTCATTCTCTCTCTCTCTCAAATAAATAAAATCTTTAAAGAAAAAGAAAAAGGGACAGGAGAAGGTGAGCGTGGTGGAATGGATTTGGAGCGAGTCCAGCTCCAGATTTATCATCTGTGTGAATTTGGCCGGATCCCTCCCCACTTCTGAACCTCAGTGTTTTGCTCTGTGAGTGGGGCATAAAAAATATCTACCTTGCAGAACGGGTAGGAGGGTTGGCTGAGAAAGGTAAGAATGGCAAAGCACCTGGAGTGCTGCTATGCAAACGGGAAGCACTCAAAAATGCTAGTTCTGAATTCATTCATTCATTCATTCATATTTACTGAACGTCTACTAGAGTCCAGGCATTTGACTAAGCACAAAGGGCTCTGGTGCTCTGAGAGGCCCCTGCATGAGTTGCTATTTTTCCTGGGAGTCCAGGGAGGAGAGCACATGTGTGAGTCAGCATAAAAATGGGAAGCAGATCTCCGGAGCCCAGGCCCAAGAGGGGGGATGTGCTTGAGAGATAGTCCTAATCCTGAGAAATTTTATTGACAGAACCTCCTCTGACCCCATGTAGACCAAGCAATGAGTTAAATTTTGAAGGAGCCGATAGAAGGTATCTCCTAAAGGATCACAGATGGGAAGGAGCAAGAGGGAGGGAGTTAGCACATGGAGTACCTCACCAGGTCCCAGCCGCTCTCTCAGGCCCTGGGAGTAACCTGTGAGATGGGGGTAGGATTTTCCCCAGGAGAGATGCAGAAATGGTCCCGCAGGGTGAATTAACCGCCCAAGGTCACATGGGGGGTGGAGAAAGGACCCGGGTTAATGGAAGGCTGCTGGCTTTTGCCAGCACTCTGGGATGCCTCTCACGGAGCGATGTCCAGGATGCTTGGCCTGGAGCCTCTGTGCACACTAATGGCCCCATTCCATGCACACATCAGCCTACGAAAGATTCGGAGAAGCCCCCCCCCTTGGGGTGTTTAGCTGTTGAGCCCAGCCGTTCCCCCAATGTATATGACCAAAGAATCCTCCTTGCCTCACACCATGTGCCCCCGGTTCCCGGCAACAGTCTTGAAACTCATTTTGGAAAATACTACTTTAGAACAAAGAGAAAACAGAACTGCCACCAGATCTCTTTCAGAATTCATTTCTGACCCTTTGCCTGGGGAACAAAGTTGGTACACATCTTCTTCACCTTGGATCTTTCTGTTAGGAAGCAGCACCCTTACCCTTGACTTCATCTTTCCCATTCCTCTTCTCCTTCAGGCTGGAGGAAGTTGCCTGATTGGGACACCTACGTGGGCTGAATTGTACGCTTGTTCCTGACCGCTAAGACCTCAAAAGCAGCAAACGTTGTGGGTGTTTTAGAGATGGAGATTGGAAGGCAAGTACTGTTTAAGTGGAAAGAGTGCAGGATTTAGAGTCAAAGTCCAGAGTCTGAAGGTCCAGCTCTAGAACTGACCACCTGTGAGAACTTGGGCGGGTCACTCTCCCTCTCTGGGCCTTAGTTCATTCCTTTGTACCAAGGAATACTTGGTACACTCCTTATACCAAGCAATAAAAAGAAAATGATGAGATCATGTTCACGAGAAGTAGAAACCTGAAGGGCTCCGTGAATAGTTTGATCCTAAGTGTAATCATCCTTCTCATCATCCCAGAAATGAGTGTACCGCCAGACTCCTGAACCGCCCAGGGACTTAGGGACAACTTCGCGGTGGTTCTGGAGGGCTGTGCAGCTTCAAGGTCGGCTGGCCACTCTGTCCAGTGGAGGGGAGAAGCCATCTGGGGGCCAGGGCCGCGTCTCAGAGAGCATCTCTAAGTATTTTGATTAAGAGACCATTTCCTGAATTCAGAGGGCTTGTTTCAACAAGCAAGCATCAAAGTCAACTTGGGAAAGACAGGAATAATTAATCAGAGCCCTGTCTAGGGCTGACCAAGCGGCAGATGGATTGATAAACCTTTCAAAGGGGAAGGTATTCCCAAGCAGGGCCGCTGCGCCTGGCTGCCCCCCTGATTGAGATTTGTGAGCACAGATAAATGTTTTCCCTGCTCACTACAAAGAGTGGGAAATCGCACGGGAGTCGAAGGGCAGGGCAACGGGGGGGTGTCCTTTCATCTTCCGTTGGGTGAGAGAAGAGTGGCAGAGCAGGTCCCACACACCTTTCCCTCTCCCCGCCAACTCCAGAGCCCAGCTGCCTAGGCCGTGTGTGTGTGTGTGTGTGTGTGTGTGTGTGTGTGTGTTCACGAGCACACATGCACATACCCAAGACGTGCCAGGCACTTAATCTACATGACCTCTTCGAATCCCCAGAACAAGTCCATGTTATGACTCTCATTTTAAAGGTGAAGAAATGAGGGCTCAGAGAGGTCAAGGTCACCAAACAAGGGGCAAAACCAGGAATAGAACCCACCTGCTCTATAATATGGCAGGACCGGGAGGAGATGTGGGCAAAGGGAAGAGCAGAGAACCCAAGCCCATGAAAGAACCTGCTCGGTAGCACATGGCAGTGAAGGAGGTGTGAGTTGCAGGACTCGGATGGAAAAAAGACCATCAACAAGACCAAACCCCGCTGAGAGCCTGTGACACGAAGTTCAAGGTTGTCGCCTACTTATCTAGTAATCAATAGAGGCCAGACAGTTCCCACGCTGCACAGACCCCAGCTCCTAAAAGGTCCCATTGTATTATTCTGGAAGTGTCCTGTGTGTTCAGACATCTTGTCCTGTTTCCTAACTCTGTGTCCCGTGACAGTCCAGCCGTCCAAGCTGGACTGACAAGCCCCGTCTTTGGTTGGCTTAACTGCTCCATCAGCTCTACCTGGAGGTGGGAACTAGCCATCCACTGAAAGAGTGACAAAGCCTCTGGGTTTCCCACTTTTAGCGCACTAGGAAGTCAATTCTGAGTTTCTTGATAAAACAACAAGGAAACGCAGGCCCCTGTAAGGCCCGACTGTCTACTGGGGAATCTCCACGGGTTGGGAGAATTGGGTCATTCTCTGGAATTTACAGTGTTCTGGGTCCCACATGGGTCCTGGACGGGGGAGTCAGCCTCAGGACCCCGACTCTCTACTCTCTTTTTCCACTGACTGATTTGTCGAGAACCCTCAGGGATCCCTCTTGTACAGCACGAAATGCTACAGAGGGTGGGACTCTCCCGAGTCCTCCTTGGAGACATCTTTTCCATGGACCACTGTTCAGCCCACTGGGAAACACTCAGTCTCAACCCCTAAAGGCCCTGTGTAATCCAGTCTCCAGTGGTTTATCAAGCCCTGGTCATTTAGTGCTCTTGCTGGGATAGCCGGGGGAGCAGTACATCCTTTTAGCCTATGGCCCATCTTCCCTGCCCTCTGACCTCGGGGATTCGTTTAGCAAGTAACGAGGAGCCTGGGAGGGACCAGGCTCAGTCCGCGGGGCACTGCCACCCTTTCTGCACATCAACAGCCTGGGTCGCTGCCCCCTCCCCGCTTGCTGCCGGCATTACCTGTTTACTGGAAGACATGTTGGTAAGCGTACTGATGCTGCTCGTATCTGTGACCACCATCGCGG
Organism: Callorhinus ursinus; assembly: GCF_003265705.2. Classification (NCBI taxonomy): domain Eukaryota; kingdom Metazoa; phylum Chordata; class Mammalia; order Carnivora; family Otariidae; genus Callorhinus; species Callorhinus ursinus. The sequence continues at coordinate 9,633,936 of NW_027397096.1, read as the reverse complement.
ATGGAAACCGGGAGGTGTGGGAATACTGGGGGGGTTCCTGCTTGTGTGTGTACACTGGAGAGACAGAGTGAAGACACAGTCAAGGTGCAGGTCACACAGGCGTATACACAGCTATAGACGCCCCCATCCCACACCATAGCTCCTGTGTCCCCAGGCAGAGAAAAGCGGGGCAGCGCTGGTGACGTTTTGGAAGGCGGTGTGACACAGTAAAAAGAATGGCCATGTGTTTAAATTCTGGCTCCTCGATTAAGTTACGTAACCTCAATTCCCTCATCTGTAAAATGGGAATGATAGCTGCTGTAGGATTAGAAAACATCGTGTGTAAAGTACTTTGTATCAAATAGACAAACAGCTTTGCACAGTGTCTTGTCGAAAGCAGGGGACAGCACTTCTGTTCTCCTGACTTTCAATTAAACGCTAGATGCCTAGGCATCAACAAATGGCCCTTAGGCGTATGTGGTGCATCGGAGATTTTAAGTCAAAAAAAGTTCTAAGTAGTTGGCAAACATAAACAAGCTGGTCAGCACAAGCGTATCACATCTGCCACGACTCAAGAGCCAGGTCTTATGCAGGCAATTATAAGTTGATTAATAATTATAATTAGACATGGGTATAATTCATTGTATAATTCTGGGTTGTTCCAATTTGTGCTAAAATGACATCACAGGTCATATTATGACATCACAGAAAGTTGAAGGATGATAGACAAGGGGAGACTAGATGCAAATAAAACCTTCAGGAGCATGTGACTCATTTTTCAGTTTTTCCAGTACTTGTTCACCAAGTCTAGAACCTTTTGACTCATGTGATTTATCCATTAGATTCATATAAATTCGACCAACTAACAGAAGCATGTGGATCTTTGGCCACGAGGGAAGGAGCAGCCAATTCTATCTACCACAGCATCCCCTAGTAGGGGACGGGGTCAAAGTCACTGCCTGCCACCCTGGCTTGTCCCTCCTGTGGAGGGAGGCTGGTTGCTGTCTGGTCCGGGGGCCCCCGGCTGGGGCTCAGCAGTCCACAGGTCATCACTGGGGACCACTCTCTGACAATCCCACCTGGGCCTGGCCAGGGGCAGGGACAAGTGGGGGCATATTATCGGGTCCCGAACCGAAGGAAAGTGGGTACATGTGGTCCCAGACTCTGCTACAGGTTATGGGAGATTTTTTTCCAGAAGCCACAAAAAAATGTGATTGGAATGTGAGATGGTGCTTAGAAACCAGCTCTGCAGGCCTGAGGCGGGGAGAGCGCCCCGAGGAGAGAAGAAGGCTGAACTTGGCTGCTTTTCCTCAGACGCACAGCTCTGTCAGGCAGCCAGGGGAGGAACAAAAATCCTCTTCCCCATTCCTGTCTCCTATTAAACGGTCCCTTAATAAATCATCACCTGCGTTTTTGTAACTCTTATGCTTACCAAACACGGTTCATACCTATTCTTATTTCATCTCCATATTCACTCTACATAATCACTCTACATTATTTATCTCATCTCCATAATCACTCTACATTCCATTTTATGGATGAGGAAATTGAGGCTCAGAGTGGTTAAGTAACTTTACCAATGGCTACACAGCTGGTAAGCCTCAGAGCCAGGATTTAAATCCTAGGTTTGTCTGACTCCAAGACGAACACTCTATTCCGGAGACTTATCTGGTGTTCCTGTAGGACCCTGCCAGCCGTGATTTCTCCCCAAACTTGTAGGCCTGATCTGGCCAGAGGGCTTGGCTGGGGGCCTGGGGCTTAGGATGGAGGGCAGAGATACAGTGGCTAGAGTGGGTGGGAACTAACTGGCTGAAAGAAAGGCCTTAAGAGTAGGTGGAGAAACAGGGTATGAGAAATAGCCTGGGGGCGGGGGGAGCGCAGAAGCGCTACTATTCCTTATCCAAGATGGCGCGCAGGTGGTATTTTCCACCTACGTCTGTGGTTCTCGATTTAGAGATGTTTGGGGTGTGTCAACTGGACAGCATGGGGATTCTAGAAGATTCTCCAACTTCAGGGAATGCAAATTGCATGCCCACTCTCGTCATTTGGTAACGGTTGCTTGGAATTTTAGATTGAAAGGGCTACGTTGAGGCTCATGGGGAGAAGGCGCTGTGGCTGCCTGGTGGGATTGTCCATGGGTGCCGCCCCTGCACCCTCTCTCCAGCTCCCCTTTACACGTAGGCCTCAACTGTCCTCTTCAAACCTTCCCCCGGGAGTCAGGGAGGTAGAGGGTAGGTCTAGGAAAGGCACAGACCACACAAGGGTTATGCTGAGAAATCGTCTGGGTTGATAACAGGTAGGGAAAAGTGACCCAATCAATACACTTCCAAGCAAGTACAGATCCAGAGAGGGCAGTGCGGGCTGCTCAGGGCCCTTGGTGGGGCCCATCCCCACTCCCATCCCCCACACCCGCGTCCTTACTGTGGGAGTTCTGCAGCTGAGTCACGGCTGCCATGAAGGGCTGCTGGGTCATGTGGCTGCCGGGGCTCTGCTGCATGAGGGGCTGCTGGTGAGGGTTGTGCAGTTGCTGGGAGAACTGGACAGGCTGCAGGGCTGCCAGGCTGCCGGCCACACTGTTGATGACGGGGACGCTCTGTGCTTGGGAGGTGTTGAGGCCTGTGGGAGCAAGAAGGAAAGCTCAGAGGTGGCTGCGGGAACAGGGAGAGGTGAGTGCCCGGGAATGGTTACGGACTGAGCCCCTGCTATGTGCCAGGCACAGTGGGGCCTCACATGAGAGGTTGCATGGGAAATGGTTTTATAGATCCATTCTACAGACAAAGAAAGTGGGGCTCGGAGAGATTGACTTGCTCACTTTCCACAGTGAGTTATGGATGGAAAAGGGCTTACACAGATCTGAGGCCTGAGAACCATCCTCCCAAATTTGGCTCCCCTGAGGTTGCCAGGACCCTGGGAAGGTGGCCTCTAACCAGCCCACTCCCTCCAGACCTGACTCCAAGAGAGGCCTGCCTGGGTGCCCTGAGGGCAGCTAAAGGCCGTCACTCCAGGGCACAGATTATGGCCCACACCTGTCTGTCCAGCAGAGGGCAGGAGTGTTCAGGAACTCACATTTGGATAAAAACAAAACAAAAACAAAAACAAGAAAACCCCCCAAAACCCCCAAACAAACAAAACACAACAACAACCTGCACCATCCTAGGAGTACAAAGCCAGAAGAGTCTCATTTAGCGAACTGGTGCAAAGACCCTGGCAGAGGTCAGATGCTTATTCTCTTGACTGTAGCAGAGAAGGGGGACAAACACCAGACCTCAACCGGTCTCTGAAGAAGATATATCTTATCTGGCGGCACAGGGCTTGTGGCATCAAAAGGTCCAGGTACTGGGAGGAGGAAGTCGTAAGTAAAACGTCGGCAGTTTATAGGGGCTCTTGCCATCTTTCTGTTCTGGAGGTGTGAGGCCTCTGGGGTCCTGTTCTGTGTCTACATCCTGAGGCCTCTTCAGGACAGGGGCCAGCACTGCAGAGACTGGGTTCCGCCCCCCACCAGCTCCATGTGCTCCCTGGGCAGGAATCTGGGGGAGACAGCCAAGCCAGGGTGGGAGTGGTGATGGGAGGACCAGCGGCGAGGCACCCTGACCTCTTTCCTGGACTGCCAATGTTCCTTTGACCCTGCTTTCTGTGAAACGGGGGGCAGGATGGAATGAAGAAGAAACCCAGAAAAAGGTCTCTTTCAGGCAAGCGTGGAAGGGACACCTAGAGAGCCTTTCCTGAAATGCGGAAGGTTCCAGAAGCGGGTTTGTGGGAAGTCCTCCGTGCAGATAGCACGAAGACCTCAGCTGTTGCTTACTCAGGGCTTTAGCCGATATGGTTATCAGAAACCCAAAAGGCGAGACCCCTGAGCAGAAGTGAAGGGAGAGTAAGCCCCCTCCTGGCTCTTCTGGGGAGGGGGACTGGGGGCCGGGTCCTCTGATGCCATTCAGACCAGCACTATCTCCCCTTCCCCAGGGGCTCAGCTCCCCAAGCCCGAGTCTCACCTGATACCCTGATATCCCATTTCCCTCTCCCACCTTCCACCGGGGTCTCCTGGGAGGCCCCATGGACTAGCTGTTTTCCCAGGAGCCTATTACTGCTGCTCTTTTGGGAAATCCCTGCCCAGAAGAGCAAATTACCTTGCTGAGAGTGGATGACATTTGAGGGCACAGTTCTGAAACCTGCCTGGGCTTTAGAATCATCTGGGGGAGCTCTTTAAGAAATATACATTCCTCCGCCTCACCCAAGACTTAATGAGTCAGAACCTTCAGAGGTGAGGCCCAGGAATCTTATTTTCAACACAGTCTGTGATCCTGCTGTGCCTCAATTCCAGGATCGAGAGCCACTGATGTCATTCTAGCTCCCACGGAGTGTGACTCTTGGCCTTTTCACCTGTTTTCTGGGCACTGGCTCCTGCCCGAGAAGCATGCTGTCCATCCAGTGGATGAACAGAGAATGAGGGCTTGGCAGTGCCAAGGGCTTTGTTATCACATTCTGCCCGAGGCAGGACCCTCAGACTCAACGGGACAGGCGCTGGCCACACAGGAGGATGCCTGCAAGCAACTCTTCAGCCCGCCACTCCACCGGCTAGGACCGCGCGTCTCGGCCAAGTTTTCTGGTGATCCTCACCATTCTTCATGCTCTCCTCACCCCACTCCAAGCACACACATGCACGTGCACCGTGAACACCCTTCCAAGGGCAATGTACACTCTGGGGCTGCCCACCTGCAGTAGGAGATTAAGGATATAGCAAGAAGGTGGAGAAGTATGGAAGGAAGAAATCGGGAGGAACAAAATTGAGAAAAATATGGAATAGCTTCCGGGAAAATTTTAGTTGAGAGAGTGCCTAAGAAAATATAAGAATTGTGTGTGTGTGTCCGCCAAAGCTTGATGTGGGAAGAAAGAAGGTTAAATGGGATGGTTTGTGTATCTTTTTGGCTGTGGAAATAAAGAGGTGACATAGCTTTAGTATGGCTACCATATTCCTGTGAAAAGGCAGTAAAAGTTTGAAACAATTTTTTATTTCGTGAGTCCTCTAAAAGCTTCTCTAGTCCTGTTTCTCTCTGCAAAAAAACAAAACAGCTGCAGAGTACATCAACGGCCGAGCTGCTGAAGATGTGCTCAGTAAAGCTGTGTGCTCTCATGGGTCTAGCCCTGTTTTGCCCTCCAAGAGCGCATAAGCCATTCTCTTCAGAAGCGATCTGAGTTGCTACCTTGGCTAGAGCTGACTTGGAGGGAAGAGAGAAAGAGGAAAAGGCAGAACAAAATAAAGAGGTGGTCAGTGTGGGCACACGATACAGTGAGGCCACGAGGACAAGGGGGCGCTATTAGGTGGAGAGAAAGATGAGCAACGTGCCATCCTCAGAACTCTCCCGAGCCTTCTCGGGAAGTCTTCCCAGTGTCACACAGTGATGACTTGGCCTGAGGTCATGAGGAAGCCGAAAACACACCGAATACTCATCAACATTAGAATTCTGAGGGCGCCTGGGTGGCTCAGTTGGTTAAGCGACTGCCTTCGGCTCAGGTCATGATCCTGGAGTCCCGGGATCGAGTCCCGCATCGGGCTCCCTGCTCGGCAGGGAGTCTGCTTCTCCCTCTGACCCTATCCCCTCTGATGTGCTCTCTCTCTCTCTCTCTCTCTCTCAAATAAATAAATAAAATCTTTAAAAAACAAAACAAAACATTAGAATTCTGAGAGCGGCCTCCACAGATGCGGCCCCCGTCAGCCTTCCCGTGGCCTGAACTGGCCCATCTGTGAGGGGCTACAGGCTCGCCGTGGAACAAGAGCCTCCTAGAGCTGGAAGGACGAGGTCCATCTCCCGTCTTCAGGCATGTTTCTCCTTAAAGACTCAGAGATGCTACAACAGTTTCCCTCGGGAGTTCTCACTGTACTTTCACCACTGGCCAAAGAGGTGTCCTATGACAACACCAAATTCCCTGTTTAGAAGGAAGCCCATCATGGCTCCATCTTGGCCAACACAAAGAAACATCAGCACAACTTCCTGGAATGTCTACCACATCCTTAGGGGTAGAAATGAACACGAGACAAAAGTGTAAGCTATGATATTACACATAACTCACGCTTTATAGGTTTACAAGCATGTCTCTCTGCACTGTCATTTGATCACCTCAGCAACCCATTTTATAGATGAGGAAACTGAACCTCACTAAGGTTAATGATTTGCCCCAGGATGCACGGCTGGCAAGCCGTGACCAAGATTCAACGTGACTCCATTGTTTTCTCTTTCTTTAGGCTAAACAGTCCAAATACTGTTGAGGAGAGAGATACGGAACTAAACATAAGTGGAATCAAATCTACAAGTGGCGGGTGAGTTTGAAGGGGGCCTTCTATAAACCTTTCTTAAAATCAGGTTGACTTACTGCCCACCCTTCTTCTCCCTGCCCCCCTAGGTTTTGTGACCAAGAACGGAGCTTACTTTGTGCAATGGCCATGACTCCGGAGAGGGGCGTCATGATGAGGTTTTGAGATTGCTGGGGATTATGGTGGGACAGGCTGTGGATATTCGTCAAGGTGCTGACAGGGGGCAAACCACCTCCGGAGACGGAGATCTGCTGGAGAGAAAAAAAACAAGAGCAACATGAATGCAACCGGGACTGCAAAGAGCAGTGTCCAAAATGACATGGTTCAGCAATTCCTCTGCACAGCCAATTCACTCATCCATCCAACCATCCATCTACTCATTCATTCATTCATCCATCATTCATTCATTCATTCGCTCAACAGTAATTATGAAGCATCCACTGAGGCGCAGGCATAGTTCTAGGTGCTGAAGATTGAGAAGCAAAATATACAAAAATCCCTTCCCTTATGGTGCTTCCATCTGTTGACCATCTTTGAGTTACCTGCCTGCCTTGGGGATTCTTCTGCTCCTGGGAATTGTGGGACTGTCACTTGCTCAGTTCGGAAGTATCCTCTGTTCTGCTCCATGCCTTCTCTCTTCCTGGTGCTAAAGACATGTGACTACTAAAAATAACAACTGAAGTCTGCCCGAGTGAGAGCAGATTAGGGACTAGGCAGAAGGGCAGGAAAGCTCTCACTGATACAGGCCCCACTAAGTACCACTCATACGTTAGCCAACAAACCTCACTGTGGTTCCGTGAGGCAGACACTTCATGGTAGATCTGTATCAGGTAGATAGGGTATCAGCTAGATCCATCACCGTTTCACTGATGGAAAAACCGAGGCTCAGAGTAGATATGTATATTGCCTAAGATCCAATAACCCAGCAAGTGGTATATCTGGTATTTAAACCCAGGTCTGCCTGACTCTGGAAGTCAAATTCTTACCTTTTATAGAGGACCTTTCCCCACCCCTGCAATTATTACTAAGGGTTGGGGGGGAGATCCGCCATCATTGGGCTTCTCTACCTTTTCCCAATCTCCACTATCCATTAAAAATGTTTATTGTTTTGGTCAAGGAGCTGATATCATAATGACAAAGCTACTAAATGATAAGCCCTGGACCCCAAGGCTTGTCTTTTACAAGCATGTCTCTCTGCACTGTCATTTGATCACCTCAGCAACCCATTTTACAGATGAGGAAACTTGCACCATTATATTTTATTGACAGATGAGTAAGAGAAAGCTACTGATTTTAATGAGTTTACTACACACAGGGCCACTTTGCATCCTTTCATTGGGGGAATTAAATCCTTTTATTTATTCCTAATAGTATCTTTTCCTTATTGATTTTCTTCACTTTTTCAAGTGTATAATGTCATCACAAGCACACATGCTGATAGGGTCTCTTCCTTGCTAGTACTAATATGTGTATATGTCTCACTGCATTGCTTAGAACTTTCAAGACAGTATTAAACAACAGCTGTCACAGATGTGCTTGCTTTGATTCTGATGTCTTCAGAAATGCTTCCAATGGTTCCCATTAATTATAAGGAGCTATCAGTTTTACACATACACGCACGTGTGCATGCGCGTGCACGTGCACACACGCGCATGCTTTTCTTGGTAACAAAGTAGTTTACTATTTATAGTGTTAAAATAATTTCTAAAATTACTATTAAGAAAGGATGTCTCGGGGGTGCCTGGGTGGCTCAGTTGGTTAAGCGACTGTCTTCGGCTCAGGTCATGATCCTGGAGTCCCGGGATCGAGTCCCACATCGGGCTCCCTGCTCAGCAGGGGGTCTGCTTCTCCCTCTGACCCTCTTCCGTCTCGTGCTCTCTGTCTCTCATTCTCTCTCTCTCAAATAAATAAATAAAATCTTTAAAAAAATTAAAAAAAAATGTTATCAACTTAAAAAAAAAAAAAGAAAGGATGTCTCGGGGCGCCTGGCTGGCTCAGTCGGTGGAGCATGTGACTCTTGATCTCAGGGTTGTAAGTTCAAGCCCCACATTGGGTATAGAGTTTACTTAAAAATAAAATCTTAGAAAGAGAGAAAGAGAGAGAGAGAGAGAGAGAGAGAGAGAGAGAGAGAGGTGGGGGAGGAAGAAGGAAGAGAGATGTCTCCTGTCATTCTGAACTACTCCAGACATTCTTGATGGTATCAGGACCACTCAGAGGTACTTTAGGATCAGGATACATACATTATGTCTGAGTAGGCCAGGTGCCCTTCTTCTAGAGCTTGTCAAATGACAGGACTCACGCCAGCACCCAGGTAAGACACTATCTCCTGCCCTGACCTTCCGGTCAACCCCATAGCTTCCAAGGTTAATTCGAAAAAGAAAGAAAGAAAAAAACCAAACAGGTTTGTTTGTGTTTTTAAAATGGGCATCAAGAAATCAGTTGGGGGGTGTGTCACGTGACCAAGAAGGAATTCTGACCACATCAAACAAGAGAGAACCAGCCTGTTCGTTGGACTTGTTTTTCAAAATGTCAGAGTCATTAAAAAAAGAAAAGAAAAAAGAAAGAAAAGAAATCAGTAACCTGCCTTCAGACTTCCTTTGGGTAATGTAGTCCCTTTGGAGAAAGTCAATGAAGTGACGGCAGTCTCTGCCGTTTCAGTGTTTGATTTTCATGGTGAAAGAGAAATGCAGATGCCAACCATAAAAGCAACTTCAATGTACACGGCTTTAGAGTTTGTCAAGTGCTTCCACTGACTGTCCTCAATAGATACTGACACAAGTGGGGAGGGCGTTCTCACCACTGCCCCTATGTTACCAATTAAGACACTGATCCTCCCGAGAGTGGACAGACCAGTCCTATGTCACTTGATTAGTGAGTGAGGAAGCCAGAATTCACACTCAGTTTTGTTGGAGTTCAAATCCCTTCCACCTGCTATTTTTGGGTAACCTTGGTCAAATTCCTTCCACTCTAAAACGCAACCAGTATTTTCTACTTGCCTCCAGGAATGAAGGAAGCCAGGGGCTGCCAAGGACACCAGTCATGATTCTTACATGGTAATTCACTGTGTTTGCATTACGTGAATGGCGCCATTTGCTGTACTTTCTCTTATGCTAAGTGCTTCAACGCCTACAGCCTACCAGGTTGGTGTTACTATCTCCACATTGTGGACATGGAGACGGAAGTTGAGAGAAGTTAAGAAATGTGCTCAAGAGGTAGTGTTGGTGTTGAAAGCAGGCCATCTGCCTCTAAGGCCTGAGCTCTTCCCTGTTAGGCCATACTGCTTTGATACCGTGAGAGTATCCAGTATGTGCTTTTTAATTTTTATTGTTATTATTATTTTTTATTAAGTAAACTCTATATGCCCAATGTGGGGCTTGAACTCATGACCCCGAGATTAAGAGCCACATGCTCTACCAACTGAGCCAGCCAGGAGCCCCAGTATGTATTTTTTTTTTTTTAAAGATTTTATTTATTTACTTGAGAGCGAGCGAGCATGAGCGGAGTGGAAAAAGCGGAGGGAGAGGGGTAAGGAGACTCTGCGCTGAGCACAGAGCCCGACGCGGGGCTCGATCCCACAACCCCAAGATCATGACTTGAGCCAAAACCAAGAATCGGACACTCAACCAACTGAGCCCCCCAGGTGCCCCCCAGTATGTGTAACCCTAAATCTGGCCAGCTTTTTGTTTATGCACTCAGGTACGGGAGGGGACAGACAGTGCAAAGCAAAGCTCACATGGATCAGCAATATTTCCAAAACTAATCCCTGGGGGAAGAGTTTCAATTCACATCCTACTGAACACATCACTCCTTGCCCAGGGCTTACCCAAAGAACCGCAGCGCTACAAGTCATCCTCATACCAACGCCACGACGCAGGCATTATTTTCCCCCATTTTATAGATGAGGAAGCTGAAGTTAAACAACAATGATCCTATTGCTGATAAACAACAGAGCCCAAGACATGGACACACGAGCTTTCCTGCCTGCGTTATTTTTAACCATATTCCACTCTTGCCTTGGTAGACCACAATCTGTGATGGACCTGTTATATATTAACAGAAAACAGATTCTTGCATGTGGGCATCCAGTAATAGTGACTTAACATATGAGCCAGGGTGTTGGAGACTAGTAAAAAGCCGGTCCCTGCAAACAAGCTTCCAGGTGTTTGCTAACGTTGAGGTGTGCTCTCTTGGTCAATCATCAATCCAATAATATACTGCCCATGAGGGGACTGCTGAGCAGAACAGGAAGCAAAAAGTGTGTCTGCAGACTGCCTTTGGAGCAGCTGTGGCTGGGGGTGAGGCCACTTGCCTCTTAGGAGAAAGAGCAGGAGGGTCCAAACCCCAAGGCCCTTCAAGCGAGAGGAGTGGAGACTTGGAGGGTTTCATGGACTAAGTCAAGACCTCTTCCATGAGACCCCCTTCTCCAGAGCAGCATGAGTGATCCTCACCCCTAACCAGTTTGGGTCTCAAAGTGACTCATCAAGACTTGCCTATGCCTCTTACAAGGTAGCCGCACAAACTGTTCTTCATGAAGAAGAAGCTTACGGGATGAGGGGAGGGCAAGGGGGCTACCAAATACCTCCCCCAGGAGCACCTTTTCATTTTCCTTTGCACAGACCGCTACCTCTGTTAGCAGTCTGCACAGACCACGGACCCAGGCTAGCACTCCCCTTGGAAACTACACGCTGTTTTTTCCTCCAGGGAGCTGGGGACTCAATCACCTGTGACTCACCATTCCTGTGTTGCCTACACAGCGGGCACACGTCAAGGTCTGAAATGGCATCTGCTCCCTGTCCCCGTCCCCTGCTCGGGCCCCCACCTGCCTCTGGGTCAGACACCTTGAGGGAATGTGTGCAGCTCCACCTTGAGCGTGCAAGCCAGGAACCTGCAGCTCCTCCCCCACTGAAACCCAGAGCATGACCCAAAGAATCGAGTTTTCCATTTCCTACCCTTACTGGTGTTGTAATGCCTGTCTCTCTCACCCGTGGTGCTCCCCTGCCCTTGTGTGGCTAGAGAATTAGAGCCTTGAAAATTCAAACAGTCTATTCCTCACCAAGTGTGCTAAACTTACATCTGGGTGTGGGCTGTGGGTATGACCACAGAAAACGTCACTTAAAGAGAGGAACACGGACATTCACATCACAACACCACGACCATTTCTTGACTATCTGATGCTGTGCTGAGTCTTTCCCTTGTTAGCACATTTGTTCCCCCAACAACCATATTGTTATTACCCGCATTTTATAGTTGAGAGAAGGAGACCTAGAGTAGTTCAGTAACCCGCCCAAGGCTACACAGCTATTAAGTGCTGGAGCTGGGATTTGAACCCTGGTCCCTGGAACTTCAAAGTCGGTGTCTCTCACTCGTGGGGCAAGCATCGCCCCACCCCACCTGCCCTTTTGTGCGGTGCTCTTCCCTGACGTGCCATCAGATGTCCCAGCTCAAGAAGCCTCTCTCCACCCCCTACTACCCCTAAAACCTGACTTAGTTTCTCTCCTTGCCGGCAGCACCAGGGGGTGGTGAAGAGAAAGAGGGGGGTTTGTTTCAAAGTGAAGTCCTCTCTGAGGTGAAAGACTGGCTTTGGAGGCCTTGGTGGTGGTGATGGGGGGGGGTGGGTATGAATGAACATTTTATCAACACAAATGTCATTGGCGGCCCCAAAACAAACAGTGTCCCACCCGGCTTGCTCCTTTATGAGGCATTCAATCAATAAAACGAGAGCAGAACTCTGTCAGATTTATTGGCCAGGTTCAAACCGAACACTTCTTCCACCCGCCAAAGGCTGGGTCACTGGTCCTACCTTTCCGTTCCAACTCTGGACAGCCCCCATTTTCCCCGACCGGGGCTACAATGGCTCATTGTTTGAGGCAGGCCTTGTGAGAAGTTGTGTTTGTTTTGCCTCTTATCTTATCAGCTCCAGAGCTACAATGGCCCAGGTGTACTCACCATTTTACCATCAGGTGAGAGGAGATTGTGGCCAGGGTCCAGACTGGCTGGAGAGACTTGCTGTAAAACAGACTGGCTGGTCACCATGGCGCTGTTGCCATGGTGGCTGATTGTTGAGGCGGAAGTGACCTCACTGTTCCCCGGCTGGCTGTAGCGGACGCCTGCAAAACAAGACAGACCCAACAGCAGCCGTGAGTGCCCCCAGGGCCTTGGAACACTGAGTCGGCTCCCCTCGTTTGCAAGGGTGGCCGCCAAGAACGTCAAGTTGTTGCCTTTTCCTCCCATCTGCCCACAAGAAACACTGGCCCAGGGTAAAGGTGGTGGTGGGCTCGACTTCAAATTCCAGAACGTAAGCTCCATGAGGGCAGGGCATTTTTGTCTGTTTTGTTTTGTTCATGGCGGTAAGTGTCTTGGCACTTGGTAACCACTCAATATATTATGTCAGAGGAAAGAAGGAAAGGAAGGAAGGAAGGAAGGAAGGAAGGAAGGAAGGAAGGAAGGAAG
>NW_027397096.1:9620528-9621190 GCF_003265705.2 Callorhinus ursinus | reverse complement strand
AAGGAAGGAAGGAAGGAAGGAAGGAAGGAAGGAAGGAAGGAAGGAAGGAACTCCAACGAACAAGAGGATTCCCCTTGTTGTTGCTTTAGCATAGTTCTTCCAGGCTTTAGGTGCTGAGACTGGCCTTCTCTTCCTGGCGAGGGTATTTCTTTTACTCTTCGAAATGCCTTCTAGAAATGTTTCCCTGATATCTCTTGGCAATGCGGGGCTGCAAAGTATGAGTAGACCCTTTCTACAAAGAGGCACTCACCCAGGGACCCCTGTAAGAGCTATAGCGAAAGGCATCCGTCCCTGCGCACCACGGTTTGGGCTGAGCCTGAGAGGCCCTGGGGCGGCGGGGGGAGGGAGGACGCAGGCAGAGCAGGACAGGGGTGGGGCTGCAGCTGGGAGTCGTTGGCTCTGGAACTCACATTCCTCTGATGGGGTCCCATCTGGCTGACTTCCAGGGCCCAGGGGGAGGCGCGTCTGCCAGGACGTGGGGCAGGCAGCACATACTGGCAGGACGTGGATGCCTTTAGTAAACCACTGCAGTTTGGTCTGCAAGGGAGGGGAGAACCAAGCATGTTTACAGCCTCACTGCTCTGACCCTCCCTCTTGCTCAGGAACCAAAACAGAGGTCTGCGCTCGGGGGGGAAAGGGCAGAAGGAAGCTGAAGGGGAGAG
>NW_027397096.1:9578502-9620428 GCF_003265705.2 Callorhinus ursinus | reverse complement strand
GGGGGAGTGGAGGGGGGCAAAGAACCAGTTGCCCAGTTTGCAGGGTCAAAGTCCTGCTGGATGGGCCCATGAGACTGCCAAAGATAAAGCTGGGGGTCGCTGGGACATCTCACTCTAAGCTCAAAGCTGACGAAGACCCTTGTTCTCGTTTTTCTCTTTGGATTCAACAAAAAGGTTTGAGGGACCCTGTGTCTACCTGCAGGGGAGGGAGACGAATGCTCTGGGCATGCAATCGTTTGGAGAGGTGGGCCAACTGTCTGCCTACAATTCTCCATTTACCAGCTTTCCCCACATTAACTCTCACTGTATTAAGGATACGGATTCTGCTGGTCTGTCTCCCCCTGCCCTGCTTCCTGCTCCCCCTGGAGCCCCACCCTCCCGAGGAGGCTGCAAAGTTCCCCCAGGAGCCTCCAAATCACTAAGCAGCCTCCAAATCGCTAAGACGCAGCTTGCCAAGAGGAGCCCCAGGCCAGTTTTCCTGGCATGGCCCGAAGGACGTTACCCAAGGCTGATATGACCTAGAGCCTCAGAGGGCTGGGAAGAAAACAAACAAATGCTAAGGCAGGGTTCTAACCTTCAAGAGCAACCTGCTTGACTCTGAGTGGCTTGATGCGTGCTTTATGGGCTTCTTCTATTGCTGGTTGTCCCCACCCTTTGACGCACGGGGCTGCCGGTGGGGGTGGCAGTGGCAGTGGGACCGCACGGGAATTTGGTAGTTATTGGTCTAGGGTACCACATTTTGGGGGGAACAGGCGCCGTGGAGTTAAAAGGAAGAAAGGCTTCCCTGCCTCCAAACCGGCACCCCCTGCCCAGTCCTGCCCGTAATCCTCCACAGCTATCTGTGGCCCTGAGGTCTCCTATTTACCCCGTCTACTCCGTCCCACTGGATCACATCAGGTGCTTTTTTCCTCCACTCACATTTGCCCCCAGGCTCCTGGCAGGATGCGTCCAACAGCTCACAGTATTGTTATGGAGGAGAAGAAAGACGTGCGCCTCGTGAGCTCAGGAGCCAGAGCAGATCCAGTGATAAATAGGGGAGGCAGGTTTCATATCAGTAATCGGAAACATTTTCTGACAAGGAGGGACAGGGAGAAGACTGTGGGCTTGAGAGCTTGACAAACTCAGGCTCGAATCTTGACTTTGCTCTTTGGAGATGTGTGATCTTGAGAAAATAACTTCTCCATCTGTGCTGTAGCGTCCTCTCATACAATGGAGGAAATGCTTCCTTAACAGGTCTATTTGGCGATAGGAGAAAGTATCTATAAGTCTCCTAGCATAATGCTAAATAAATGGTAACTATAGGTGGGGAGGGAGCTGGTATGGAGATGGACCCCAAGGCACTTGCCCTAAGACTCTAGAATTCTAGACAACTTAAGGCAGATTCTAAGTACCGAACGGAATGACCTGTCCCCGGAGAAGGGCTCCCAAAGGAGCCTACCCTGTAGAAGCCCTGATGTTTTGCTCTGGAGGCAACCTGGGAGGCAGGCCTGGCCCCTGCCCCTCTCATTCTTTCCTTTTGGAGGGACTGGACTTCACCCTGTTTTCTCCTGCTTTCTCTGACTCCCTGGCCAGCTATTTACCTCCCCAAGATGCTCTGCTCTTGAGAGAGTGGTGATAACGCTGGGAGTCAGGTGTGTGTTCACCTCCCAGCCTGTCCCCATCATCGATTCAGCCTCAAGTCAAACAGACTCTGGTTTTAGCCTATTTAATTTGGCCGAAGGAAGAGGGCCAGTCCTCTGATGATCAAATATGGGTCATGGGGAGGCTTCTCCCCTACCACAGGCTACATAATTATTTATTTAAAAATAATTAACCAAGGATATCCGCAGGAAACAAAAGCCTTCTTTAAGAGGGAGCCTGGCAGAAGAGTGTCAAGAGCCATTTGTTAGAACCCAGGCAGTGTAGCCCAAGGCTGCTGTGGTGTTTAAACCTTGTTTGCTAGCCCCAGCAGAACTTCATTCTAGGAGAAATGTAAGGGTGGGGCTGTTCTGTTAAAAGACTGGTGGGCTTAGACCTCTGGCGAAGGGGGAGCATCGGGCTGGGAGTTTAGGGCATCCCCGGCTGATCTCAGCTCTGCCTTCAGTGTATTGGGTGAACTCCAGCTTCCTCATCTCCGAGCCAGAGGACTGCCCGCTGCGGGAGGGGGCTGTTATCACTGCCGAAGTGTGGTGGGAGCGAGGCGGGGGGCTGCTCACCCAGATTCACCTGTAACCTTTCCCACCAGTGCTCCTCTCACGAGGAGTTGGGCAATCACTCTGGGCCCAGAGAAGGTGGCTGTAATCAGGCAGTCGCCTTAAAGGGGGTGTGAAGGTGGAAGGTGTATCACAAGACAGTGGCTGGTGATCCACCAGGAATAGGTGTTCTTGTTAGAGGAAGGAGCGGCCAGGTCCTTGGGTATTTCACAAACCCAGGAGAGCGCATCAAGGGAGAAGGAAAGTGGCGGAGGCTCTGGAGCCAGGCAACCCGGGTTTAAATCCTGGCTTTACCACACATTAGCTGTGTGGCCTTGGGGAGGTGACTGAACCTCCCCGAGCTTCAGTTTCTTTGCTGTTAACAAACTCTGCCCCTTAGCTCATTGGGAAGAAGATGAATGACTTAAGGGATGTGGAAGACCCCAGAACGTGCTTGGCACATAAGAGTGGCTCAAGATACCTCAGCTCCTTCTACTTTGGGACTGTCTTGGTCTAAAAGACGTTTTCAGGAAGGCTGAGTTCACACAAACTTGACTGAGCACCTCTCACGTGCCGGGTACTGTGCTAGGCAAGTGGAATGGCATCTTCCCTTCTTCCTTCACCCCTGCAAGCTCTGAACGTAAATACTACCACAAGGGCTCTGGTTTACTACTGACTGCCCAAAGATGCTGGGTTAATAGCCCCAGAGGGCCCAAGAGGAGGTATGACAATGCTAGAAGGTGGCCCTGTACCTTGCACTCACTTCCTGGCTCAAGGCACTCATCGGCCATGTCCCCATCGCTGGTCCTAGAAACCACGGCACATGTGCCCAGCAGCAAAAGTCATCCCAGCTAGAATCTAGAGACATCCCTGAGATCCTGGTGAGGAGCTGACCTCCTTCACCTGTTCCTAGGCCTCAGTATCATGGGTGTTGGGCTCTTTCTGAATTCCTGATGGCATGTGGGACAGAGACAATTCATCCAGTTTCTATGCAATATGACTGCTCAGAAGTATCAAAACATGGACGGAGTTCATGGTTCCAGAAGCCAGCATCTCCACACTCTGCTTCCTGTGCCAACACCCTCCTCCAGGGCAGTCTTCACATTGCTGCAGCTTGGGATTTCTTTCTTAAACAAACTCGCACCGTGTCACTGCCCTCTTTGGAAACCTAGGACGGCCCCTCACTGCCTTCCGGAAAAGCCCCAACAGCAAAGACTAGCAGAATCGAGCCTCTGTGACTCCAGCCCCTTAGCTGCCTCACCTCGCATGACATCCCATACAGCTATGTCAGAGCACCTGCTGTCCGTCATGTTGGCCCTGCCATCTCCTGCCTCTGTGCCTTTGCTTCTGCTGTTCCCTCTGCCGGGAAAGCTCTTCCCTTCTCCTCCATGTTGCATCTTTTCAAGAGGGCTAAAGGTCACCTCCTCTGTGAGGCGCTCCTTGATTCATCCTGGTAGTTATCTGCTTTGCCCTTTGCATTTCACATGCAGTTGAGACGCTTACAGCAGGAGTCAGTCACCAGGCACCATAATGTTCCTATGATAGGGTACTTCTCTCTCCCTCTTAAAGGAAGGGATGGCTTTTTACTCAATGTTGCATCCTCGGAGCCTAACAGAGGGCCTGGGACTGTGAACATTTCCTGAAAGAAGGAATGAGCCCTCAGTTGCTTTGAGCACGCATGCTCTAAAACAAGGGAGCATTCCTTCCGGCAGAAGGAGAAAATGCAGTCAGTCCCGCGGCAATGTTGATAGCGAAAGTGTGGATCTGGTCCAATTCTATTGATACATTATGGAATAATCTGAGTGCAACGTGAATTTCCCATTTGAGGATTTCAGAAACCTGCACCCAGCTGGGTGGAGCCACATGGGAAAACACGTGCACACACATACACACACACCCTTCAAGCGTCTACCAGCTACCAGCAGGTTCCTGCATGTGCTATAGGCCATATCCATCCACATCTGGAGTTAGAACCTTCCCTCCGATTTCCGACAACCCTCCACCCACCACTTCACACGAACTCACAAGCTGAGACCCTTCTGACGCCTGCCTCCATATGCAAACTTCAGGACTTTTTCAAGGTAAAATGCCATATTTATTGTCACACTGATGCATTTCCTAACCAGTTAACGGGGGTAAAACTCTGCTCATCCCTTTATTAGAGTCTTATCTTTTTAAAGGGTGTCACTGAAGAAGTTTTGAGTAGTGTGCCCTTAACCCCATTTTCCCCCCATAAACCCCATGGTTTTCATTGCATGACTTTACAGAGCATGGTGGTTTTTATGATGTAAATGTCAGCTTCTACAGAACTGACCATGCACCTGTGTTTGAGGACAGACACAACTGCCTTGCAGGAGGACCCCAGAGAGGACCCGCTCAGGGTGTAATTAATCACAAGGACTTTTCAGAAACCTGTGCTTCAGGGGCTGAGAACTTACAGCTCTCTTAGAGCTTCTCAAAACAACTGGAATTCCACAATTCCAGAAATCAACAGGGCATCGGCGTCTAGACACTTGAAACGAATTCTGTCTCTCTGCCTTGATGATTCTGGACCAGTCAACTTTGGGGTCTTGGCGGTTTTCTCTACAAGGTGGGCATATGGGTCTTCCTTCCTCAGAGGCCAGAATGATGAGTGAGTAAAATAAGGTGAGAGAAGCACCGGGATTTCTGGGGAGAGAAAAAGCTGCGCAAACAGAAGAGCAATGTCAGCCAGGGAAACATGACCAGAAATCGCTCTTTTATAGGAAGCAGGGGAAGAGGGAGGTGGGGCCTCCTGGGCAAAGTGAGGCTCGGCTTGCCCCCATGTGGCCTTTGGCACTGAAGCCAGGGGGCCCATTTTCCTGGGGTCTGTGAGCTGCACCCAGAACCTGGTGGGATGCCTTTCACCCTTGACATTTCAAAGCCAATCTCCCATCCCTGATAATGCAGGAATGTTCCTCCGGCTGATGGACCTCTGCCAGGGCGAACGAGCGTCCCAGCCACCAACAGAGTAAACATTACTCAACTGGCCAGAGCTCTGTCACACACATTCTTCCCCTGTGTTTCTAACCTCATGCAGAGCACAGCCCAACCCTGTTGGGTCTAGAAACTGGGAATTTAAGCCCAGGCAAGAGGGAGTGTGTGAAGGAGAAAAGGAAACAACCCTGTCCATCAATTATGGGTAGACAGAGCTGTCTTTCCAATGACGCCAAAACTCCGGGCCGGGGAAGGGGCCAGGAGGAATTAGGCCAGTCCTGATGGGCCCGGTCATGCATCCTCAGAAATCCACTCCCCTTTTCCCGTAGAGGTGTCACTTTCTTGAGGAAAGAGGCAGAGACACAAATGATTCCATCTAGGGAACTTCTGAGACGCTCATCTGGGATAAAAGAATGCACACGGTTCCCCGGTTTGTAACTGGGAACTCCAGAAACGCAAGCTTTCCATGGTGGAGCTCGCCCTGCTGCCTCAGTGTCCTCATCGGCGACACGGGCCTCCTGCCAGTTCTTAGTCATATTTCCTCCTCTCTGGGCATCAAGATTAATGTTTGCAGAGAGTTTAGGAGATTAAAAATCTGAAAGCCTGAGAGGAAAAAGCTGATGTAAGATGAAAGCAGTTTAAACACTAGGCTGGTTTCAATTCCACATCGCCTTCTACCTGAGGTGGCTCAGTGAGGAGGCCGGTTCGTAAGAGGAGAAACACAGACAGGCCTGCGGGGACGGTAAACACTCTTGAACTCAAGGAGTAAAAGTGGAGTGATACTTAAGGGAAGCCCACAAACTGGTTTTCTTATAAAAATCAAAGCAAAGGGAGCCAAGAAAAGAAAAGGAAAAAAAAAAGTCGTCTTCCATCAAAAGCATCTTGGCTGAGAACAGACGCTAACGAGCACAGTGTGCCTGAGAAAATCACACACGTGGGGAGGTAGAAGGGCAACGGAGACTCGGCCTGTCCTCCCCCATGAGGCCACCCCGCCAGGTCCTCACCACAGAGTCAGTCTCTGCAGGCAAACATCAGATGATTTGCAATGAGCACTTCAGCCTGGAGGCTGCAGCTCTAAGTGAAAGAGGCCAGGCCAGCCCTTGACAGCTTGAGAAGCCCTCACCTCTGTGAGTGATCTACACACGCCGCTTTCCATGTGTCACAGATGTCCATTTGACAGAATGGAAAACTGAGGTTCGAAGAGGAAGAGGTTATTTTCACTACCTCTTGCTAAAGGGTCTCCCCCAGCAGGTCAGCGGTGTTCCGAAGCTGACACTTCCTTCCCTTCTCCGTAAGCCCTGAACTGATTCCAGGTATGCTGAGCCTCCGTCGTGAGCCACCAACGGTTGGAAATGATTTTGTTTACTTGTTGCTTGGCTTATCTCCCAATGGAAGGAAGGAAGGTAAGCCCAGTGAGGGCAGGACCTTGCCTGCCTTCTCCACTGTGTCCTCAGTGCCTCGCACAGGGCCTGGCCCATTTAGTTTTATTTTCATTTATTTATTTAAAGATTTCATTTTTATTTGAGAGAGAGAGAGCACAAGCAGGGGGAGCGGCAGAGGGAGAGGGAGAAGCAGACTCCTCGCTGAGCAGGGAGCCCGACGCGGGACTCGATCCCAGGACTCTGGGATCATGACCTGAGCTGAAAGCAGACGCTTAACCGACCGAGCCACCCAGGTGCCCCGAGCCTAGCCCATGTAGGCACTCAGTACATATTGCTGGAATGAGCAGCTGATGATTGAATGACCTGCACTTTAGTTCTAACCAGGCTCCACACCGTCAGTCTGCTGAGCTGAGCGGTAGAGAAGTGGGAGCGAGATACACTTCTCCTCTAGATCTCCTGGTTTTGCTGAGGTTAGTGGGAGGCATACCTCTTAAAGAAGGGAGAAGGGGGTAGTGAGAGAGAAGGAGAAAGAGAGACAGTAAAATGTGATCGAGGTAGAAATAGCACTGACACGTTTGGGCGACTTGGTGTTTGAAGGCCGGAGGTGGGTGCACGGCGGAGTAAGTGTTTCGTATGAAGCGGCAGAGATCTCGGGCAGTGCTTTACCTAGTGTCAAAAAGGGCCAATGGGGTGCCTGCAGGGAGCCTATCCCTTCCTGACTTCTTGAGCCCTAAGCATAACACCCATTACCTAGGGTGCTTCAAGGGGGGGATGGGAACGGGTGCTCCCATGAGCACAGGCTGACCATTTCTGAAAGTTTGGGGCTGTGGGTGGGAACCCCAAATTTAGACTCACCCTGTTAGAACCCAGTTCGGGGCCTCATCGGGTTGACTTTGAGGAAGGATCAATTAATGGGAGTCTGCTGTGGCAACATGAGTCACTTAAATGCCTTTTTCTCCAAAGGAAGTTGGAGTAAAACTAAGAAGGGTTAATGGTGGACGTCGTTAGGCCTAAAGGCCATGAGGACAGACGGAGCCCGGCTGCAGTCTGGCTCCTGGGGTCTCTATTCTCAGAGGCAGCCTTTGCGGGGAGGGGTAATGTGGCTGCAACAAAGGCCCCTGGGCTTGGCTGGCGAGGAGAATGATGATGCTTCTAGTAGGTCTGGGCAATGGGGGAAGGCTATAAAGCCATCAGCAGACTGAGCCACTGGGTGTCTATACAAAAGTAAGGTCCTAAAAACAGACATCTGTATTGTGACTGAAGGGCTCATAAAATTGCCTCAGAAAGGAGAGGTTTTCCACTGCGACCTATTCATAAGCAGGGCCCTGCTGGGAAGTGACACCCAGGGAGAAGATCCTTTGAGGCCTGGCAAGTGTCAGAGCCGCCTCCTTATGGGCGTTCGCCTGGCCAGACCCCAGCCTCTTCATCACCGCCGCCAGACCATCACTATCATCATGACAGACAGCTACGGGTCACCAGCTCATGGACGCTGGTCCCAGGCAGCACCAGGTGTCGGGCGGGCACCGAAGCTTCGGAGGCTGGATGGTCACTGGCTTCCACTGAACAGGAGCACCAACAGAGTGCTCAGGGAGCACTCACCGAGGATGGTGGCAGCTTAGAGCCAACTTGCCAAATGACACTGATCTGCAAAACGTCCAGGTCCGTTTTCCAGACCTCAGTTCACTCAACAAAAACTCAGGAAGAGGCATTCTAGCTCTTTTCTTGCCCAAGGGATGCTGGTGAGAGATTATAAGAACTAATCTAGTAGAACATGAAGCTAACTCGTAGAACAAAATCAAACGAGTAGACTAAACGAAGCTAGTAAACTAGTAGAAACTAAACCAGGAGAACATTAAGGGAGAACTAATATGCTCTTTGACAACTTCCTGGTAGTATTTAATGTTGGAGGGTGTGTGTGTGACTGTATTTTGGTTAAGCAGCATCAACAGAGGTAGAACTGAATGATACTGTTCTAGAAAAGGAATACATGCTTTAAATAATAATATATACTATGTTATGTAAAATGAAACAAAGTCCATGCTCAGTTTAAAACTGAGTAACAGATTATACAACAGGGGATTTATGCATTCAGCTTCTTGGAGGAGAAGCCCTCTCTAATAGATCCCATCAGCGCAAGATACACGGAACGTCTACCATATGCCAGGCACCAGCTATGGACTGGAAACCCACTGGGGAAGAAAGCCCACTCGGGCTCAGACATTGGTACAGCCCAGCATTCTACCATTCAGAATACATACACAGTTCTAGAGACATCCGCAACGACTTTCTTTGCAGAGAGAACAGACTTACTTGGTTTGTTTCTTTTTCTTTGACACGATGAGAAGCAAACCCTCTATTTCACCTGGCAGGAGGATTCTCAAGAAGGAGCAGGTGGCTCGTTCTGTTTCCATTTGTAAACTTGAACGTTTCCATTCGCAAAACATCTTGAGATAAATTAAGCAGCTATTTTGTGCCCACCATGCAAATCGATGTTACACAGATGGGGGATGTTATTTAGAGGTTTCCCACCCGAGCAAGAACTCACTGGGCTTTATTGCCAACCCAGTCCAACAGGCGCTGACCAGGAAGAGGCTCCCTGCGGTGGGCAGGGCCAGAAGGTCTGGGCATGCAGGCTGCCACTCAAAGGCCCTGAAAGTGTTAACCTCCAACAGTGATAGGTGTCTCGTTTACACCCATTATAAATCTGTTTATTGTGACTGGCCCCACCCAATCTACTGGTGCTGTAAAGCTCTAATGGTCCCTAATAAAGGTGGAAGGATTGTAACAGCACACAGTTCCTGAAATGGGGAAGGAGCGAGGGAGAGAAACAGATGATGAGCTTAACAATAAGGTATCACAATGGCCAACCTCCCTCTGCTGCTTCAAGCAGCTGAGTCCTGGGCCCCAAGACTCGATACGACACCCAGTCTCCTAATAATAACCGGTCAGAGCTGAGAGGTCCAACACCCTCATTTGCCAGAATCCCTGAGAAATTAAGTGATCGGCCCAAGGTACCCCTGCCATTCACGGCTCTGGTTTCCTGAATCCGGGTCCAGGGCCCTTCCCTCGGCTGGCTGCCTCACTTCTCCTAGTTCAGCAAAGGGCCATCAGGATGATCATCAATCCCTTCAGGACCCTCCTGTTCCACCTAGCCTGATGACATCCAGCCCTCCACATCTCTTCAGGAGTTTGTTGAAACTTCCCGTGCCTGACCCCCCACGTCAGGTTTTGATTCTAAAAGGTGTGGGTAGGGGAGACGTGGGTGTTTTTAATGAGCTCCCCAGATGCCTTCTATGTGGCCTGGGAAGGAGATTGGAAAAGCCCAGGTCCTGCCAATACTCGGACTTCATGGTTTCTGATGTCTCAAATGAGAAGCAGGGCTCCTGCACAGAGAAACTTCCAGGGTGAAACTGCAAGCCACACCCCCGTCAGGAACCCAGGGAAATCCAAAGCTTTTCCTCTCAAGGCCCTGAGGGCTCCTGAGCCAACGCCCCAAGACCCTCCTGGTCAGGCACTGTGCTTGGCTCCTGGCCGTGGATCATCCTTAAGCCTCTCAACAGCCCTCAGGAGATAGGTATCATGATCTCTAGTTCATAGATGAAGAAACTGGGGTTCAGAGAGACTAAGTAACCACCAGATGGTGAAAGAACCATAGATCAAGCCCAAACCTGTTTGAGTGTGGTCCAGGCAAGGCACTGCCTGTAGCCAGCTTGCTTCAGGGGCTGTAGACCTCCCTCGGGAGAGTCATTAAACACTTAATGTATCTGCATGGAGGTGTTCCTCCGACCTGGAAAGGGCGGGAGTATGGGTCCTAAGAAGGCTGGTTCTTGACTTCCTGAAAGCATTAGAGACTGAGCTTCATTGGCTCAACCTTTGTCGGGGCCGCTGCAGCCAGAGCAGAGGGAAGGGGTCTAAAGCTGATGCAGGCTCACAGGTGGAGGGAAGAAGCTTCCAGAAAATCTGCCCTCTGGAGCTTCTGAGGTTTCCCACATTCACCGCAGGGGATGTGCCCACCCTCCCCTTCCTGCCACTCTTTTCACCTGAAGTTTGGGGGAGCCTCCTTCCTAAGAACAAAAGGCCATTAAGCTTCTCAGATTGGGCTTCCACCAAGAAAGGACCACACCCCCTCTAATTGGCAGGTTCCCGGGGCTAATTACTGACAAGCAGGGTGCTCACGCCTCCTTAAATTAAAGGAGAAAAATGCCCTCCAGGAAATTCAGGGTCATCTTATGAACCTGACCTCCCGCTACATGGTCAGGAGCCTCTGCCCCTCCCCACAATCCTTGGTGCTTCCCCCACTTTCTCTCCCTGTTTAGTGCATTTGCACTACATGCCTATAGTACTGGATATGGTATTGGAGGGGTGCTATGCATGACACAGAGCAGTCCTTGGAAGAAGGAGCAGCTGCCTTACACTCAGTATGCTACCAGAGGCCGGCCTCAGTTTGCTGCAAACACCAAGATGAGTATCTAGTTGGACACACTCAAATTCTCTAAAAGTTGGGGGGGGGGTGGCGCCTGGGTGGCTCAGTCAGTTAAGCGTCTACCTTCGGCTCAGGTCCCGATCCCAGGGGCCTGGGATTGAGCCCAGCGTCGGGCTCCTTGCTCAGCCGGGAGTCTGCTTCTCCCCCTCCCTGCCACTCCCCCTGCTTGTGCTCTCTCTCTCTCTCTCTCTCCCTATGTCAAATAAATGAAATCTTAAAAAAAAATTCTCTAAAAGTCAGGACTGGAAGAAACCTCCAAGAGAAATAGAGCGAAAGAGAGGGGGGAAACCCCAAAACAAGGCTCTGCAAGGAATGGTATTAGCTACCATTTATGAGCACCTGCTATCTTTAGGGTGCTTTACATGCATTATCTCATTTAATCCTTGTAGCATCTGCATAAATTGGTGTCCCCGTTTTACAAATTGAGAAACTGGGCCTTAGTGATCCCAGAGATTTGCCCAGGGTCACACGGCTAATGAGTGGCCAAGTTGAAGCTGGAATTCAGGTCTTCCTGCACAGCCTATGATTTTGTTGCTATGCCCACTGGATTTATGAAAGCACTTCCCCAGATTATCTTCAGTGTGTATTCCATGTCTGGGTTATTACACGTCAGGCGTCTATGGCACAGCCTGGGCATTGGGATTTTTAGAAGCTCCCTAGTTGATTCTAAAGTGTGGCAGAGTTTGGGAACAATTATCCTAGAGTGGGGGTCAGCAAACTGTGGCCCCCAGGCCAAAGCAGCCTGTTTCTGTAGGACCCATTAGCTCAGCTTGGTTTTTACATTTTTAAATGGTTGGGGAAAAAATTAAAAGGAGAATATTTTGTGATGTCTGAAAATTATAGGAAATTTGAATTTCAGTCCCATAAATAAGGTTTCATTGGGAGACAGCCACACACACTCATTTCCATATGGTCCAGGGCTGCTTTTATTCTGCAAAGGCAGAGTGAAGTAGAGTGAAGTCGTTGTGAAAGGAGACTATATGGCCTGAAAAGCCTAAAATATTTACTATCTAGTTCTTCACAGAAGAAGTTTTGCCAACCCCTATACCAGAGATCCCATGACCACTAGGATAACAACTGAATGCCTCATCTGACCTTATTTTGGGGCTATGTTTCATTCATTCATTCATCTGTATATATCTATACAATCTCTATCTCTCTGTCTGTATATCTTCCTCATTTGCACTTGTACTTCTTCTTGATAAGTGGGTAGAGGCAAAATGCCAGACCTTGGGCCTTCCCATCAAGGAAGTTTGCTTCCAAGATCCTTGCACAGATTTTGGCCGCTCTCTGCACCTCTGGTGCTTAATTCCCCCCAAACTCCTGTCAGTTCCCATCAAGGCTTCAACAAACAGGGATGCCTGGGTGGCTCAGTCAGTTAAGTGTCTGCCTTCAGCTCAGGTCACAGTCTCAGGGTCCTGGGATCGAGCCCCACGGGAAGTCTGCTTCTCTCCCTCTCCCTCTGCCCCTCCCCACCACTTGTGTGCGAGCGCACCCTCTCTCTCTTTCTCTCTTGCTCAAATAAAATCTTAAAAAAAAAAAACCCAAAACACTTCAACAAACAGATTCCAAGGGCACTTCTCCAGGAACCTGCTGGCTGGGGCTCTGTCCGTGCAAGCAGCTTCCTTCCTCCTTCGAGCTGTTTGGAGACAACAAGGAGTCCTTGAATCATCTAAGGGTCCTTCAGGGGGATTAGGCATGGCCAACGGGGCTGCCTACAGCGATAGCACTCCAGTATCTCCTGGCCCCTTTGTGGAGAGCCTCTGAGCCCCACCAGCCCAGCAGTCAGGTTTCTTTGTATGCAGACCAGGGTTGGTCCACTATCAGGAGGAGGTTGCCAGCAGAATCTCTGAAGGCTGGGCCTCTTAATCTCATTAATATCCTGATTGTCTTCCTCAATCTAGTGGCAGCCGATGGGGTGGTACTGCAAGATAAAACGACCTTCAAATTTAGCAGATAAAATGGCCGTCAGATAAGCTCCTGATGAAGGAGAACCCCGGAGCCAGGTCTACCACTCAACTCCAAGTCAGTACCAAAGTGTTTCCTCCGATACCAGATGTTTCAAGGCAGGATTTGTTTCTTTTCTGAACTGAAATAATCTGCTACTCGGGGACAATAAGGTTTATTTACCATGGGGATCTCTGCTGTGGAGATGAATATTTTTACAGCCGCCCTCATAAACCACCCCCTCGTCTGCTGCTGGGGGGGGGGGCGGAGCTCCAGAGGGGAGCTGAGATGCCTGCACCCGTCTCTGAAGCCCCATTAAGTTGTTAAGGCATTTAGTGCCCCAGACAGTGCAGGACTGCAAGGGCAGTTCAAATCCCTGCCCATATGGGGATGGGGTCGTGAAAGAGGGGGCTTGAATTTCTTCCCCAGGCAGGGTGCAAAATCTTCCTTGGTCAGGGGCAACAGTTGTAATGCCGGTGGGGGGAGGAGTAACCAAGCCAGAATGGGAGATGGGGCAGGGGAGCCTCCCCGCCATCCTCAGCCACATTCTCCTAAAGCCTTTTTGTCATTCAGAGGGGAGCAATAAGAATGTGGAAGAAGGGAGTGTGTGTGTGTGTGTGTGTGTGTGTGTGTGTGTGTGTTTCCATGCCTGCCAAGTTCTTAGCATCTGCATAAAGCAGAGAGATGGTCGGCGTGTGACAGTTTAAAACCTGCCTGCCACTTACTAATTATATGAACTTGGGCAAATTATCTACATTCTAAACCTCTCCCCTTCCTTGACTGTAGAATGGGGGTACGGGGACAGAAGGTTTCTGCCCTTACAGGGTTGCTGTGAGGCTTAAATAAGATGACGCATGTAGGTGCTCAGCCCAGGGCCTGGGACCCAGGAGATATTTAATCAACACTAGACCTTATGATTATTCACGTGGAGCCATAACCCTTCCCCTGGGCGCTTTGGAGATTTCCTTGGGTCCTACCAATTTCAGCATCAGGGAAAGCAGCAGCAATCACACAGATATCCTGGCCCAGAGTCTGGTTTGTCTAAGTCCCAGGCTTAGATTCTTGTGGGTGACTTGGGAGGGCGGGTGAAGAAAGGGGCCAAGAGGGATGCAGGCAGCAGGATTCCCTGGGTTTTAAGCTCTGATACGACCATCGGGGCCATCAAGTCCACTGGGCTCAGAGAGGGGGCAACCGAGTTTGAAGGGAGACAGGAGGAAGCAGCCACAAGAAATCAAGGCCCCCACTTAAAGAGGTTATCGGTCAGGGTGCCCAAAGATTCTTCTGGAAGGGCTCCCTCTTGTCTTGGTGCCTCTCTTTCTTTCCAGGAGGCTGAGCCTCAATCCCCTTCTTGAAAGATGAGTGAAGGATATGACGCGTGGGGCGAATGAAGGCTGGCGAGGACCGTCTGGCCCTCCCTGGCTGTGGCACGCGGGCCGGGTGAGTGAATTTGCTGCAGGCTGGAGGAGAGGGCACAGGGGGCGTGACGGCTCATGCAGCTGGATCCCAAGGCTTGGGCCAAGGCTAGCCCTGATTCCAGTCCACGCCAACCCCCTCCTCCCTCCTCCTCCTCGAGCCAATCAATACAAGCACCTGTCTCCAACCAGTCCCTTCCCTTACCACAGCCCTGCTCTCTGACCTTTTGGGGGCCTTTCTCTTGATTCCACTCCAGAATGGAGGTAGGGGCCATCACTCCGGGCCTCCTCAATGGCCTCAGAATGGGCTGTCATGGGGCCTATAACGAGGGACAGCTCCTGCTGACGAGAGCTGGAATGGGGGGGGGGTGCAGATAAAGGCCTTCCAGGCTGAAGATAAATGGCTGCCTGCAGCCTGCTACAGTAACTTCAGGCCCCCAAGAAGAGCAAACAAAGGGTGCCCCTGTGACTCTCACTGGAAAGATGAAGGCCCATCAGCGGCAGCCAGGCTGGTTCAAAGCCCCAACTTAATTGTCAATTAAGCATGCATAAGGGAGACAAAGCCATGACAACCCTGGGCTGCATGCTGGTGTGTGATTGTAAAGGCGGGAGGGGCAGCACCGAAAACAGCTGATTTCTGCTGACAGGGTGTTTGTAGGGCACCTTGTAACCAATCAGCCGCTGACAGAGGCAAAGTGCTCCCCCTGCCACTCCTATTGTGCTGGACATTCCAGCAGCCGGGTCACACTGTGGTCACTGTGGGCAAGTGGGCCGCAACCCACCGAGAGTGGCTACGAGACCAGGAGCTCCTTAGAGATGGGATGCTCTCCTCTCCAGGAAGAAGGTTCAAGGGAAAGACGTGTCTCTAAGGTGCCTCCGGGCCTCCTGGCTTAGAGGCAGGTGTGTGGAGGGGAGGGAGTGCAGAGGAGGGGTCTGGGGCCTTGTCCCTCCCCGCCCCCGGCCCCCCCCCGCTTAGCCTTAGAGGGTGCTAGTGCCGATGCTGACTCTGGGTCTTGGTTTCTCCTTGGCCCCCATAGAGCTCTTTTTGTATTCTGCATCCAGGTACAATCTGGGCTTGGCTAGAGGCCCTACCTTGGTGGTGGGGCCCATGATAGGAAGCACACCGCAAGGCTCTGCAGACCGTAGCCTACCCTGAGCGCCGGGCTCCAGCCTGCTGTCTGCCTAGCCTGGGGTGCATCCCCTAGGCACCCCAGCACAGCTCACGTGCCACCCTGGCAGCCTGAGAGGGGGCCACAGTCACGCCTCCCAGCACCCTGCACCCCAGGCCCTAGCCCAGTCCCAGGGCCAGGGTGCATGTCACTGCCTCTTAGGAGATAATGCCCCCGGGGTGTGCAAGTTAGGAGGAAAGGGAGTGCTGCTGCCTTTCTTTCCGCTGTTGCTCGCCAGAACGAGAGCAATAATGACAGTCGTCACCGTTTATTGGGAAAGATGGTGTTTACACATTCTCTCATTTACTCCTCACGTGGGCCCGATGAGGTAGGTCCTATTTCTTTGTTCTACAGACGGGAAAGTCAGACGTGGAGAAGTGATGTGACTGGGTCACACTGCAGTTGTGGGGATCAACCTGGCTGGCTAGGTACAGGATTCAAAACCGAGTCTGGAGAATTCCCTCTCTGGGCATGGACAAGGACTATCGCGATGAGCCCCGAGTGAAAATTCAGGCAGAGGGGATGGCAGCCACTGAACACAGACAGTGTCCCGTAATTACTGCTCCATAAATAGGAGTCTCCTCCCTAGAAGGACACACGAAGCCCTGGAAGACAGCCTTGGGCCCTCAATGGTTCTGGGCACTCCATGCCAGCATGATGCCTTCCCGAGGAGACGAGAAGCTTCTGTGGGCAGGACGCGCCCGCACCTATTTGGCGCCGAGTGGGAACCAGCAGGCCTGAGTTCTAGCCGCCTCTGCCACCCTCGCTCTTTTAACATTGGCAAGTCACTGCTTCTTTGGGGCCTCAGTTTCCTTCTTTGAAGCTCCTCCCATTTCTAGCATTCCATGATTTTTTAAAAGGCCGAGATCTGGGGCCGGGGGTGGGGGGCCCTCGGGCTGTATTTGGCACCCACCCTGCTCAGCTTCCAGTACCTGCCTGGCCCCCCCACCCCCCCAGCCCTGCTCTGTGTCTCCTGTCAGTATACAGAAGGCCTACGCAAACGACCCCGTGGTGACCTCACCACAACCCCAGCTTGTCAGAAAGCTGCCTGGCCTTTGTTCGGCTTGCAGGCTCCCTGACTTTGGTGTGGAGATCACAGGTCCCAGTACAATAGCCATTGTCTTCTCAATAATGCCCCTTGCCCCAACCACGCCCCCCACCGCTCTAGTTCCAGCTCCGTGGATCACCGCGGGTGGGCAGCAAGTGCCCCAGTCGTGCTCCATGCTGGCCACATGCCGTTTGCCTCTGCCCTCTGAACCCTGCTTTGAATTTCCGTTAAGGGACAGAGTTACTCTGCCATCAGGCTAGCGCTCTCCGGGGTGGGGGGGAGGGGGGCTTCTCTGCCTCTCAAGAATAACCCGAACTTTCTCCCATGAGGGGAGAAGTGCTCACCCTCAGACCACACCACTCAGCACACAGGGGCACCTTCCCACAGTGAAGATGTAGGCTTCCATCCTGACAAGCCCACACTCCACAGCAGAGGCGCCTAAGGCAGGCCGGGGGCCCAGCATACAAGAGCACACAGTAGATACCCAACCAGTTTTGGCCAACTCAGCACCGCCAAGATTTGAGGTGACTGATTCCATGCTAATTCCGGCAGGGTACCGAAGCCAAGCAGCAGAGACTGCCAGTAGAGTGGCCCTTCCCCACAGGCCCTGGGGCTCCTCCTGCCATGGCCAGACGGAGCCCTGTGGGGAGATCCGGACGGGGAGGAGGTGACCCCTGCAGTTTGGCCCTGGAGTGCCAACAAGACAGCCTCTCTGTCTAATCAGACAGTCGCACCACCTTGCTGAGTCAGCAGCCACCCAGGGAGAAGAAAGGGGACCCAGAAAAGGCTGGGGAGAGGGGCTCCCTGGAGGCTGAGCAAGGACTCAGAGGAAACCTGACCACAGCCACACACTGCTTTCACAAGATTTTGGCCATGGGAGGAGGCCAGCCCTAGCACCATCCCACCATTTCCTCCTCCGAAAAATCTTGAGCCAGCTGAGACCAGTGGGGAGACGCAGGACGGCTGGGCTGCCGAGGCATCGGGGCCTGGGCCGGGCTTACCTGACAGCTTATTTGGAGGAGAGGCGCTGGGCTGGTGGTGGGGAGAGCCGTGGGAGAGCAGGGGGTTCAGATTGTGCGTCTGGTTGGAGCTGTAGGCGTCCATGGCCAGCTTCTGCCGGAACGCCTCCTCCTTCCTGCGGTTTGCAAACCAGTTGTAGACACGGACCTCAGTGACCAGGTTGGAGCCCAGGCCGTGGGCTTTGGAGGGGGAGACGCCTCGCTGCAGACATTCTGCCCTGAGGATGGACAGGGATGGGGGAAGATGGTGAGTGAGGGCAGCCAGGGGGAGGCCTGCTGGTCCTTGGCCCCAGACACACAATCTCAGTGGACTTGCTTAGGAGTATGAAGAGGCCAAGGACGGAGTTGGGGCCTGGGGAAAAGCCTGAACTGAGAAAAGTCCAGCCCACGTAGTTCTCTGATGACATGGCTGGAGTGGGGCCGAACACAGGGGCCGCATGAGGGGCTTAGGCCTCTGGTGTGGCTCCCAACATGAAGAGAGCAGCCAACAGGCAGGTAATACAGGCAGAAGTCCAGACTGGGCCTCCTGCCATCTTATGTTGCTATTCTTCCCAAGCTACAAAAGGGGAAGTCCTTCACTAGCTCTATCTGAGCCCCTTCGAAGGGACTTCTGGTCGTTCAGGGTTTGGATAGCCCCAAAAGGGCGCCAGGGAAGCCATAGTCCTTATTTGTGCCCCAGGAATCCTTTTCGAAAGGCAGGTTGGGTGGGGTGACAGGAGGACTCACAGAGGAGGCTGGTCTCCAGCTTTATCACTGCTGGTGAAACCCCAGTGGCCCAGGTGGGAGAGGGGATCTCAGACCCCACTGGGTGCTGGGGGGCTTCTCATTTAGCAGGGGGACAGTGCACAGCCTGGGGACCCTGGGGACCCTGTGACCCTGGGACATGTCCCTTCCTGGCTTCACCTCCCTAACCAGAGCCAGCCCAGCCCAGAGATGGATAGAGAGCCCACAGGTCTTGGCCAGAGCAAAGACCAGACTTTTTATTTTTTATTTTATTTTATGTTTGTTTGTTTGTTTGTTTGTTTATTTAGAGAGCCTGTGTACAAGCCCTCATACAAGCAAGGGAGAGGGACAGAGAGAACCTCAAGCACACTCCACACCCAGTGAAGAGCTGAGCCGAAATCAAGAGTCCGAAGCTTAACCGACTGAGTCACCATGGCACCACTGCCCCCCCCACCCCGGTTCCCGCCTGTTTAAGACCAGACTTTTTAGAAAGTCAAAGTCAATGGTGGAGTCATGGAGGATGGCAGGAATGAAGAAAGAAAAAAAAGATATCCCAAGGATTTCTAATAGTTTTCTTTAAAATTCCATGTGGTTGTTAAGATACAAAAAGAACTCTAATCAGTGTGGGCAGAGTGGATTGGACAGAGCTGATCAGTTCTTTTCTGCCAAGTTTCCTCTTGGACCAGCGGTTGTCCAACAATTTGGTCAAAGCCAGAGCCAGTCTCTGGCTAAGGGACGGTTTTTCCCTGGTCTGCATGGAGGTCAAACACATGGTTCTCATTCCACTGGCATATTTTTAGACCGGCATCCTCCAGAGTATCTTCCCTACAATAACAGCTCATGGCGTAAGTATCCCCCAGAAAAAAAGATCCCATGCCTCATAATCAACTCAACAAAGCAAAGTTTCTCACTCTAGGCCTTCTTGGAGTCTTTAATACATTAATATACGTCATGACTCCCCAGGAGGAAGAATGCACCTGAGGTTTCTCAAACTTAATTCGTTCAGAATGTGAAATTGGGGTTCCATGGAACATGCTTTGGGAAACCCTGCTGTAGCCACACTTAGCTGGATAACCAGTACTTCAATATCCTGGGACTGAAGGGATGGATCTCGGGTCCACGTGCTTGCCCGCCTGCTCGAGCGACTTTCTGGTGGTGTTACCTGTTGCACTCCTCCACTAAGGCCTCCCTCTCTTCCTTGCTGGGGTTCTTTTGCCGGTCGTAGGCCTGGTACAAGATTTGCTGGGACGCGGGCCCCCATTTGAACCGGTTGCGACGCATCTTCTTGTTGGCGGGCTCAGAGCAGGCGTCATCGGACTGCCCAGGCCCCTGGCTCTGTTGACTGAACTCTGGAAAGAGAAATAGCAGCTGATCCTGACTGCTTTTGTCTGTCATATTTCCAGAACTCTGGACTGTCTGGTTGAACTCTGAAAAGAGAAAGGAGTAGATTTGATAGGGTCTGTAGCCTTCACTTGGCAAACAGACAGACAGATAGACCAAAACACCTTTATTCCTCTCCCCTAAGCTTTGCCATCTGCCGTTATTGTGTGCGGGGCAGCGGGGGCCAGAGGGGAAGCCCCACAACAGACCCCTCACTGCCCACCTCGGTTCGCTCCACCAAAGCCATCTCTTTCCTTTCTTTGAAGGAGCTCACATGTGGCCCAGCCACTGTTTTAGTGGCAATGTTCTCTCATTGGCTCACGGGCCCTGAGACATGAAGCAACCCTCTGCATCCTGAACTCTTGTATTTGGTGTCCAAGAGGATGAGCTCAACCAAGTCTCAGGTCTAGAGGTAAAGGGCTCAAAGGTACAATATGCACTTAGACAAAATATTCAGAAACTAAAAATATCTCTCCCCATCTCTCCTCTCTTCTCATGTATCCTAGGCGTCTACATTATGATGTTATGCTCTTAGAAAAAACCCAAGACCCAAAACCTGTTCACTATTACTTGGAAATAAATGTAACTGGAGTTTTAGAACAGAAAGAGAAAAAGCTCTCTGATTTCAGATAATTTCAAAGGCAATGGTGTGTGTGTGTGTGTGTGTGTGTGTGTGTGTGTGTGTGTCCAGGGGTCCACTTATGAGGGAAACAGCCCAAGAGGGAAAAGTCTTAGGGATCTGCCTACACTTTTGAAAGATGGCAAATGCAAAAGACTGCAAACACAGGACCTTTCTAGCAACGGCATTTAATGAGTTGGACAAAGATAAATGTAGATGGAGTGATGCTCCCTGTCCTTCCGATTCCTAGGATCCGGGTACATAGGGACCCTCAGTACATTTTTCTGTTGAATGCATGAATGAAAGGTGGCAGCTCACCCAGTGGGGACACCCTAGCCCATAGGCTTTAAATGAGATTTGCTATTTACTTGTGGGAAAAGAGAACCTTGCTGTTGTCCTCCTCACATCTACATGAAGCAGGGTTTGGAGTCATTAGTTCCATTTTACAGATGAATAAGCATAGAGGCCAACCACCCTGCTGAGCAAGGACACATGACAGATTCACTTCCTAACTCCTGCTCCCCAGGTTCTGGACCTTGATGTTTTTCTTTCTTGGTTCCTGGAGTCACTCCTGCAGGTCTCAGAGGCAATTCGATCCAAAAGTCTCCAAGGTTCAAAGTCGGGCCACTATTTTATGCTTGAATCCCCTCTATGACACCCTACCACATGGTCTTCTAGGCTATAACCCTCCAGCGACGGGGAACTTACTACCCATCTAAGGATCCATTTCCATTTTGGTCCATCCTCGGGAACAGTGGGCCTCTAACCAGCCTGGACTTAGGACTCAGCTAGAGGTGGCGCTAGGCTTTGTTTGAACCAGCTGCCGAATGGCCAAATTATAAGCAGTGTCTGAACATGCTGCTGGGGCCTTTGATTTGGGCCCTAGCCGCTTTAGAGGCTTCTCAGGCCACTTGCAGCTCTGTGTTCACGGATTCCAAACAATTGCTTCAGATGCCTCAAGAGAGTCTCTGCCAAATCTCCTGGCAGGAAGCCACTGCCTCAGTTTTGGATAATGGAGGGCCCCAGCCAAATGACCTAACTACCCCCCCAAACCCACCCCGGCTTCCCCGTCTGTGGAATGGGACTGGGTAAAAACCTAAGGGGGCACTCAACAGTCTTCCAGAACATCTACCTCTAGTCAGTATGATGATGGGGACCTAAATTCCTAGGGAGGCCATGTTTTTCAAAGTGCTTTCACGGCCACCGGCTAGTATAGCTACCCGAGGGACAGTAAGGGGGGGAGAAAGAAGGTCCCTGCTCAGAGAAGGTCTCCTCACCTCCCTGTGGTGTCACCATGAGTCCGAGGCAAAGCCAGTATGGATAATCCCAAGGACCCAGGATCCACCCGAGGCTCTTCACATGCTATGAACAGATGTCATGACAATGAACGTGTATTGAGCTACCGGTGTGGTGGGGTATCCTACAAGGTCCATCTAATTCTCACAACCTCTCTATGCAAGAAACATCATCTTCTCCATTTTGTAGCTGAAGAAATTGAAGTTCTGACTGGTTACATGACTTGCCCAAAGTCACATGGATGTGGGGCGCGAGGCCAGGACGGGAGCCCAGCCTACAGACACTCAGGCTCCTTAGCAGCCTCTGCATCACCTCTTGCTAAAAACCAAACCCAAACAATACACCCACAAAACCTTCACGTCTGACTTGAGTGGAGGTAATAGAATGGACTCCAGTTTTGTCTGTGGTGGGTGTGAGGCTCACTCACAGCTGCCTGGAGCTCAGGGCTGCCCGTCTGCCCTCTGGGGAGGCAGCCCCACATCATGTCCAGAACCCAGCATGCGCCGGGATCGGCCAGGTTGCCTCAACTACAGGTGCCTGGAAACATCTGGGTTCTGCCCACCTCAGGGCCCTAGCCTCTCGAGTCTTGAAGAACTAGACTTCGGCCCATCCTCCAGCCACCACCACCTCTCCTCCACTTCCTTCTAGATCGATGGGGGGAAGTGGGGAGACAGAAAATGTTTGCTGCCCATAAAAATTAACTTGGAGAAGCTGGTTTCAGCAGCTTGCTTATAGGCTCAGGAGCCAGCTTGGACAAGCAGATTCTGTACCTGTAGATGGGCCCGTGAATGTTATCGCTGATATTATCATTTTTAGTTTTTCAAGAAAATTTATGTTCTCTTTTTAAATGCTCCCCCCTCTTTCTCCTTCCACACATTCCATCTCACTTGCTAATTTTTATCCCACGCTTGTGTGTCTTGTATTCATCCTTCAAGAATTGGTTCCAATGCCACCTCCTCTAGGAAGCCCTCTGTGATGTCTCCAGGCAATTTAGCAACTCCTCTACTGCCCCTTGTGTACACCCGTGTAACAGCTCTTAGAAAACGTTTACTTTCCACAAGTCATTATTTACTCAAACGTGTCATCTCCCCCATTAGGTGGTAAGTCCCTGGAGAATAGGGCCCGTGCATCTCACAGCCCAGGATAGTGTTTGGCGCCTAACAGTTGTTCAAATAATATTTACAGAACGAAGGAATGTTTCTTAAGGTTTAGGTCTCATGCGGCTTTAAAATAATAACAATAATTTTAAAAATCCCCTGCAAGGGACAGTCATCCGTTTTTGTCTCTTCTCGAGCATCTTGAGAAACTTTCCGGGACGTGTGTCTTTTTCATAGCTTCTAACTGGCCTTTCCTGAATCTCTCTGATTTCTGAGAAAACATCCACTGAACACAGGGAGGCAGCTCAAACCAGAGATGCCACGTGAGTCTTGGATTGGAGTGAGGGCAGGCCCAAGGGTTCTCTGGCCTTCAGAGACTGTGGCTCCTGAGAATGTTCTCAGACTTTCCAGGAATGACAGAGAGTTGCTTCATGTCAGAAACCCAAATTCTTAAAGCCCTGGCCACCGTGGGTGGTGAATCAACCCAGAGTTTAAAGGGGGCCTGTTCTCCTATCCAGCAAAGAACTCTGGCTTCGCTTCTTCTCATCTGTCCATTTAATGCTTCCACCAAACAGCCACCATGTGAGATGGATGTCTAAAACCCTTCCTTCCACCATGAAGGCCTTTCCGGCCCACGGACACTGAGACAACAAATACTGAAACAATCCCTCCAGAGCAGTGCATGGCAGAAAACAAGAATGATTTTTTAAAAGTGGCCATCCAGTGAGAGAGGGGAAAAAAAAATCCAACCCAAAAAGTGGTGGAAACTGGAATCTTGACAAAGAGAGAGGAG
Source organism: Callorhinus ursinus (assembly GCF_003265705.2). Lineage (NCBI taxonomy): Eukaryota > Metazoa > Chordata > Mammalia > Carnivora > Otariidae > Callorhinus > Callorhinus ursinus. The sequence continues at coordinate 9,596,934 of NW_027397096.1, read as the reverse complement.
CCCACAGCCCCGAGGACAGTGTGTGGGGAAGAGTGGAAAGCTCATACAAAATTTTCCTGGGAAAAGGGCCAGATCAAAATAATTAAAGGATAATGTAAAAGTATACTTTCCTAAAAATAAAAACAGCTATCATTCAAATGCAGTTCAAACTTCCCTATCCTTCAAAACAAAAAATCTCTTTGTATTACTGAGTGGAAGAACTCTTGGGACAGAAAGGAAATTTGGGGATGGAAGTGGGAATGACAATTATTGATTGGTCAGCATCCCAAATGCAGACACTGTTGCTGTGTCCTGACTTAGCCAGAGTGGCTTCCTCATCAAACAGGGTCATCAGCTGAAGTCTCAAAACTGTGCAGATTTTGATACATGTGAGGAATCACCTTAAATTCCTTCAGGATGCAAGTGCACTCCCCTCCCAGAAACAGGGTCAAGTTCTGAATATATCTATTTTTACAAATATCTTCTATTTTGTACAGTCTGTCCGGGGGGGGGGGAAGAACAGTAACAGTGATCCATAGGTATTGATGGTTACAGAATGTCTTCCTTGGGAACTCCAATCTGCGGTCATATATCAAGGGGAGCTGCTTGGCTTACTTTGGGGACAACAGTCCACTGTTACCTACTTGGTTTCAAAGAGAAGGATGTTGGAAGCGGGGACCAGAAAATGTGTGGAGGTACATTGCACACACTAACGGACCTGTCAAGGCAGCTGGCTGGGTAGCAAGGGACCATGGGAGAAGAAAATGATGGAAGTAAATCCACTGTGCAGTAACTATGAAAACCAAATCCACCTGCCAGCTTCCTTGTATTTGCCAAGTACCATGCAGGCAAAACTGAGGCATCCCACAGGGGTCAGAGTTAGGGCAAAGGTCATTCCAGGCTGAGGTCCAGGGGGGATTAGAGCACTTACGTCGGAGGATCTCTCGTTGCTTTCGGACGTACCAGGTGTAGAGGGCTGCGCGCTTCTGGGTCTTCATGGGGGTGCCTTTGTTGAGATGCTGAGAGAGGTGGGACTGGTTGAGACCTGTGACATCGACCACTTCCCTCTGGGGGATGTTGTGTTGCTGCATGTAGCCCTTGATCATTTTCGCAGCCCTCCAGGGGTCCTCGCTAGACAGATAAGCAGATGGTTAGTATTTGGGCGGAGGATGTCTAGGGGAGACATATTCTCTTTTTAGGGCTTCTACCTACACTCTGTGCAAAACTCTGATCTTCCCCTACTTCTCCATCTGCCCAAGCTACATCCTTGGGAGAGAGGTGAGGCCAAAACAGAACTTAAATGAAAGGGAGACGAAAGCTCCTATACAGTACACTCGGTCCCTGTCATCTGAGATCAGGAGGGTAAAGGCGACAATGACTTCCCATCTTCAGGGATGGGAAGGCACTACCAGCACTCACTTTCTTAAGCAGAAAGAAAAGTTCCTGTTTTATATTTGCTTTCCTTCATTTTCCTGGAAAGTGAGGGACATGAAGGCAAGAGGCCTTCTGGAAAGTGGAGATGTCATTAACTTGGGGCTGGGCTGGCTGATCCTACAATGACAGGGGGCAGCATCAGTTTTGAATCCTAGACCTTTTCCACATTATTTCCCTTCTGAGTGGATGTCTCAGTTTCTTGTCTTATAAAATCAGAGCGAAACATTTGTGTCCATCTCCTGAGAAGCAGAGAGGACTTCTCAACCAAATGTTAAAGTTTTCAGAGTTTCAGGAAAGTTTTAAGAAATACAATGACGTTCCTCCCAGAGTGAAGAATCGCTCCAGTGAGGTGAGGCAAGTTTGAAAACAAACAAACAAACAAACAAACAGCAACCCTCCACAGCCCCACCTCCCAGATGAAACCTAATGGGGATAAATAATTTCAAATCAATTTCTGAATAAGATATTAACCATCCCAAATGCCACGGTTTCCTGTCAGGGAAGAAATGTATCTGGAAGGCAATGTTTCTCATAAATTTCAAGCGTGGGATTAAGAACTTGCTTATACTTTTCATTTCTCAGAAATACAGATATGCAAAAAGTTTCTTTACAGCAATGTACTATGGCCTTGAATTTTATTTAAAATGTTTTCAACTTTGCGAATATCTTTTCTTGCTTATTGAATAGGTGACTTAAAAGTAAGAGATAAAACAAAACAAGAAATTTTAAAAATGAGGCACAGTATAGAACAAAAGTATTCATACAATACATCCACATATACTATTTGTTTAATACAGCTATATATTTAACTTAAAAAAAAAGACCCAGCACCTCTTTACTATATGCTGTGTATAATAGCCTGATAGAACATGAAAAAAATGAAGGGAAAAATAGTTTCATATGAAACAATAAAGAAAGTGTAAAGCAGAGGACAAAACCGATATACTGTTGCAAATGAAATTATTATTTCTAAATGGTACCTATCATATGGCAAATAAAATTAATTTTTGTTTAACGAATTTAAAAATTCAGTAAGTAAACATTTTGTAAGCATTTGAATAATTGGCTTTTTAACAAGTCTTTGATATTAAATTCGTGAGATCACAGGCTTTGGTAGAGATGTTTTGAAAGCCAAAATTTAAGATTAATTATATATATTAATTATATATATATACATTTCTCAGGTATTTATAAAGGTACATCCAAGTAATGAAACATAATGACGTAACAAGGACAAAAAAATGAGAAAACGTAATCCAGTTTCACAGGCGGAAAATATCCACGTAATGCACATTCCCGTAGAAACATCAGCGATCATTTTAAAGCTTACTTCTGGTGAATATTTCCACAGATATTTTGAGGGTGGAAAAACACTTTCAACAGATAGAAACAATCGCTTCGGAAGTTAAAGTGTTTGGGTTTTCAAAGTTAATATCGCTTTAACAGATTCTTCGACTCTTTTTGTTTTGTTTAAATTTCTTTACCTGTGTTCATTTTGTGCGTCTAAGAAACCTAGCAAAATAATTTACTGTTCTAAGACGGAAAGGTTCTGTGGAAAGAATAATTAGCTTAACAATTGGGAAGGTTAAAGAAAAAACAACAACAAAAGGGAAACCCTGCAAACTCCAGCAAACCTTTCAGCCCGCATTTAATGACAAGAGTCGGGGTAAGATGGCGTAGTTGTACCTTTACAGCCCTCTGACCACAGAATTCACCTGTATTCACCGGGAGGCCCCCGGAGAGCTGGTCACGTTTGTTCATTTGAAAATACTGCTTAGACTGAGAGGTTCCAAACCCCGACAAATACACGGAGCCGGAGAAACACGAGCGGCCACTGTGCTCAGAGCGCAGGTGTCAAAGGCGCGACCCCGGCGCCCGGAGCGGGCCCAGCCCGCTCTTTTTCAGTGACTTTGCTGCCCGGGAGCAGGAGAACCCTGGACCCCAGCACAGTGTGCCGCGCGTTCCTTCAGAAGCCTCAAGTCTGGCTTCCTTCCTTTCTTTCCAAAGGCCCTGGGCGCACCAGCCCAGAGGCCGGCGAGCGAGGCGGCCCCAACCCGGAGCCCCGGGCCAGGCAGCGCGCAGTCCCCGACCTTCCCTTCCCGACCTTCCCTTCTCGCCTTTCCCTTCTAGGAGGTAGAAAGAGCGTCCAGGCAGTCCAAAAAGAGACTTCTATTCTTTTCTTTCCACTTTACGGGAACAGGGTGTGCAAAAAAAGGGAGTGCTCAGGAGTCCCGGCGCTCGGGAGCCGACCGTGCAGTGACCTGGGAACCGCTAGCAATTTCTTGAAAAATTACTTTAATAAAGTCTGAGCACTCCCGGAGGTGGGGGAGGGAAGGCGGCACCCGCCTGGGAAGGGGCAAAAGCGTGGGTCTGTCCTGCGTCTCTACGTCTCCACCCGGGTGAGGGGCTCGGCCCCTCGCCTCCCTCCCCGCCCGGCTGGAGCCAGGCGCTGCGCGGAGGGCCCCGGGCCGAGGCCGGGGCAGGGCCTGCAGGTGCGCACCGCCGCGGGGCGGCTCGGGCTGCCCAGGTTAGGCGCCGGGGGGTGGGGTGGGGGACTTGGCGGGGAGCGCCCCGCAGCGCCAAGCGTGCGCGCGGGCAGCGGCCGGCAACCCCGCGTCGGCTTTGCGACTTCCTTCCCCCTCTAAGCCGCGTTTACAACTTCACCAATGAATAACCCGCCTCTCGTTTCAACCTAATCACGACGCTTTGTGTATCTTTCTGTTGATGATTTATAGAAATAAATTAATAACACCCTAACTCCACGTGCTGCCGTTTATGTTGCATCTCTGCTGCGTCCAGCCCAGCGCGGAGCTGGGTGCGGAGGGGGACCTGGGTCGCCTCGGGCTTTGCAGAACCTCCCAGAACCCCGCTAGAAGACGGGCGCTTGCGGCCAGGTGGATGGGCCTGGGCCCCGCGGGCTTCCCGTGGCAGGCGGCCGGGAGCTCGGTTAGACTGCCCGGCCCTGCTCAGCCTCCAGGCCGCTCTGGAGCCCCAGCCGCTCCTCTTCCGACCCCTCACTTTCCTGCGCCCGAACCTCCGCGGGGAAGAAATCGCCGCCGCTCGGGGGAACGGCGAGGGAAGAACCTCAAACCTACGAATAGCAAAAATACTTGGGGCGAAAAAAAAACCATCTAGAAACCCCCGATTGTCTTTGCTAGAGAGTAAGCCGCTGGGTCCCCAGATGGCAAATTCAAATGCAAGGTCACAACCCATCCCAAACTGCTGCTGCGGCCGTGCGGCCGAGGCTGTCTGAGTCGGGGCGCGACTGTGGTCCCGGCCCCTGCCCTGAAATCTCGGCGCTGAAGTGTCCGAGGCCACGCAAGGGACTCGGTCCTAAAGCCGAGCGGCCGGGAGCGACGTGCGGTCTAAGGGAACCGCTCGGCCCTTTGGATAATTAGTAACTAGCTGTCAAAGCCCAAGCCCTAAGCCGGTCGGGGAGGCCCAGCAAAGGCTCCCAGACCCGCCAGCCGGCCCGAATTTCCCGAGAACGCCGGCATGTCGGCGGCCAGATCTGGAAACGCCCTTCGTTCTCAGAATGCGACCAAATCCGCTGCGAAAGGCGGTCTTAACCGCTCTTGCCCCTGGCTCGCGTAGATCCTTTTGCCCTGTGCGGGTCCACCGCGGCCCTACAACACGCACACATTTCCTTTTGCAAATCTAACCCGGCCCTGGGGATTCCGGATAATCCTAAGGCCTTGCAGGGGCGCTGCAGATGGGAGTGCCCGCCAGAGAGCTCGCCCCCCGGGATCCCGGCCCCGGGTGCCGCCAGTCCGTCTGCAAAGAGCAGCAGGAGGCTGTGCCCGAGGTCGGCCCGCGTTTCCCGGGACCCGAGAGGCGGCGCGCAGGAGAAACGCTTGGCCTGGTACCGGTGCGGGCCGGAGCCTCTGCTCCCGGGACGTTGCCCCTGATTCACTGCACCCACTCGCACCCTCAGTCGCGCACTCGCACCCTCAGTCGCGCGCGCACACCTCCCGCCAAGGGCTCCGCCGCTCGGGTTCTCCCAGGCCCGGAGGGGCCCTCGGGTCCCGGGCGCTGGCCTGGGCAGGGGGAGATGGAGCCTCGGGATTGAGGGCCCTCCGACTGCGGCATTGGGAGGGGTCCAGGTGTTGGGAGAGAAGCGGAGCGCCCCCCGGGGGACTTCTCTGGTGGGAAACAGGGTCGCGCGCAGCGTCGCTCAGGCACAAGGCCCGGGCGCAAGGGGACTGAGGCGCGTACTCCCGACCTCCGTCCGCGCCTACCTGAGCATCCGGTCCACCTCCGCCCGCTGCTCCGCCGCCTCCTCGGTGTTGAGCGCCTGCAGCTCCTTGAGGATGGGAGGGGTGTCATAGTCGTCCCCGTCCTCGGAGCCCTCGTCCCCAGACAAGCGGCCCTTGGCGTGGCCGTTGGTGAGCGTATGGAAGACTGGCTTGGTGTCGGGGTCGGCCCCGTTCCCGGGGGACAGGGGCAGCGTCTCCAGCTTCACCCCGAAACTCGGGGATGGCAGCAACTCCTCTAAGGCCTGGACCAGCACCTCCTTGGTGACCCCGGAGCTCAGCAGGGCGCTCAGGAGTTCTTGCTGGAGCGACGTGAGCTTGGACACCATTTTCCAAGGACAGAAAAAGAAGGGGGTGAGGGGGTGGGTGGGTGCGAGAGAGGAGGGTGGAGGGGAGTTTCACAAGCGAACCCCAAGTCCAGGAACCCCCCCACCCTTCAGCCTCCAGACACCTGTTACTCCCCGGGGTCCCGGAGTCTCCTCCGAGAGGAGTCAGAAAACTTCTAACTTGCCATGATCGCCACCATTAGGCCATATAAGATATGCAAATTAGCGGGGAGGGCCCGGCTTTCGGCAAGATGCAAATGGTCGTGGGGAGGGGGGGAAAAGCGAGAGAGGGTGAGCATGAGGGGCAGACGTGGAGAGCTGGAGACCCTGGCCGGGAGCAGGGCTTGCCAGGGTCCATTGTACTCACGCTGGGGGGCTGAAGACCATCTTGTACTGGTTCTGTTTATCAGCCAAACTTTAGCTGACCTTTGGACTTGGTAAGCAAGTAGCTTGCAGCCTAGTGTGGGAGGCTCTGGGGCTTTTCCAGCCGCCGTGGGTCCAGTTTTAGTGTGGAGAGAAGAAACTGCACTTCGGGGGGGGGTGGTGCAGGTGAGAGCTGGAGAAAGTTGGGGTGCCCTTGGAAGGAGATGGAGGAGGATGCAAAGAGCAGAGAGGCCTTCCGACGCATCCCAAACGACGCAGGTGGTGGGCAGGGAGGGCCAGCCGTGCGAGGAGAAACTGACCCCTGGGGAACGGACGCGGAGACTCGGGGGAAATGGGGGTTCAGGCGGGGTGAGTGCGGATCGCAGCGACCCATTTTAGTTCTACCCGGGCTACTTGTTCTGCAGACCCCAGGCCCTCACCAGATGAGTCTGGAGGTTTGGATTCGCAGAACTGCTGGCCCCGAGAGCGAGCGTAGGCGAGCGGGAAGGAGGCCCGGAGAACCCTTGGAAGGAGGCGCCGTCTAATTTATGGTCAGGGGAGTAGCCAAAGTTGAGCTCCCCCAGCAGCCGGGCTGCACCAGCACCTAGGCTGGCCAAGCCGCGGGGGAGCTGGCCGCCTGGGCCACGCTCTCCTGTTTAAACCAAGAATATCAAAGCGCCTCCGCTTTCCCTAGTTTTGCCCGGCCTCCTTTCGAACAGCGAAAGCAAAACTTGGCCTGCAGCAAGCTGGATGGACAGTGGGAGCCGCGTGTTCCCCGGCCCACTGCCTTCTGGTTTATTCGCAGCTCCAGGACACAGCGGTTCCCCGGGCCAAGAACGGCGCTCCTCCGACGGACGCGAGGCAGCCGCCGCAGTGGCGGGAGGGAGCCGGCGCCCACGAAGCCGCTGAGGGAGTGGAGATTTTTACCACCTTGGCCTGGGTCTGGAAGGAAGCCCGAACCTTTCAGTTCTACGGGAGTTTCACCTGCATCTCCCGGGGTCTCGGAGGGGGAAGGAAGGAGGCCTGAGGCGCCCCTGGACCTACAGGCTGGCCCAGACCTGCAGAAGAACAGGGCAAGGAGCTTTTTAGGATCCACCGTTCGTAGACCCATAGCTCCTGGGGCAGAGGACCCCCTACTCTCTCTAAACCTCAGTTTCCTCGTCCGTGAAATACTGATGCCAACAGTGCAGAGCGAGGGGCGTTGTCTGCATTGAATGAGACCACCTGTGAAACCTTGGCTTAATAATTGGTGTTCACACTTTTCAGTCTGGGAAGGGGAGGAAGCCAGTTCCCAGTAGAAAAATCTAATCCCTCCTGGCCATAGCTTCTCAGGATCAGGCAGACCCAGAGCTGGGCTTGGAGGGACTGGGAGATTAGGGACAAAAATTCAGAATCAGCAGGGAATTTGCAAAGGAGCTTCTAACCAAATTCTCCTACCATTCCCACCTTTAAAAGACAATTAGGAGGAAGTTGGGGCTAGTTCTGGGAAAAGTGGAATTTCAGCAAGGGGGAGGAAGGGTCAGCAGCTCTCATCTGCTTGGTTCTGGATGAAATCTAGGTGTGTGACAGCTGAAGCGCCAGGTGGGACTGATCCAAGTTTGGCTGCTACGGAGTGCCCCTTTTAAAGGCCGGGTCTGCTGTGCTCCTGCCTGGGACATGTGCTGGGAGCCAGAAGGAAGGGGGCGATTATGCTCATGGAACCTGAAGGGAGGTTTACACTATCTCAGGCTCTTTCCTCAAGAAAGGGGAAAGAAGTTCATGGAAAGGAGGGCCCTTCATTTCACCCTATTGTCTTTTAGTTTGTTGTGACATATGGCAGGTCCCTGCCCCTCACAGTTCAGCCCCATGGGAGAACATTCTCTGCCTACCAAGCTCCCCTCAACCAGGATAATGAAGTGTTCAGAGTAAATGTCCCTGGAGAACAAGCTCTTTTTCTCTGTCTCTCACTTGCTATCATGATAGAAGCAGTCAAGTGTAATGAAGATCAGTTTCTGTGTTTAGCTGGGAAAACCCATTAAAAAACCAGCAATCATTTCCCTTTCAACAGCAAACCTTTGATTTGTAGTTCCAACTACTGAGGGCCAGGTCTGTCTCAAGCTTCCTTATCTCTCAAAATTCAGGTGTTAGCAAACCCATTCTTTCCCCCTCTACCCCAAGCCAATGATGTGAACATACAGGAAGTTTCACTTTGATAGGGAAATTTCCTATGAGTGTCCAGGTACATCTTTCAGTTAATCTGGCTCTCTGTATCCAGCAACTTTCTGTAATCCTCCAGCTCAGACCTACCTTGAATATGCGATCTGGTGTAATATGGGTGATTACTAAGTAACGGCAATTATAGATCTCTGAGCAGATGCAATACCTACCTCTTCATATGGACATTTAAAAAGAAAAGTGTAAGTATCTCAGCAGACCTCCCTCAGGATGTGGGTCATAAATGCTAATTGAGTTATCTCCTAAAACCCTTCGGTTAAACATCCCCCAAATAGAGGAAACAAGGGTACAGTTGAAATCCTCTGTGTTAATGCTTCACCCAGGATAAAATGGTGATGAACTGATACCGTAGCCCCCTGGTATATCCCAGAGGCTGGCAAACATTTTCTATAAAGGGCCAGACAGTAAGCATGTTAGGCTTTGCGGCCATATGGTCCAGTGGGAAAATATAAGACACTTTGAGGCGGTGGCTCGCAGCTCCTGGAGTTAAGTGAAGGGCCAGGATTGGGGCTCAGGACTTGTGAGCAGGGCATTAGGATGAAAGAGGAAAGTCTCTAGCTTTTACTGCTTTGGGAGATGGGAAATTGAAATTGGGGATTCTACGAGGCAGAAGTGAACGATCCACAGCAGAGAAATAGAGGGTAGATGCTGAAATCAAACAGACCTAAATGTGGGTCTCAGACCTGCTTAACCAGCGCTGGGACTTGGACACATTACATAATCACTCTGACCCTCCGTTTCCTTCTGTGGAAAGTGATAATAATACACCCTGCCAGGTTTTGTGTGAGGATTAACTCAGTAATTGTGGGTTCCCCCGAGGATGACCTGACCTGCTCTCCCATGTTTAGAAAGAAGTAGTACATCATCAAAATAGGCAAAGAAGTCAGGCAGCTAATCTCTTTGAGCTCTTCCATTCTCAGCTTTTTTTTTTTTTTTAAGAGTTACCGTATTTGAAGAGATTATATTAGGTTCTTCCACTCAAATGATGCATCTGCAGGTCAAATCCTAAGATTTGCTGTGGCAAGTGTGGGCTCTGTTGTAAGATCAGTTAAAATCCAGTTGGCTCATCACTCTATGAAGACCTTCTGAGCACCATCTTGGAAATTCTGCAGAATGGCAAATGTGTTTCCAGGGGATTCAACTCTCCTGTAACTTCATAAGCATAAGTGGTATTCCTTTCCCGCTCTTGGGTGCACCATGTTCCCCCGTCCTTCCTGCCCCCCCCCCCCACTTCCTACACTCTGCTTTGCTTACAGCAGGGAGAGCCTGGTCCTCTCCACCCTCTGCCACTCCACTCTCCAAGGCTCTCCCATTGATCTGGCAGTCTCTAGACGGCCTCAAAATGAAATCATCTCGGAGTTCTTAATCTCAGGAAACAAACTGAGGGTTGCTGGAGTGGTGGGGGGTGGGAGGGATGGGGCGGCTGGGTGATAGACATTGGGGAGGGTATGTGCTATGGTGAGCACTGTGAATTATGCAAGACTGTTGAATCACAGACCTGTACCTCTGAAACATTATATGTTAAAAAGAAGAAGAAGAAGATAGCAGGAGGGGAAGAATGAAGGGGGGTAAATTGGAGGGGGAGACGAACCATGAGAGACGATGGACTCTGAAAAACAAACTGAGGGTTCTAGAGGGGAGGGGTGTGGGGGGATGGGTTAGCCTGGTGATGGGTATTAAAGAGGGCACGTTCTGCGTGGAGCACTGGGTGTTATACGCAAACAATGAATCATGGAGCACTACATCAAAAACTAATGATGTGTAATATACGGTGAATAACATAACATAATAAAAAAATAAAGAATTATCTAAAGAACTCAAAAAAAAAAACAACAAAATCTTCTCTAGAGTAAAACATAACTCCTATTCTATCCTGGTGTGAAGGGGGGTGGGGGCCTTACTGTTAGTATTGTCACAGCCTAGAGAACATTCTAGACTGCAGGGTTAGAGCCTCAGGTCCTAGCTCTGGATACAATACTCCTTTCTGGAAGACTCTTCACCTTCCCAAGGGCTTTGGTGACACCCTTCTCTGGGCCTCTGATTCTGCTTTTGAAAAATGGTCAGTTAGCACCCTCACTCCATAAAATGTGAAGGGATAGGTGAAACCCGACTGGCAAACTTTATAATTTCTGAAGCTGAATGATGACATCTATGGGGTCTTGTACTCTTCCATTTGTGTGTTTCAAATTTTCCATAATTTTTTTCTAAGGTCTCAGAAAGTTCAATGACAGTCTGAGCTTGGAAACACGGTGGTGTTCTCATGATGCCCCGCTGTGGTGAATGAAGGAGATTATCAGACTCCTCTGTATAGGCTTCACAGCACCCAACCAGGAGGAAATAGCATATTTCCCACCCGACCCTAGTAAATTTTATGCTAAAAGATGGACGTCGAGATGCTTAGTTAATTCAAAGAAAATAAAAGGCATCCCCCAAATGAGAAGATTTCTCTTCAATAATCTTTAATGAATTTTCTTACTCATAAAAGCATTTCTTGAAAGAGAAAAAAAAAGGCCAGTTAGTCCGTATGACCATTTGAACTCTCTAACTCTTCTATGATCTGACATTTCGAAATGGTTCCATAATCCCAGGGTGTCCATTTCCAGGCCTTTGGGCAGGTGGCTTATGAGCTCTGGCTGGACCTCTGTGTAGTGCTGGCCATGGGACTTTTGAGCAGCCCTTGAAAAACTGCACCACAGACAGGAGGCCCCATGAGGTCAGGGACCATCTCATGTCTTCCTCTTCAATGCCCAGAGAGATGCCTGGTACATAGCACATGTTCAATAAAATACCTGTTAAGTAAATGAACAAGTGATCATCTCTAGATGACAGCATTAAGGAGGATCTTCGTTCCTTTATGTGTGCAGCTTGATTTTCCAAACTGTCAGCAATGAAGTTGTAGTTTAAAACGAAATACCATTCCTGGACACAAAGGGGTATACACTGTGTGATTCCATTTATATGAAGTTAAAAAGCAAGAAGAAGTAATCCATGGTGATAGAGGCTAACACGGAGGTTGCTCCGGGGAAGGGGGGTGTGTTCACAGGGATGGGCCACGAGGGGGCTTTCCGGGGTGCCAGGAAAGTTCTCTGGGTTGACATGGGAATGGTGGCTACATCATCAGGCTATACATCTAGGACTTGTGCACATTGCCATAAGTTGTAACTTAGTGAAAAGTAAATAAATAATTGCAAAGTGTAACATGGGAACAGTGGAAGTCTCCCAGCTCCCCAACGGTTCACAATTGCTGTGTGGCCTTGGGGATTCTTTTCCATTTCACCGTGTATAGTTTCTCACTATTAAAACCTATATATTGGTATATTCCAGGGCCTGGGAACCTTTTCCTATAAAGGGCCAGACAGTAAGCATGTTAGGCTTTGCGGCCATATGGTCTCTGTCGCACCTAGTCAGATCTGCTGTGACAGCTGAGACATAAATGACTAGGCGTGGCCGTGTTCTGATGAAACTATTTATAAAAACAACTGGCTGGCTGGATTTGGTCCATGGGCCACAGTTTGTCAATCCTTGGCTCAGGTACTTATACGGGTAGAAATCCAAAGATCTGAAGCGACCTCGCGGTCCTCCCGCATCATAGCCTTTATTTGCTGGTTGGGAAAACAGATTCAGGAAGGAGAAATGACTTTCCCAAGAGATCCAACACATTGCGCTGGAGAAATCCTAGGGTTGGAGCCAACCAGACCAGTGGCTCTCTGGGGGTGTGTGTGGGTATGGCTTTGGGCAAGTTACTTAATTTCTTCGAGTCTTTACATTATCACCGTATACAGATGGTAATAATAATGGAATTTATACCTTATAGGTTTAACGGGAGATTTAAATTAGATAACCCAGGAAAACACCTTGTGTGGGGGCTGGCACAAGCAGGGCTTACCTAAGAGTCAAGTGCTTCCTTAGAGGACGTGGCTCATGGCCTCCCTGCCTCCCTCCCTCCCTCCCTCCCTGCCTCTCCTCTGAATGCACAACTTCTGCTGTGAGTTCACCGACCAATCTTACCAAGCGTCTGCTATGTGTGAAGTCCTCTGGAGAGAGCTGTGAGCTAATAACAAATGGGTACAGCGAGATCTCAAATCCCATCAACCCCAGCCCTCGGCTTTCTTTCTAGAAATCCCTTCCAGCTCTGTGCTTTTATTTCCCAAACACGCCGCTATCAGATGATCTTTGCCAGGGGAACTCCTAAGGGTAGAGATTTCTCTCATTTCGATTCAACAACTCACATCCTTCTACAGGGTCATTTTTAGAAATAAGGTGTTCCCGGTAGCTTGTAAAAGATTAAATTAAAAACTAGCAATCTAGTATGATATTAAACTAATAAATACTACACCTAAGCATAGAGAGCCTTTACTCCAGAGCAATAATCTATTCCTTCTCCTCCCACAGCCATGAAAAGTGATTGGCAGTGGGCCCAGCGCCCAGCAGGTACTCCATAAATGTTTGTTGAATAAACGATGTGGCATAGGGTATGGTATTTAGGAAAAAAAAAAAAAAGCAATAATCTTTATGAAATTTCTTGGAATCTGTTTTCAGATTAGTATTAAAATAAGTGTTAGTGAGGTGTCCTTGCTATATTCTCCCCTTTACGTCTCCTCAGAAACCTATGAGGTAGGCAGTATCATCCCTGCTTTAATGATGAACAAATGGAAACTCTGAGAGGGAGAGTTTTTTGTGGCCCAGGGACCCACACACAGTTAAGGAGCAAATGGGGCTTGAATGGTGGACCTCCTAATTCCATGTTAGGTGCCCCCTTCCTGGCTCTTTCCGGCAGCTTCCAAGCCCCCTACCCACCCAGACAGAGGAGGGAGTGCACAGAAGCATCCGGAATGGTCTGGGCACAGAGAGAAATCTTGTGATTATGTGTGTCAGAGAGAGACAGAGCAGCCTTTCCTGTCCAAGGAGATCTCTGCCACATGAAGAATTACGATATTTGAACAGGGTTTTGTGGTGTGCAAAGAGCTCTCTCATTTGATCCTCAAAATAGTCCCATAAAGAAGGCAAGGCAGGCATGACTCTCCGCGTGTCACAGACGAGGGAAGCTGAGGCTCAGAGAGGAAAAATGATCCCGGAAGGTGCCCGAAGCACCAGCTCTTGGCCCAGGGCTTCTGCATCTCGACGCCACAAGGCTGTGTTTGTGTAACGACAAAAGGAACACTGGGTGCAGCCCAGAGACAGGTACGAGACCAAAGAGGAAACACGATCAGAGACTCCCATTCCCACTCCGGATGTCAAGCGGGAGCCACGGAAAAGCCGAAAGGGTGCCCGGAAAGGCCTTGGGGCCGGGCTCTGAGTCAGGAACGGCTACCCACTTGGTGCTCCCCTGTGCCTCGCCCACCCTCGTCCCCTCTCCTCCCACTGTGGGCCCTGTGCTTGCTCTGCGTGCTGTAGCTAAGGCACGGGTGCCGTCCACGGGTGCACCTGGGGCGTGAGAGTGACCACTGGGCCCCACGCTAAGGGCTGTACCCTTCAATGCTCTGGTGACTAGACGCAGTCCCTGCTCCCAGCCCTGGGGGTAAAGAGCACTGCAGGGTTGCTGAGTCAATGCAGCAAACATTTACTGGGTCCCCGCTATGTGCCAGGCTCTGTGGTAGGAGCAAGATTTCAGTGCCTGCTCTAAAGGAGTTGTTTATATAGTGGGAAATAGAGACGTGGAAAACACTTCTATTTCCAGTTAGGCGGAGCAGGCTTTCTAATAGGCCCAGTGCTGGTTGCTTTACATAAAACATCTCCTTTACTTATCACAGCCCCAGGAGACAGTATTATCGATTCCTACTTTTAGTTTTCTCCGCTGATGTTCACAGAGCTTGAGTTGCCAAGCTGTTGTTCATACCAAGTTGAAAATCAAAAGCAGCGTTGCCTGGCTTCTAAGTTCGGTACCAGCCGGGGGGTGGGGGGGCGGATGCCGTGGGGCAATCAGCGAGGGGCTTGGAGTCAGGCTGAGCTGGGTTGGAAATTTGTCTATGGCACTTCCTAGGTATGACCTTGGGCAAGTTGCCACTCTGACCTCCGTTTCTTCATCTATAAAAAAGAAAACAGTGTAGGGGAGCCTGGGTGGCTCAGTCGTTAAGCGTCTGCCTTAGGCTCAGGTCATGATCCGGGCCCTGGGATCGAGCCCCGCTTCGGGCTCCCTGCTCAGCGGGGAGCCTGCTTCTCCCTCTCCCTCTGCCCTGCTTGTGTTCCCTCTCTCGCTGTCTCTCTCTCTCTGTGTCAAATAAATAAATTTTTTTAAAAATCTAAAAAAAAAAAGAAAACAGTGTAGGATTTGGCAGAAAAGGTAATAGACACAAACCACCTGGCACAATTAATCAATAGAAGCAAATGCTAATAATGTGGGAGAATTTCGGAGAACCAGCAAAGTTCTGTGGGGCTCAGAGCCCTAGAAGGATAAGTCAGATTTCGACTACAAGAAGTCACAGAGCATTTCAGGCAGAGCAAAGGCTTAAAGCCCAAACCAGATTCTGCAAACTCCCTGAAAACTTGCTTTAAAATTCATGAGCCATAGGAAGCTTTGTTGATGAGTTCTGTCCTTTCTAGCGATTCCCCGACCCCCCCACCCCCCACCCCCGCCCCCAACCTTCTGGGATCAGCTGAGGACTCACTCCCTTAGGAAACCCCAACTAACCCCCCCACCCCAGTGAGTTCAGTGGTTCCTAACTGGAGGCTGGTTTGGGCCCCTGGGGAGATCTGACATTATCTGGCAGGTCTGGCTTCATGGATGTGCTTGGGGTTTAGTGCTCTGTAGTCACCATCCTGAAATTCTTTTTTTTTTTTTAAGATTTTATTTATTTATTCATGAAAGACAGAGAGAGAGAGAGAGAGAAAGAGGCAGAGGGAGAAGCAGTCTCCCAAGGAGCAGGGAGTCCCATGCGGGACTCGATCCCAGGATCCTGGGACCATGACCTGAGCCGAAGGCAGACGCTCAACCATCTGAGCCACCCAAGCGCCCTCCATCCTGAAACTCTTAATAATGTTACCTTTGAGTTTCTGTTTTGTAAGTGAAGACTGCTGCTGGGACAACGGAGCTTGCCCCAGGGACTTGGAGCCTCAGCTCCCTAGATCCGTCTCCTGTCACCTCCCTGACTTTCTGGGATGGAATTTTGGCTCCAGCTCCAGCACACCCCAGTACCCCCAGCCCCGCCACGCCTCTTTGTCCCCACTCCCACCCAGCAGTCATCGCTGCCCTCTGTGCCTTTCAGGGACCTGACTATGGGCACGGGGAGGTCGGGATGGGCTGCTCCAGGCCTGTGGTAGCTCAGGGTGGGGCACGAGATGGTGGCCACCCCTGACACAAGCTGGCAGTGCCATGCAGCATTAGGCAGGCGACTAGGGAAGCCCTTCACCAACCCACATCCTCATGATACCTTTGGGGGTTGCCGATCTTGGAGGCTTGGGGCATCAGCCATTGGAAGGGTCCATGCATGGCTTGAGTTCCCCGCCCTCAGATGGGGCACAATGGGCACTGGGTCAGCAGCTAGTCAGAGGGGGACTGAGAGCACGTGCGCACAGTGAGTCACAGAGCAGTCTCCAGACCCCCAGGAGGGCTGGCACTGACCCCACTAGCAAGTCCATTCCCCAGGGAATGTGACATGAAGTAGAAAAATAAAAATGGGAAGGGGGGAGAAAGAAAAACCGGGGGGCAGGGAGAGGATAGATCACTGAAGAATTGAAAAAAAGTCTTCATATTTTAGTATCTTTAGTAACACTTTTTTTCCTGCTTTTTGAACTAAGGGTCCCCCCGTTTTTATTTTGCCCTGGGCCCCACAACGTCTGTGGTCTGGAGACATTTTGTGTTGTCACAGCTAGGGGTTGCTACAGCATCTGGAGGTTAGAGGCCAGGGATGCTGCCAAACACCCTGCAATGCCCAGGACAGCTTCCCAAACTGAGAAAATTATCTGGGCCCAAGAGAACCCTTGGGGGATTTGCTCCTCCTTTCTGCTTCCAGAATCCTCTGCGCTTTGCCTCAGTCCTTTGCCCATGTGGTTGAAATGACCTCAGCAAGTGTCTTGAGGGGGTGGGGGGGGTTGCATTTTTATTTATCTTTGTGTTGCCAGGTCCTAAGGCAGTGTTGGCACATGGTAGGTTCTCGATGCCTGTTGACTGGACTGACCAGCAGGGTCTACGAACTTACCTTCTCTCATTTAAACCTGTCGTTTTGCGTCTGTTTAGAAGCATGAAACTACTTGTAGCTCTGCTGAGGCACTACATGATTCTGTTTCTTCTCCGAGTGGATCATAAGTATCCAAAGCCGCGGGAAAGAAACTTTCTCAATCTTGTGTGCTGCTCGGTGGCCCTGAGAGCGAGCGCCGTGTGCGGCTGGTGCTGGCTTACTGCTTTTGCTCTGTGCTGATTCCACCTTTCCACCGGCCCAAGGCACAGCCTACATTCACTTATTCATTCAACAAACATCTATCAAGCACTTACCGTTCGGGAAGTGCTGGGGGTTTAAAGATGTTAAAGGGACCGCTCCTACCCTTAAAGAGTTGGGTCTGGCCAGGGAGTCAGAGAGTGTTCTAAGTCAGTGTAATCACGCATCACAGTGCCTGTGAAATTAGCCTTTGGAAGATTAATGACAAAAAAGAGAAGAGAGCCGATCCATGACTCCATTGGTTTGCTCACCGAGCACCTGTGTGTGTGGGGCACAGTTCTCGGATGGGGGCGGTGCAACAGTGAGGAAAGCCAGGGAAGGCCTGGCCTTGCAGAGCTTTCACTCCAGCGAGGGTGGGAGACCCACAACAGGACCCGTGAGCGAGCAGATGCACAGCAGGTCTGAGGATGGCCCACTATGGAGAAAGGTCAAAGGGCAGCAAAGTGAAAGGGCACGTGAGAGACACTTGGTAATGAGGGGTCTTCCCAGGGAAGACCTTTCAAGTAAGTGACATAGTGCTGAAAATCGAGCCTGGCAGCATCCCCTCAGCTCAGGCCCTGGGTGCCCAGAAGTCCCCCCTGAGGGCACTGCCCATCAATAGGAATGAGTTGAATGAAGTGTTAGTTTTTAAGGGGCTTTTCCTTAAAGCAGGCATCTGTAAATGGGTGGCCCGACTATTCTTCTCAGTTAAACTGAAAAAGTTTGAGCACCTCTATCCTATGATCCGTATTAAGTAGTTAATACACTTACTACAGGTGCTACTGTACTAATACTTGAATAAAGTACTAATACTTGTACTAATACTCATTATGAAGTGAACAGGAAAGTTAAAAGGGCCACGGAGTTAAGGCAAACATGAAAGTAAGACCTCGTGTTTTCATCCTGTCCTCGCAACATACCGCCTCGCGGGCTCCGCTCCGGGACCCTGTTCTAATGCACTAGAGTGCTACGCTGTATTTTATTTTATAAGGGAAAACTTGGCTAGAGGCTGCCAGATATCTGCATCTCAGGAATTTTTCAAGATTTGGGAAAAAGGGGAAATTGATTGGAGGCATAGGATGAGAGAAAGGTTCAAAGGAAGAAAATGAGGATAATGAGAAAAAGAGAGAAGATTAATGCAATTTTAAAGGCAAAGGAGGAAAGATGAAAGGGAGAGAAAGAAGAGAGAAAGAAAGAAAGAAAGAAAGAAAGAAAGAAAGAAAGAAAGAAAGAAAGAAAGAAAGAAAAAGAGAAAGAGAGAAAGAAGAAAGAAAGAAAGAAAGAGGAAGAAAGAGAGAAAGAAGAAAGAAAGAAAGAAAGAAAGAAAGAAAGAAAGAAAGAAAGAAAGAAAGAAAAAGAAAGAAAGAAAGAGAGAAAGAAGAAAGAAAGAGAGAAAGAGAAAGAAAGAAAGAAAGAAAGAAAGAAAGAAGAAAGAAAGAAAAGAAAGAGAAAGAGAGAAAGAAGAAAGAAAGAAAGAAAGAGAAAGAAAGAGAGAAAGAAGAAAGAAAGAAA
>NW_027397096.1:9538633-9578402 GCF_003265705.2 Callorhinus ursinus | reverse complement strand
AAGAAAGAAAGAAAGAAAGAAAGAAAGAAAGAAAGAAAGAAAGAAAGGTGTGGGGGGAGGCAGTCAGGTAAAGGGTAGAGGGAAAATGTCCCCTGGATGCCACTGGATAGAGGCAGTGTGGACGTTCTTGGGCCGGCCTTTGCCCAGACCTCACAGCGTTGTAAGAACGTCTCGTCACAGTCCGTAGGCTGGACCTTGGCCTCTTTCCACACATTTGGAGTCACCGGCTAATGAAGTGGATATTGTTTTCTGGTCCTTCTCTCTTACCCTATGGCTAGTTTCCCTTCCGTGGCCTTCACTTAGCAGCGGTGTCAGGAGTGATGGAGAGACTGACTTTTTCCCATCACTGTCCCACACACTTCATTAACTCCTTGCAGCTGGAGGTGCCCGTCATGGGCTAGGCAAGCTGATGGGTTCTTCAGAGAGCTGAGGAATGCACAGTTTCCCAGAAAGCTCCTGGCCGAGGGCTTGTCTCCTACAGGACGTGGGAGACGATCTTCTGGTTTAGAGAGCTAGCACAAGAAAAGTCATGTCGGAAGGTCATGAAGAGAAAGCCCCGAGCACTTTCTTTCTTTTTAGAGTCTTGCTTCAAAGACAAAGGAACAAGACAAGGCACTTCAATGTGGAATTAATCAAAGAATACAAAAATACTGTACAAAATTACACAGAATGAAAACTCAAGCAGTGTTCATTGAATGCTTATTTCAAATTTGATCTAGCCCTGGGCCAGGAGGCCATGCAATATTGGTTGAATAAATGAATGGTGAATTTTCACAATAATCTTGTGGATTAGGGGCACCTGGGTGGTTCAGTTGGTTAAATTTCTGCCTTCGGCTCAGGTCATGATCTCAGGGTCCTGGGATCGAGCCCCGAATCGGGCTCCCTGCTCGGCGGGAAGCCTGCTTCTCCCTCTGCCTCTGCTGTTCCCCCCACTTGTGCTCTCTGACGCTCTCTCTCTCTGTCAAATATATAAATAAAATCTTTCAAAAAAATCCTGTGAATTATACAAGGTGGTAGTGTCTTCATGTAACCGAGGAGACAAAGGCCGAAGAAGTCAAGGGCCCAAGGTCACACCATGAGTAAACAGGTGACAAAGTCCTGTCCTCCATTGTCACAGGGGCCCTCCTTCCACGCAGTCCTTTTGTTACCTTTGGGAAGATCTGTCGCTTGCCTAGATGCTCTGGTGAAGCCATTCCTTTAGTCCATGTATGTTGTGCACCCACCAGAAGACAGCAGGGTGCTGGGCGTGGGGGGGGTGGAGGAGAAAGCTGCAAAGCTGGCCCCTGCCCTCAGGAATCACTCAGCCCAACAGACCCTCCTAAAGCCCATGATGACCTCAGCGACCCTTAAGCCCAACATCTTTATCCATTATTATCTTCCAGTCCTCCTTATTAAACATGTTTTAATCTATGTGAGTGTTCACTTAAAAACAATTTTTTATTTTTTTAAATTATAAAACTTATAAATATCGCCACATGATCCAACAATTCCACTTCTGGGTAGATACCCAAAAGAACTGAAATCGGGGTCTCAAAGAGATATTGGTACACCCATGTTCCTAACAGCATGATTCCCAACAGCCAAAAGGGGGAAGCAAGCCAAGTGTCAGTGGATGAACGGATAAGCAAAAGGTGCTATGTACATACCATGGAATATTATTCAGCCTTAAAAAAGAAGGAAATATGGACATGTGCTATAACACAGATGAACCTTCAGGCCATTATGCTGAGTGAAATAAACCAGTCACAAAGACAAATGTTATATTACTCCCCTTCTATGAGATGCTGACTATAGTCAAATTCATAGAGACAGAAAGTAGAATGATGGTTTCCGGGGGTGGGGGAGGAAATGGGGAGTTAGTGGTTAATGGGTACAGAGTTTCAGTTTTGCAAGGTGAAAAAAGTTCTGGAGATGGACGGTGGTGATGATTGCACAAGAGTGTGAATGTATTTAATATCACTGAACTGTACACTGAAAAATGATTAAGATGTGTACTTTTAAAAACCAAAATAGGATTTCTGATTCCTTCTTTCCCATTGTGTACTCACTCCTCAGGGCAGCCAAGAGGGGCATTTAAACACATTGGCAATAGGGACACATGGCTGGGACTGAATTTGCATTCCACCCTTACTGACTGTGACCATAGGCTAGAGACTTTACCTCCGTGAATCTCGATTTCTTTGTGTGAAAATGGGCATACTATTATTGCCAGGATTTAAGAAGAAGAAGAGCGGCCAATGCTTGGCACATAGGAAACAGACAATAAGGGCTGACTGTGGTTGTCCCTCTCGGGAAGCTTCCCCCATGACCTGGGCTCTGAGAGCAGTCGGGGCTCAAGGAAATCCACAGCAGGGTAGGGGAGGGAGGACCTTCCGGGAGGTGCTATGGTCATACTTGCCATGTGTGCATCATCTTTCCACAGAGGGGCTAGCTGAGAACACGTGATTAAGAAGGCATTCTCTTTATCTTTCCAGCAATCAGGAGAAGCTCTTACATACAGATGTCCTCTTCAAAACAGCAGATCCTCAGAGTGAAAACTTACAATGTAAACTTTTAGGAGGTGGTGACAGAGCAGAATCCAGGAAATACTTAGGACCCAGGTTACCTGGATAGATAACCATAGGGGGTGCCTGGGTGGCTCAGTCAGTTAAGCATCTGCCTTCGGCTCAGGTCATGAATCCAGGGATCCCAAGGTCTGGGGATTGAGCCCCGCGGTAGTCGGGCTCCCTGCTCAGCCTGGAGTCTGCTTCTCCCTCTCCCTCTCCCCCTGCCCCAACTCATGCTCCCTCTCCTCTCTCAAATAAGTAAATAAAATCTTAAAAAAAAAAAGAAAGATATTGGGATAATGTAATATGTGCACCACTTGGCATCAAGAGACCTGAGTCCAACTTCTATTTTACGGTTTGTGTTACCTTGAGTCATGCATACTATAAACTCTTTGAGCCTCAGTTTCCTTGCCCTGAATGTTGGCATCATATTGGGTATCATATAAGATTAGTATGAGGATTAAGGTAAAGCAGTATGCAAACGTGCTTTGCAAACCATAAAGCTCTAAGCAGGTGCAAATGATGATTACTGGTTTTTTGTTATCGATGGATTTGTGCCCATGTCCTGCCACACAGCCTGACACAGTACTGGAATCTTATTTTGTTTTTTAGGAGTGGAAATAACTTGCTTTTTTTTTGTTGTTGTTCTTCGTAATATATAACCATTATAAAAAATTAAAGCAAAATGAGGAAGTGCCAGTTTCCTTAATCTCAAGTGCTGTTGATACTTTTTCATCCTTACTTATTGATTTAAAGATATCTCAACATATTAAGTGAAAAAAGGTTTCAAACATTTTTATAGTGTGATCCTATTTATGGCTTATGAAGTACTACTAATCAAGTATCAGTGATGAGAAAAAGCATACAAGACACTACATTAAGATCATACGATCTTTTAGGGCTTTTATAATTCTGAAATTCTATCAGTTATTTCTAAAGAGCCTTTCTGTATTTATTTATTTATTTTTAAGATTTTATTATTTATTTATTTGAGAGAGAGATAGACAGAGATAGTGAGAGAGAGCACAAGCAGGGAGGAGAAGGAGAAGCAGGCTCCCCGC
This sequence comes from Callorhinus ursinus, assembly GCF_003265705.2. Lineage (NCBI taxonomy): Eukaryota > Metazoa > Chordata > Mammalia > Carnivora > Otariidae > Callorhinus > Callorhinus ursinus. The sequence continues at coordinate 9,574,795 of NW_027397096.1, read as the reverse complement.
CGAGCTGGGAGCCCGATGTGGGGCTTGATGTGGGGCTCAATGTGGGCTCGATCCCAGGACCCTGGGATCATGACCTGAGCCATGACCTGAAGGCAGACGCTTAACGACTGAGCCACCCAGGTGCCCCGCCTTCCTGTATTTAAACTGGAATAGGGTTCTAGTTAGGACCTGGGTTCTACATGGGTCAAATGGAGTTAATATAGTGTAAATTCATGGTTTTAGTGAGGATTAAATTAGATAATGCACAGCGATGCCTTCAATAAATGTTAGTTGCTAATATTGTCAATAATAATACATTAAAGTAATTTCGTTCTCTGTGTCTGTCAAAGCACTTGCTTACTGATTACCAGTGGATAGTTGATCTGATTAACCCATGATTACCTGAGATAAATAATGTAGACGGTTTTAGGAACTTGGATTCTCAATTTACCAGGTATGAAGGTAGAGCAGAAGGAAGGGTGATCGAATGAAGACTCTTTGAATGTCGGGAGTGGTGGATTTCTAACCTTGGAAGGTTGGGAGTGGTCCTGGGATTTCTAACCTGGGGTGACCCACTGTGGCTTCTCTGGTCTAAACTTTAGTCACTATTCCTGAAATTTCATGTGACTTTCTCCCCATCTCCCCATCCAAAGCAGCTTGAGGGTTATGGCCAGATTGGATCATGTGTGAGGAAATAGTACATTTTCCCCCTCTGCTGATGATGGGAAACTCATTATGTGAACCAGCTCATAATTCCCGAGCAAAAAAAGTTTGCCCATTTAATCTAGTTCTAAAGTCTTTTCCTACTACTGTCGGATAAAGGGATTATTAAATGTTGTACACTCGACACTTGGGACCAAACAAGAGGCATACATACTGTTTTTTTGAAGTTTAAAAGTTAAAAAATATTTTTTAAAACAGCATTTGCTACCACAGGGAATTTTTTCTGTATCAAAGAAAAAAAAAACCAGAAAAGCTGTTAAAACACACACACACACACACACAAACACACACATACACACACCCTCCGAGTTTTCAGTGAATGGTATACAAAACAATTGGGACTTTAACCACAACAAAAAATGTGTCACCTGCTAGGTGGTCTTTGAGGTTTACTTTCTAAAAACTGTTTCGAGGAGCCGCCCAGTTTTGGTTTTCGTTTTTTTTTCTCTGATCACTGCTGACTGACTAAGGACTTCAGGCTGTTTACCTGAGGGAGAGCTTTAGATATGGTTATTTGTGTGGCATTGTATCGAGGCCCTCAAATATTTGCCGGGAGGTTTGTTGGAAAATGTCTAGACCAGTGCAAACACTGCAGGCCCCAGAGAAATCCAAGAGGCTCAAAGGGACCATTCAAGAAGCCCCCATCTGTCCTGTCATCACTACCGGGAAGCCCTCTGCATCTTTGTCAGCCTGGAGGAGCCCGCTGATGAGACTGAAAAGGGTCCACGTCGAGGAAAAGATCCCGATTTCACCACTGCTGCTTTCATTCATCCATGAAGCGGACGGGGCAAAGCCACGGGAACACTGATTTCCAGCCCTAGCTCTGCTCCTCACTTGCTGGGTCACTTCAGGAAGTCACTCGCCCTCTCTGAGCTCTGGTATTATTATTTTCAACGGAGGTGATGGAGCAACACGATCTCTAAGGTCCTTTTTTCAGTCCTATCTGCCTGTTAAGCATCTTCTAGTTGTCGTCATCGGGCTGGGCTGGCAGTGGACCAAGCTCTCTGCTAGATGTTTTAAAAACTTTGTCTAAGGAATCCTCATAACAATCATGTAAGTTAGGCAGCATCATCCCCATTTTACACACAAGGAAACCAGGACTTGAAAAGATTATGAAATGTGCCCAATGTCATATTTATAGCAAGAGGCTCCAAATCCAGCTCTCCTTCCTTCCAGGGACTGGTCTCCTTGCACTGTACCTCTGCCTCTGGGGGTAATGTTTGGCATTTTACAAAGCACATCTACACAGCCCGATTATGAAGATGAGTAGGTCAGAACACAGAGCGCTTAAGTGACGGGCCCCAAATCCCTCGGCTAGAGGGTGGCAAATGTGCGGCTCGAAACCAGGTGTTCTGACTCAAAAAAAAAACCAGGGCTTTCCCCATCTCGCAATAATGCTTGTGCATGCAGTGGCGGACCTGTTTTGTCAGAATTTTGGATACCCGCCCCCCAGATGGGGCAAGCCTGACACGTGTCTCTCCCCTTCTTATTGTGTATACACAGCTTCCTATTTCCTTTCCCAATCTTGCTTTTCCTGTAATCTCTCCCAATTCCATGAATGGTGATTCCATCTTTCCACCAGCTCGTGCCCCAAACAAGAACTCATCCCTTTCCCTTCTACCTGCATCTAATCCTTCAACAAATCCTGCTGGATCTTCCAAATAAACCCAGAATCTGACCACTTCTTGGCACCTCCATCAACATCTTCTGGGTCACATGAGACATCATTGTCTTCTCTGGTCCTCCTGCTCCTGTCCTTGCTCCCTACAGTCTATTGTCTACAGCCAGAGGGATTTTGTCAAATCAAAAGTCAGGTCATGTTCTTTTCTCCTGAGAAATGCCCCAATGGCATCCCTTCTTACTCAGAGCAAAAGCCCTACATGAGGTACTTGACTCTAGCCACAGAGCCTCTTCGCTGTTCCTGGAACATACCGGACACATTCCTGCCTCAGGGCCTTTGCACTTGTTGTTTCCCTGCCCTGGGACACTCTTCCCCAGATATCTGCACAGCTCACTCTTCATCTCCCTCAGTGTCATCTTCTCATCTTTTCCAGCATCTAGAGCAATGCCTGGCACTTAGAGGAGGTCTCAATGATGGTTTTTGAATGACTGAATGAAGGAATGAAACTTCTCTGGCCCCTGACAGTATTTAAATTTCAGCCCTACTGGTCCTCATCTTTTCATGATCTGCAGAACAGATCATTTTTCTCTCAATCACCTGGCCATTCTTCTGAGGAATGGTTCACTTATCACCGCCTCTTCACCTGAACCCAGCTCCTACCTAAGAAGTTCTCCAAAGAGGCCTGGGTGATGTGCTGCAATCATGGTGGCTGTTGACCTAACCCCACATTCTGTGAATTTAACGAGGGACATCTACTCCAGTGTTCATCCTGGACTCCACCAGCAGACAGTGCCTTCGTGTACCACATTCTTATTTTTAGGAGCCACCCAGCTGCTGAAGGTCAACCTTCAGCTTACTGAATATTAATTATTTAGATGTGCCTGGTCATAAGGGAAATGTTCAGCCAGTAACAAGATGAGGATGAATCAGGGCAAGGGAGAAAGCCCATAATAATGCCCCTCTTTTCCCCCTCTCTACAGGGGTAAGAAAATACCCTCTAAAGAGCCCCTGGATTTCTGGGTCGAAGAGAGGGCAGGAACAAAGGAGGAGAGGCAAGACTATTTATTTTGTAATTTGCAAAGAAAGAAGTTTGAGATATTTAACGATATAATTGCCATTCAAAATTTCTTTGGGGGTAATGTTGCTGATTAAAAATAAAGGCTGTGCTCCTATTTTATGAATGAGGAAGCTGCCACATGGGGTGGGGGGTCATGGTGCTCCACGAACAACAGCAACCCAACCAACCCTACCCCTCCTATTAAGGGATAGTCATGTCTGCCTCCATCTACCTGAAGGGCCCCAGACTGTCCCTGGAGATGTACATCATCATGAAAGTTACCCGCCCCTGAGAGGGAGAGGAAGTGAAACTCACCTACTAGTCAAGGCCCTGACACTGTTGAATCAGGGGTGAGAACAGAGCAGGCAAATCTGGGAATAACCTGAGAAGTGGCATCAACGGCTCAGCTACAGTGGTCCCCAGAGGTCATCCAGAGAGACTTCAGAGGTCATGCACACACGGGCGAGCTGGGGGGCCGAGAGGAGAACGACTAGGGGTCACGTGGAGAATTGGTGACCGGAAAGGAGCCGGAGTTCTCCCACCTTGAGCCTCCACCCGGGGCCACGTCCAGGGTCCTCAAATGACCTTGTGACCTGCCACTCGCATACTCTCATTTTCCAGTTGAGGGAACAAGAGACCAGGAAGGCAGAAAGAGCAACAAGGCCGAGGAGGACTGAGGAGGCCAGAGAAGATATTTAGAATGGACCCTTGTCCCTTCAGAGTCTCTTGAGTTTATGTAAGTAGGACTTTCAGTCCTTTCTGTCTTCCCTTCCTTCAATGTCACAATAACTTATACACCAATTTCGTCTAGTCCCTGAGGAAATGGCCTTGTGAACTTGAAAAACAAATGCCTAAATGCACTGAACCAAGTTAGTTTCTTGTACTGTCCCTTCTGTTCTGTGCTGGTGTTTCTGTCCAGAAGTGGGTTCAGTTAGGTCAGAGCAAGGGGAGGAGGTACGCGGACTCCCCCAGAGCCATAGTTTGGCAATGAGAAAAAAGGGATGCCCAGGATATTGTCCTCAGAGTGGACGACCCCAGTGTTCTTGGCATACAGCAGGTGCTTAGCAAACAGTTGTTGGATTGCCTCGTTAGGTGCCACGCTGGAAAACCTGTAGGTTATCGGTCTTGCAACTGACCCATGGATGAGCTTCTTGATCGCTCAACTCCCCTGCGTCCAGAATTATAGTCAGAATTGTACAGTGGTCAAGAGACATAGGTGTTTTGAGTCTTACCCTCGGGGGCCTTGAGCTCTCATTGGGAAGTCAGTTCTGCCACATGTGACACAAACAGAGCAAAATACAAGACAGTTGGCATGTGGGACCGTATGACCTCGACAGGACTGTGGGAGTGGACGTGACAGCAATCTTTCTCCATCACCACAGTAATAGTAATAATAATAGCTGCCTTTCTTTGAGCAGTTACTCTACTTACTACGGGGCACGTGCTAAGCACTTAACAGGTATTGTCTCATTTAATTGGCACAACAACCCCACCAGCTTGGTACTAATATTATTCCCTTGCCCAAGGTCACGTAGCTAGAGTGTAGAGGCAGAATTTGAACCCAGGCCCATCTTGCCCTTACTCAGTCTTCTGCCCCACTCTAGGCCTCCGTGTGTAAGGGGTTTCTTTAATTATTATGCCTCCAAGACCTTTTAAACTCCCCTCATCCTCAGGCCACCATGTGCGGCCCAGACCAGCAGTTCTCCAACTCACCTAATAGGGTCTAGATGAGTGAGAAAGAAAGGGGAACTGCTCACAACCTGTGACCCATTTGCTTCCACCCCAGCCGGGAGGGAGCGAGGCACAAGCAAACTGTGCCTGTCACAACATCAGCAGTCAGGTGGAATCTGTTGAGAACCACCGTTCGTGGGTCACCCCCTATTGCTCCATTCCCACTTTGCCCATGCCCTTCCTGCTTTCCTGTGTTTCACCTTGCTCTCCTGAAGCCTGTCTCAAATGACAGGGACAAAAATCATCTCTAAAGCTTGGGGAGCCAACCCTCCTCGATTCACCAGGAGTCTCCTGAGTTCTTCAGAGTACTCCCAGTTCCTATAACGCAGTTCTTTTGTCCTAAGCGGGGGTTCAGACATTGTGGGTGCGCAGTCGCTGCTCCACCTTGTGGTTATTCCTGGAACTGCAGCTCTCCTCTTCTGTTACCTAGGGCGGGCGTGAGAACAATCCGCGGTCCCCGCGCATAGGAGCTGGGTTTCAAATCCACCCGTCTCCCGCTCCTACACTCGCTCAGTCTTCCAGTTTCGTGTGGCGCTACATCAAGCTGACAAGCCCATTTGACCTCCTCAAATCACTGCCTTGGCTTCCGAGTACACTGGAATTAGGGTTACCCTGATATTATTACCACCAACACTACAGCTACAACCCGTTACGTTACCCTCACCCCCAGCCTCACCCTCACCCCTGCCAAGGTCGCCGCCGCAGCGACAGCTGCTGCCAAGACTTGCTGCAGGTTCCACTCGGGCCATATTACATCAGTTGTCTCATTTAATTCTCACGACAACCCCTGAAGTGGGCAATATCGTGATCCCTAATTTACAGACTAAGCCCTGGCGGGTCCCCTGATTTGTCAGAATTCCCGCTGCTTAGTAAGAGGCAAGTCAGGATATGAATCCAGATCGTCTGACACCAGCCCATGCACTTGACCACTCTGCTAAATGGTCATCCAGTGTAAGGAGGTGACGTTTGCTTTGGAGCAGGGCGAGCTGGGTAACCAGGCGACTTAGTCCTCTCTGTAAAATGAGGTGTCCACTCACATGTGTAGGATTCCTTTAGGAGGACATGAGTATATGAAACATGTAACAGAGAAGTTACCCTAATTCACCCGACCCCCAGGGAGCCTAACAGACCTTCCATCTTGTGACTCTCCTCCCATAGCCAACAACAGGGGCTCTGCATACATTTGTAGGATGACCCACTCTCCACTCAGGCCATATAAACTCCCTGCTAATCATTCATTTGTTTGTTCACTCATCTATCACACAATCATCGAGCACCTGCTATATGCCAGGTATCGTGCTGGGACCCCGGGGGGGATTAAAGAGTGAGGAGAGCCCTTGCAAAATGTGCCGGAATGGAGTTTTCCGTGTGCAGACAATTGGGTGTGGAAAGAACAGTGTGGACAAACAAGGCACGTAGCATCTAGTGAGCTTAGGAAGAAAAGCAAAACAAAGACTTCAACAACCGGGCACAACAAAGACGAACGTCTTAAGAGATCAGAGAATGGGCAGTCAAAAGGGAGAGAACTACCACCAGAGAAAGAGAAATCCCACTGGAGGGCTGATCAGGTAGAGCTTGGTAGCACTGATAGGAAGGGAAAGGCAATGGCTACCGTTAGCAGCCAGGGTGGGGGAGGGGTGCATGGCAGGTCATCAGTGCCTTGTCCTGGAGGACACTAACCAGTTCTTCCACAGCACTTCCACTGGAGAAGGGGACCTTCAAAGTTCCTCTAGGATCAAGAAGGGGCAGATGATTAACCAAAGGGAAAATACTTCCCCTACATGCCAGGCACTGTGCTGGACCACACTCTTCGTTAGAAGATAAACCAGTAGTATCTTTTTTTTTTTTTTAAAGATTTTATTTATTTATTTGACAGAGAGAGACAGTGAGAGCAGGGACACAAGCAGGGTGAGTGGGAGAGGGAGAAGCAGGCTTCCTGCTGAGCAGGGAGCCCGATGTGGGACTCGATCCCAGGACCCCGGGATCATGACCTGAGCCGAAGGCAGACGCTTAACGACTGAGCCACCCAGGCGCCCAAACCAGTAGTATCTACTGTAGGATTAAATCAGTTAAAACAAGAGGAGCCCCGCCCAAGGCATATATATGGGAAGCCCTCCATGCATGTGAGTTATCAAGCATCCTTTTACGAAGAAGGACCGAAGGTGGTGCTGAGGACACGCTTTTGCCCCAGATGCAGCTATTAGGCTTCCTTTCTTCCCAAGACCTGCCAAAATCCTGGCTACCGTACCCTGAACCTGTAAGTGAAGTGGGTGTTTCGTGAGCTTATGAATTTTTATAAGATTCTATTTTTGCAATTTCATGCAATGCTCCAGTGCCACGGGACACGTCAGCTCCTGACCTTTCAGTCGGCAAGGCACTTCCCATCAACAGAGCCATAAAAGCCTGATGGTTTTCTCCTTGGCATGTGAATTGGTCTGGTGCTCTCCCTCTCTCCTTCACCATTTGAATAGTGATATCATATTCCAAGAGCCCCTCACCTCTGCTGAAAAAGACCTACCCATGATTCCCTCCTGGGGGCTCCGCAATCCCCAGGGGGGAAGTTGTGGTTTCCAGCACAGAGCAGGCATCATGAAACCGAGAGATTGAGAGAGAGAGAGAGAGAGAGAGAGAGAGAGCAAGAAGGCTGGCGGCGGGGAGGAGTCACCCAAAGGTAGGGGACAGAGGAAAACGGCCCTGTGCGCTCGTTGAACCTCAAGTCAGTGGCCGAGGCAAGTTTTGTTTTTTTTGGGCTTTTTAAATTTTTTATTTCTGAGGCCTGCTGTTAAGACACTGGTATAACATTCAGGGAAATAGGGATAGAATAAAATACCCACCCATATTTCCCCCTGAATGCTGGCCCAATGATTTTTCTCTGGGACCGCTTTCAGTTTTTAACACATATTTTTATGAAAATTATAATCACACTGCAGGGTTAATTTGGAGTGCTCCTCTTTTTCCCTTACTGTTATTTCAGGAAGGCTTTCCTGTGCTGCCGCATAGTCTTCACTCTCATCACACGGGCTGTTGTATCCTGGCTCATTCCCGAGACTCGCCGCTCCAGGGGCCTTGGTCCTAAGCAACCCTAGGCATGAGTGGAACAGTTACAAAGTCTTCAGTTCAAGCCTTGGTTCCGCCATTGGCTAGCCGTGTGCCCTGGGTTCAGTTCCCGCCTTGGGCTCTGAGCCTCAGCTGCTCTGAGGCTTGAGAAGCCTGTCGAGACCTGTCATTCTTTCTTCCACAAAAGGCAGCTGTCCATGGGGAACTATTGCTGGAGAGTTCTAACACTATGAGGGACACCTGTTACAAATATCCTTCTTTTGACTTCTCTTCTGGGGAAGAGTCCCAGGAGGGGGATCAGTTAGCCCAAGGGTATAAACATTTTGGGGGCTTGGGATATGCAATGCCAATTTGCCTTCTAAGAAAGCTGATGCCAATTCACGTGGTTGTTGGCAAGGTAACCTGTACTTGACCCAAAGCTAGTAGCCAAGGGAGGTCTGGGGACGAGTAATGTTAGTCCTGCGGTTTAGCAATAAGCAGGTTCTTTAAGGAACCAAGATGCAGCAGTTAGTGGAATTTTGACGATGGAAGTGAGGAATTTGCAAGATGGTATGGTGGTGGTGGGAACAAGGCTGGGCCTAGTTACAGACTAACCAAAGGCAGAGAGTTGCCATCCGGGTGTTCCTTAAGGCTTGTGCTTCAGGAAAGCTCAAAGAACTTGATATTAAAATGTGACTCTTCCCAAATTTATTTCTAGTTTAAAGCCTGAAATGAAATTCCTGCTGAAGTCTTGCATTGATGGTTAACATCGCTAGTTCTTCCCTCGGGGAGTTTGTTAAACTGTTAAAAGCAAGTGGCTCTATTCATATCTTCTTGATTTGTGTAATACATCGAAGCTGTTGCTTTGCTGGTTTTTCTATTCCGCTCAGCCAAGCAGTAGACCATAGTGCTCAAGTACTATTTTCCCGTTTGGAGGGTGTGATGTTCATTCGTACTTTATGATTTGTACCACACCTCTGCAGTGGCGCGGAGAGCACCCGGAGTGGAGAATTGCTTAATCTGGGCTCAGGGCCTGGTTCTCTCATCATCTCACAGAGTCATTTGAGGTAAATCACTTCCACTTCCCCAGACTCTGAGGCCTTCTTCATCCTTGGAGACTTCTTGCCGTGGTGGCTGAGTTACTGGTGACTGATGAGAATATAGCCCTTGGCCGAGGGTCTCCTTATATTATTTTTCATGCCTAAATGTGAAGATTCTCTGATTTCCCAATTCAAGGGCATGACTCTGCTCTGTCCATCATGTAGGGTCGTGTAGCCCCTGCAGGAATCCACACCCTTAAGTTGAAGACGTTGAATTAGATAATACTGAAGGTCTCCATCTACCTCTTATTTCCAGAAAAGATTTAGTGAACGTTGGCATTGATCCAGGAAACACACTTGGGCGCTGAAATGTAGTTAGGTGACTATTTCTTTTCTTTTTTATTTATTTGTCAAAGAGAGAGAGAGAGCATGAAGCAGGGAGAGTGGCAGGCAGAGAGAGAGAAGCAGACTCCCCGCTGAGCAGGGAGCCCCATATGGGACTCAATCCCAGGACCCTGAGATCATGACCTGAGCCGAAGGCAGACGCTTAACAACTGAGCCACCCAGGTGTCCCGGTGACTATTTCTTTTCTTAACTTCGATTTACAAAGATGATAACTGGAAACAAATCGAGTGTCCAACAGTAGGGGATAGTGAAGTAAATTGTGGCACGTTTGCATCATGAAGTGTTCTTGTGGCCATTAAAAATATGAGATTTTGAAATAGTGTAGAAAAAAGACTTCTGGGACAATGGTCAGTGATAAAATAAGTATGATGTCACTTAAGTAATGTAAATGTGGTTGTGTATAGAGAAAAAAAAAATGGACCTCAACCTACAATGCTTTTCACTAGGTATTCAGAGTTTGGGTAATTTTTCTCTTTTTCAACTTTTCTCTATTTTTCCAACTTTTATATAATTTATTTCTATTTTTTTATAATCCAAAAAACATTTTCACTTAGGCTTTATAAAAATTTTGAAACTTTATAAAAAATTTGAAACCGCTCTAATCTAACTAGGAATCAAATTACCCCCACATTTAAAACTTTCTTATCTTAGAAAGTAATGTAAGAATAGTCGATTGTAATAGTCAAATAAATATGTGGAAGAAATGGGCAAATATTCCCCTTTTTGACAAAACAGGATGAACAAGTTTCGAATGAGAGCCAGAGAACGTGGGTTCAAATCCCAGTAGAATTCTGGCTGAATGATGTTGGGTAAAATTACTAACTTTCACTTTTTTCATTATAAAGTGTACCTCTCAGGCTTGTTGTGAGGTCTAACAAGACAATGTCTGTAGAACTCTTCCGTAAAATGCTAAGTGTTATATGGAAGGTGAAAAACTGGGGGAAAAGAGAAGGAGCCCTTTTCTGCTTTCTTTTATAAGGAAAATAGCATGTGTTTCAAACTGTGGGTCCTGAGCCATTAGTGGGTCATTAAATCAATTTATTGGTTCATGAAGAAAAATTGTTTTTGTTTTTTTTTTTTAAAAGAATATAATTGAGGGGCGCCTGGGTGGCTCAGTCGGTTAAGCGACTGCCTTCGGCTCAGGTCATGATCCTGGAGTCCCGGGATCGAGTCCCGCATCGGGCTCCCTGCTCCGCGGGGAGTCTGCTTCTCCCTCTGACCCTCTTCCCTCTCGTGCTCTCTCTCATTCTCTCTCTCTCTAATAAATAAATTTAAAAAAAAATTAAAAAAAAAAGAATATAATTGAAAATGCCAGACCATATTGCAAAGTAATGTCATTGTTTTGGGAAATGTACATACCATGGTATGAGGTAAAACATATTTCTTAGTGCCTTAAGATGACTGGAGAGGCCTAGAGAGTCTGTCTGTTGTTTCAAGATCAATAGTCATGGGGAGACCAGAATAGCAAAGTCTCCTTTCTCTTGTTCAGTGCGTGAAACTCAACACAATTGGTGTCTGGTGGCTTGTGAGTCAGTTTCAGGAGGAGAGGGGAAGTTAAAGAGAGGATGGTTTATTCTACTGCGTGATATTATAATGACATATGTATCATGCCCTGCTGTTTATAAATGTGTTAGCGCTCAGGATCCATCCTTCCTTCTTTGCAAAAAATTTTTTATTAGGCACCCAGTGTTATGGACTGAATTGTGTTTGCCCCCAAATTCACATGTTGAGGCTCTAACCCCCAATATGACTGTATTTGGAGATAGGGCCTTTAAAGAGGTAATTAAGGTTAGATGAGGTCCTAAGAATGGGGTCTTAATCCAATAGGAATGGTGCCCTTAAAAGAAGAGGAAGAGACACCCAGACTATGTGTGCACAGAGAAGAGGCCACGTGAAGACACAGACAGAAGGCGGCTGTCTAAAGCCAAAGAGAGGCCTCAGGAGAAACCAAACCTGCTGACACATTGACCTTGGGCTTCCAGCCTCCAGAACTTTGAGAAAATTCACTTCTGTCCCTTAAGCCACTCAGTCTGTGATATTTTGTTATAGAAGCCCTAGCAAACGAACACACCTACTACATGCCAGGTGTGGTCCCAAGTCCTGGGAGATCCAGAGATGCAAAGATCAGCTCCCTGTCTTCCTGGAGACAGACAGCCAAATAACCACTTTACAATGCAATATGTTAATTGCAATACAACGCTAAATGTAGCTCAAGGTCCAAAGGCACTCAGAGGTAGCGGTCTCTAAGTCTTCCCAAGGGAGTCAGGGGCAGCGTCCCAGAGGAGGAAATTCTAAAGGCTTTAAGGATAAATTTCATTTCTCCTATCTTCTGATACCGTTAATAACAGATCAAAGCACAAGTCCTTGATTTGGATACCTTCATTTCTGATCACTAATTCCTGACACCCTATAGCAAAGGGTCTACCATTGGAGGAATGTCTGTGATGTCTACACAGGAAGTGCACTTGTCTTAAAGGGACATGTCAGGGGAACCACCAGGAGGCCCTCAGGGGGATCTTCAGTGCTAATATAGCTTGTTGACTGTGGTGAGGGTGCAGGACAGAGACAGAGCTCACAGGGACACGCCCTGATTCTCTACACACAGGGGGTTAATTCTTGCCTTCTCAACACGCAGTCCTCTGTAAGCTGCCAGGGATTTTTCTTCATGAGTACTAGGTTCCCCCTGGGAGGTTTTTAGCTTTAGATGGCAAAGCCTGGGATCAGGATCACTTCCAAAATCCTGTTCCAAATCTTTCTTCTCTACCCGAAGGGTCTGCAAGCTCTCTCTGTAAAGAGCAAGATGGTCAATATTTTTGGCTTTGAGCATTCTACAGTCTGTCTGACTGCTGGACTCTGCTGCAGAAGCAGCCGTGGTTAATATGTAAACAGATGAATGTGGTTGTATACCAGTAACATTTGATTTATGGACACTGAAATGTGAATTTCAAGGGATTTTCACATGTCATGAAATGTTATTTTCCCTTCTTTTTTTTTTTTTTTTTTCCGGCCACTCAAAGAATGTACAAACCACTCTCCACTTATGGGATAGACAAAAGAGCAGGCTGTAGTTTGCCCACCCCTGACTTACATGGTTTCATGCATTTTTCATGAATTTGGTACTTTTTTCCCCCAGATGAATTCAGGGAATCCTAGCAGTATCAGAGAAAGTTAAGGACGGTTGAGTCTGCTTTATATAGCTTTTGAGCTTTCATAAATTGTTCTGAAGTTCTCTATGACAATGTGCCAAGGGATTTCTTTTTTTAAAGATATATTTATTTAGGGCTCCTGGGTGGCTCAGTTGGTTAAGTGTCTGACTCTTGATTTCAGCTCAGGTCATGATCTCAGGGTCATGAGATTGAACCCCACATGGGGCTCCACTCTCAGTGTGGAGCCTGCTTAAGATTCTCTCTCTCCCTCTGGCCCTCCTTCTGCACACTTTCTCTCTCAAATAAATCAATTTTATTTATTAAAAATATTTATTTATTTGAGAGAGAGTGAGAGCATGGGGGGGAGGGGCAAAGGCAGAGGGAGAAAGAGAATCTTAAGCAGGCTCCACGCTCAGTGAGGAGCCCAGTGCGGGACTTGATCCCACGACCCTGAGATCACAACTTGAGCCGAAATCAAGAGTTGGATGTTCAACCAACTGAGCCACTCAGGAACCGAGACAATGTGCCAAGGGATTTTAATAAAATAATTTATCCATATATTTTAGTAAATGCATTTAAAATACCCTAGGGGTATTTGCGCAGTGACTTTTGGGGCATCCTTTCCTCTAGCTGGGTCTTAGTTTCCCCATTTGTAAATGAGGGGGTTGATTGTGGTAACTGCTCAGGTCCTTCTCTCTGAAGTTCCATGTGTCTCTGGAAGAGCTCCGCACCCCCATCCCACCCCACCCCGTGCTGATGTTGAGGGTTCCTGCAGCACCTCTGGGCTCTGCCTCTGACCATGCACTTGAGGCCTGTGGACTTTGTGGCACTTTGCTCAGTTTAGCTGCTTTCCCCCTGTTAATCTTTAAGAAAGAAAAGCATTAAATATACAGAATTGGAGAGCTAGGCCCTTTGCATCTTTCTTGGCAATAAAATCGAGGGGCCCCTCCAAGGAATTTCCTCCCTCATCCTTGCTGTCTTTCCTGGCCCTATTCAAAGAGCCACTTGGGGAACTCATGGCCAGAGCTGGCGGCAGTTACCATTGCCGTGGGGAACAGTGCAGACTCTGGGTCCCCAGGCAGTGCTGGGCTGGCTCAGGGGAGCCCCTCTCAGTTTCTCTTGCAGGAAGCCACTATGGCCTGGGGGCCCTAGACACTGTTTATAAGCCACCTTCATTGCCAGTGAAGAAAAATTCCCCGGGGCGATGTAATTAAATGTAGATGAGATTATTACTGGAACAAGTTTTGTCTCCCCACCTGCCCCCCTTTAAGAAAAAAAAAGAAACCCAACAGGTTCATGGAGTCACAGTAACAGAGGGAAGGGGCTCTCATTCTAGAACACCACCAGCTAAAGGAATGAACACAAACAGGCAGATGGTCAGCCCTTCCCACAATTCCTCCCTCTTCCCAATACCATCTGAAGAATTCAGGCATCCACAGCCTGTCTGGGACTGTTTCCAAAAAAGCAGGTGGGCTCAGAGGAGCCAGAGGGGCTGACATCTATACCAATGGAATTGGACTGAATGATCTGCTCTGGTTCTGGCACCAAAGGCCCAGTGGCATCTGGGGTGTGTGAGAGGATGGGGTCCCTGGGCTCGTGAGTAAGCATGCCCGAGGGAGGCTGCCTTGTGAGTTTCACTTGAAGACTCTGGAAAAAATATCCTTGGCATTAGTCACCAGAGAGGAAAGTGACTGCCCTGTAAGGAAATATAGTCGAGCTCTTTCTCTGCAGTTCACCCAGGGAAATGATTGGCCCTTCCTTTTCCATTGCACCTGGATACTGTGTACACAGACAGAGCCTCACCACGACCACATGGTGTTTCTTGTCTGTAGTTTCTGGTAGCCTCTGAGCTCTGAGCTTTGAGAGTCTGGGTCTTTCTTTCTTAAACTTTGTTGGTCTTTCCCAAAACCCCTCGCCTCCAATCCCCATGGCCTGTGTACATCAGCGCGGTATTTGGCTTGTATTAGACCCTTGCTAGTCAAAGTGGGGTCACACATCCAAATGGCCAACAGACACATGAAAAAGTGCTCAACATCACTCGGCATCAGGGAAATCCAAATCAAAACCTCAATGAGAGGGCGCCTGGGTGGCTCAGTCATTAAGTGTCTGCCTTTGGCTCAGGTCATGATCCCAGGTTCCTGGGATCGAGTCCCACATCGGGCTCCCTGCTCCACGGGAAGCCTGCTTCTCCCTCTCCCACTCCCCCTGCTTGTGTTCCTGCTCTCGCTATCTCTCTCTGTCAAATAAATAAAATCTTTAAAATAAAATAAAATAAAATAAAAAACCTCAATGAGATACCTCCTCACACCAATCAGAATGGCTAAAATTACCAAGTCAGGAAACGACAGATGTTGGTGAGGGTGTGGCAAAACAGGAAGCCTCCTCTACGCTGTTGGTGAGAATGCAAGCTGGTGCGGCCACTCTGGAAAACAGTATGGAGGTTCCTCAAAAAGTTGAAAAGAGAGCTACCCTATGACCCAGCAACTACACTACTGGGTATTTACCCCAAAGATACAAATGTAGGGACCCGAAGGGGTACATGCACCCCAATGTTTATAGCAGCAATGTTCACAATAGCCAAACTATGGAAAGAGCCTAGACGTCCATCAACAGATGAATGGATAAAGAAGATGTGGTATCTATATAAAACGGAATATTATGCAGCTATCAAAAAACCAAAATCTTGCCATTTGCAACGACATAGATGGAACTAGAGGGTATTATGCTAAGTGAACTAAGTCAATCAGAGAAAGATAATTATCATATGATCTCACTGATATGTGGAATTTGAGAAACAAGGCAGAGGATCATAGGGGAAAGGAGGGAAAAATAAAACAAGACGAAACCAGAGAGGGAGACAAACCATAAGAGACTCTTAATCTTAGGAAACACACTGAGGGTTGCTGGAGTGGAGGGGGTGTTGGGAGGGTTGGGGTGCCTGGGTGATGGACATTGGGGAGGGTAAGTGCTATGGTGAGCGCTGTGAATTGTGTGAGACTGATGAATCACAGACCCGTACCTCTGAAACAAATACATTATATGTTAATAAATAAAAATAATAAAAAACAAAACGAAACAAAGTGGGGTCACAACCTCAGGCCCCACCCCAGGTCTCCTCAATCAGGATCTGCATTTTAAAAAAGCTCTCCGGTGGATCTGTGGCACATTAAAATCTGAGAAGCCCTGAATTAGAGGAGAGATGTTTGCTGAGTGTATGACAGGGCAAATCAAGAGACATGGGTCCTATCAGTGCTGCTGTCTCTTTCTTTGCCATTCTCTTAGTGAGCAATGGTTAGCAAGCAGTTTAACAGCTTGGGGCCTCGGCTGCCTGTGGACTGGCTTGAGGTCAAAGATTCCAAGTAGGTGAATAAATGAAATTAAAATAAAAAAATGAAAAATGAAAATAAATTTTTAAAAATCACAGAAAAGCTCTTATTTGCCATCCATGCTCAATATTGTCCAGACTGTCAGGATGAGGAGAGCAGGGGACTCATCCTGTTCATCTCTGTGCCCCCCAGGGTGTGGCGTGCTCCAGGGTCTAGCGCAAGAGCTCAGTGAACATTTGCAACACTGAACCGAACAACAGTGATTTTCATGGGCAATGCAAGCATACCCTGGGGATGGAGGCACATAGCCTTCTCTTGGGCGTTTATGCCCCAAATCTGACGATGTAGGAAATTATTATCCTGTCTTCATTCTAGACAGGCAGATTCTAGAAAGTATTTCCTTCAGTTGCTCAGGCATGAAAGGGAATTTCCTGACGACCATGTCTCCCTCCAATAAGACTTGGCCATTTCTGTATTTTTTTTTTTAAGTAAGCTCTACACTCAACGTGGGGCTCAAACTCACGACCCCGAGATCAAGAGTTGGATGCTCCCCCAACTGAGTCAGCCAGGAGCCCCAAGACTTGGGCAATTCTAACGCCCATGAAGAAGAACTTATCAGGGAGGTTCCTTGACACTTGACTATTAGCCTTTTGGGGAATAAATTAGGATACACAGAACTTTTATTTGTAAAGCTCTTTAAAATGGTTTTTTAGGTCTTCTAATACTCCACAAATAGGGTCAATAGAATTGCTTCCATTTTTATTTTGTTTTTTTAAAGATTCTATTTAATTATTTGTGTGTGAGAGACCGAGAGAGCACACAGAAGCAGGGGGAGCTGTAGGCAGAGGGAGAAGCAGGCTCCCCACTGAGCAAGAAGCCGGATGTGGGACTCCATCCCAGGACCCTGGGATCACGACCTGAGCCAAAGGCAGATGCGTAACCAACTCGCCACCCAGGTGTCCCGAATTGCTTCCATTTTGAAAAACAAAAAAGCTAGGCAAATTTTCTGTCTGTTGTCACCAAATATAACTGGGAGCAAACCTTAGTTTATGTGCTAAAACATGTGTCCACTGGGGTCAGGGGACCCTTTGGCTATTTCCACAGAAAGAGAGATCGGGAAAGATGCACAGCACGCTTGGATTTCTATTTCTGATGTTAAGCCTCTCCTTTGAGGCCACTTCAAATGACAGATTTTCGACCTGAAGGAATCTTGGGTATCATTCATTGATTCATTCATTCATCCATCATAAAGAAATTTCTGGAGACTTCTGGTTCCTTCACTAAAAGAAGGACAATAAAATGTAAAGCCTCCAAACAAGAAAATACAGTCAATTTAGTAGAATGAAAAAAAAAAAAAGAGAGAGAGAGAGAGAAAGAGGGAGAAGGGGAGAGAGAGAAAAAACAAAAAAGTAAAGATGAAAAGAAAACATAAGGCAAAATGGCAGAAATAAATTCACAAATCACAATGACTCTAATTGGATGAAAGTTGAAGTTTCTGAACACACACTTGATGTCAGGCACTATGCGATGCGTGGGGGATACAAAAGTAGATAAACTACAGCTTCTGTCTTCAAGAAGTTCACGGTCTCCTTGGGGGAGAGGGGAAACAGAGCAGTAATAACAGGCTGAATGTCTTGACAAAGGGAACTAAAGAGAGGAGCACCCAGCTGAGCCTGCAGGGAGAGGAAGGCTTCCTGGGGATGGTGATGCTTCAGCTGAAGGATGAGCAAGAAGGCAAGGCAGACAGGAAGGCTATACCAGGCAAGGAACAACTTGCAAAAGCACGCAAGCGGGAAAGAACGTGGTACGTTCTGGTCCAACCTTCTTCTGTTATGGAGGAGGGACTTGAAACCAAGGAAAGGTAAGGAGACTGTCTCAAGGTCACTCAGCTGATTAGTCAACAGAACCAGGATTCGTACCCGAGACCCCATCTCCTTTTCCATCCCCCTCTCTACTATACCACAGCGCCTGAAGTTTGTAACGGGAGGCTTGGTGACTGTGCGTGGAGACCACAGCCAACTTTGGAAATGAGCTGCATCTGCGTGTGGGGACTGGATCTTTCTTTCCTGGGCTGGGGCAGAGCCAGGCACTTGGTAGTTTCCAGGGCTGAGCAGCCCAGTTTACCCCAAGGAAGCCATGGCACAGATGCCCAGTTTAATCATTAACTCCCAAGTTCACAGGGCTGGAGATGGAATGCACAGGACCTGCGGGGTGGTGGAGAGGACCTGGGTCTCCAGGGCGCTAAGAGAAAGATGGTTCTTGAGATGGAAAGGGACCAAAGTTTAGGATGGGGTCTTTTGTCTCTGAACGGATCTACATTTGGGGCTCAGGAAAAAGGGCTCGTGCTTTTTCTCTCAATTTTGTTGGAGTTTCGCCATCATCTTATTAGCTTGATTTCAGGATTCCCTTTTAGTGTTCATAAGATACTGTAATTCCCTCTGCCTCTGCCCTATGCGGCATAGAAATTCTTTACTCATCCATCTACCCCATAAACTGTGACCTCCAGGAGGGCAGGACTCGCTCTTTCATCCCCGTGACCTCAGCGCCTGGCATAGCTCCTCAGAATTTCGGAAAGCTGCAGCCAGTGGTTGGAAAGACTGCCTTGGCAATAGCATCACCAAGCCCAGAGAACGCATCTCTAAAGGCACTTTGGAATCCTACAGAAGAATGCTCCCACTGGAAGGTGAGGTGCAGACGGGGGGCACGATCTCTGTTTCTCTCCAGCGAACCTGATTTTTCCTGCTCTGTAAAGCAGAGGCAGTCCCACCTTTTCCTCACAAGGCACAGGGCAGGATGAAGTGGAATGGGGGCGTCAAGTCTTTTGTGGCTAGAAGATGCTCAATCATGGCGCGAGGACCTTCTCTTTCTCCCGAAAGTAGGCATCCTGACCCCCCATAGTATCCGAGGTGTGGAAATAGATTCTGCTCTTCGAGGCCATGGGACTGGTGCCCAGCGATCCAGCTGCCCAGCCTGGACTACTACTACTGGTTTAGTGTGAACCCGTGCCTCTAGTCTTGGCGGTTGACAGCATGAGAGGTGCTGGGAGAAGAGCCTCCCCTTGTAGGGACGGTCGCTCTCCTGGAAAAGCCAGCTTGCCTGGTTGGAGGTGGGCCAGAAAGGCTGACTCTCACCCTGGCAAATTCTCTGGCGCTCCCAGGTCCAGGAGACTGGAAAAACTGGCCAATGTCAGGGGGCCTCCATCTGTCCCAGCCTCTGGGTTCTTGTTCATCTGGTTGGTGGCGTATAATACAACCAGTTTGAATTCACCTCTTTCCACTGCCTGTAAATTCTCAGAGTTCTGTCAGTTCTTTGAAATTCTAGCACTCAGTGATTGTTAGGTCAGGGGGATAAGGTAATTCAGGAAAAAACCCCAGGCTTGGATTCCTCCAGGTTCTTGCCCTTGGTCCCAGCATCAATCTAGAGCAAATCACCTTGGCAGGGATTAGAAGACACTGAGCTGCCCTGGTCACCTGCTTTCTTCCCCTTTTGCCTTTCCATTTCTCCTCCCTGCCCCAGAGAACTGGAATGAAATGAGAAGTAAATTGCCAAGGGAGATCCTCTCCTGGGGCAAATTTCCTGTCTTTTGCTTACGGGCATGGAGACCCTGAGTGGGGAGGCTGGTTGCAGAGGGCTCTCCCAGAACCAGCCCTGGGGTGACAGGGGCAGGCCGCATCCTCCCCTCTTTCATCGGGTGGGGGTGGGGATTTAAAAAGTGAAGGAGGTGGAAGAGAGACTGTACAGGAGACCCCAAGGGCTGTCCCTATTCCTCCACCCTGCCCCACCCCGAAACTGTCAGTCTCCACCAAGCCTCAGAGAGAGAGAGAGAGAAAGTGGGGGCAGAGAGAAAGAGACGGAGGGGGGAAAATCAAAGAAAATTGCAAAAGTCAATGGCCCGGAACTAGAGGCAGCCTCAGCAACTGCAGTGTGACTTTGATTCCCCTATCATAACCCTGAATTAAAAATTCAGGCAATTATCTGCATGGCTTCCTTCTGATTAGAACGAGCCGGAGCCTCATTAATGCATCAGCACAGAGGAAAGCCATTAGGGTCTGTGAAATGGAATGTTTCTCTGAGAACAGGTTCCGCTTGATGTAGAATACCCAGCAAAAAGAAATTTCACACATTTTTGAGCTCAGAGTCACAGGACGGCACCCTGCTTCAGGGCTGCAGACCCTGCCACGGTTGTCCCTTTTCAGCTGGCTCTGGGTGAAAGCCACCTTTGTTCCCCAGCCTCTCTCTGGCACCTCCGTCCTCTGGAGTCGTGTGGAGGGAGGGAGAGGGAGGTAAGGGGCCAGAAGGGACCTCCTGGCTGCTTCCTTTGCTTGGTCCTAAGACACCAAGGTGGCCCGGACGCGAGGTCTAAAAGTCCTTGAGCCATGAGGAGCACCAGAACTTCTTGGGAGTTCACTGCCCTCCTTTGCTAGAAGAACCAGGCAAAAGCTTGTTGGGAACAGGGAGGTCCAAGACTCCAGAAAAGAGCAAAATATCTGCATGTCCCCAACAGTCTTGGTACTTTCCTGACTCATGTGGCGACTTGGGCATCCCAAGGCCATCCAAGCAGGATCTGGTGAAGCTGAGCCAGCCTTGGGGGCTTGTTGCTTAGGAGAGGGTGAAGGGTTGGAGGTAAGGAGGGCACCCTTTGTTCATTCTTTATTGTGTAAGCTCTGAGCTCATAGAAATGCAAATCTGCTGCCCAGTCCCTAAACAGGGTGACCGTCCCTACCACAGCTGACATTCGGAAACTTTCATGCCCCCTTTTTGGGATTTCCCCAGGGTGCGGCTTCCTTCTTCCAGTGACTGTGGATCACTTCCAGGGGCAGCCAGGAGCAGTTTCTCAAGCAACTTTCCTTGCAGCCCTAATAAGGTCAGTTCTTGGGAGGACTGGGCTTGATCCAGACGTATTGTCCAGATTTTCTTCAAGCCAGTGGGCGGGACTTGGGCTCCCTCATTTCGGACAGCTGGGCGTTCTTCTAATGCAGGGATTCTCGAAGGATCCTGGCGCTAAATATGCTCTTTAGGAGGAAAGCTAGTCTTAACGTGGTGAGAACTGATAAAGATGAAAACGTTTTTGTAAAAAGAGAACTTGTTACGGATATAGGATGCCAACCAGGAAAAATGTTATCCTTCAAACTGTTGGAGTAAGCCACGTTCTTCTGCTGGCACACCTGTTAACTATTCAGCATTAGGAGGGCCAAGTGTCTGTGCAAAGCTGTAAACACAGTGAGCTGGTCATCAGGTTATAAGGGAGTCAATGTTTAACTACCGTCGTTTGCAGCAACTGCGCCCCCTACCGTACACCGGCAAACCTAGGCGACGGGCGGTCATTCAGGTTTTTGAGATGTTTTCAGTCACATCCCATGTTAGAAGGGTACATTCCTGGTCACCGGGGAGTTTTTATGAAGCGTGTTTTCAATACTGCAGACAGTTTTATGGGTTAAGGCTCCTAGAGTTTATCTCACCACTCCTTCCCCCCGCCAACACAAACAAGATGCTTGGTGATTCAGTTATGCTCTTTGTGGGTTCTGAGCGTCCGGTCTTGCCAACACTTTGCTCTCACTAGGCCAACACTCCACAAAGTCAAATGCAGGGACTACAGATGACCCCTGTGTAAAGGGCTGACCTAAAGGCACCTGAAGTCTTGGGTGGGGGGAGGTTATCTCTCTAGGCTCACCAGCTGGGACGAGAGTGAGAGGAGCTGGCCAAAGGTCAGGAATGTGGGCCTTCTAGAGAGCGAAGCTACTCCAGCAGCTCCACAACACAGGCCACCTTCGGCCATCTCAGCCCTGAGTACTTTACCGCCATCCACGGTATTTCTCAATCGTTTAAACATAGACTCTTTCCAGTCCGATCATTCCTTTCTTCCCAAGATAGTTCGGTTCCCACCTTTGCGACTGGTCACTCCTTATTCATTCAAGTATTTTCCGAACAACTATTATGTGCTAGACATTGTTCTAGGAACAGGAGTGCCGAACACAAAGCAGACAAAGGCTCTGTTCTCCTGGAGCACACCTTCCAGTTGGGAATGCAGACAATTACAGAAAGACGAACGAATGAGTTGGCGGTGTAAGTGCCATGGATAAACAAAGCTGGGTAAGCGGGAGAGAGGGAGGGAGGGCTACTTTATTCAGGTGGTCTCTCAGAAAAAAACACCGGAAAAGCTTTGTGCTGCCCTCTGGCAATCTACCCTATTTATCTCTTTCAAAAGTAGGATTGCCTCTTCCATCAAACATCCCCTATGAACCTTCCACCTGCACGGACGTTCCCTTCAGCTCCTCTCTCCCCCAGCGTCTTCATTCTTGGAAAGATATACAGTGATAGTTTTGATGATAGCCTCCGGGAATAAGGGTCCTGTCTTCCATTTCTCTGGTTTGCTATCAGAACAGGGGGTGGGGAAGACAGGGAGGAAACAAGCATTTCTCTGATGGGCTAGAGACATGAATACATTAGCTCATCTCATCCTCACAGAACTCCTGCGGACTCTCTATTATTATCCCCATTAGAAACCAAGGAAAGTGAGGCTTAATATATCTAAGAGCACATGACCGCCAAATGGTGCTTCTGGGATTTGAACCCTGACCAATGTAGCACCGAGGCCTGCACTCTTTTTTTTTTTTAAATATTTTATTTTTCTAAAGCAGGCTCCACACCCAACGTGGGGCTCGAACTCATGACTCCAAGATCAAGAGTCGCATGCTCTACCGATTGAGCCAGCCATGCGCCCCTGAGGCCTATACTAGGGTGAGCGTCTGGCAGGTGTTGTCAGTGAGTAATGAGTACAAGGGAGGGATGAACTCTGTTTCTCGGAGAATGGCCATACACAACATGTGATTAAACTCTTCCTGTCTGCTGGATGATAAATCCTTCCTTTGCTACTAACTGAGTGATGACAGGCCCTTCCCTTCCCCTTCCTGGAGCTCAGAACCCTTCTCTGTAAACTGAGCTTAGACCACAGGATCTCCTGGGTCTTTTCTAGCTCTGACACTCTAAGAAACAGAATCTCCTACACGGGATGGTGGAGGGCAGGGAGAAGTCAAGTGACTTCACCACATCAAATCCGATTTTTTAAGAGAGCACAAAACACCGCCTTTGTTCATTCAGTTAAAATTCAGCATATACTGGGGCGCCTGGGTGGCTCAGTCGTTAAGCGTCTGCCTTTGGCTCAGGTCATGATCCCAGGGTCCTGGGATCGAGCCCCGCATTGGGCTCCCGGCTCTGCGGGAAGCCTGCTTCTCCCTCTCCCACTCCCCCTGCTTGTGTTCCCTCTCTCGCTGTGTCTCTCTCTCTGTCAATTAAATAAATAAAATCTTTAAAAATAAGTAAATAAATAAAATATGTCCTCACCCTATAATGTGTGTAAAGGGAAAGACAAACGTGACAAAGAATTATGACAATAATAATTATGGCTAACATTTTACACAGCGCTTACTCTTTGCCAGAAACCATTCTGAGCACTTGGAAACCTTTTAACTCATTTCACTCTTCCCAGCCATCAATGAAGTGGTACTACTTTTATTCCTACTTTACAGGTGAGTAAACTGAGGCACAAAGAGGTGTGCCGGGCAGAGCTATCGCGAACAGTAATAATGCACAACAAGGACCGACTTACAGGACCTGCGCTGCAGAAGTTATGATAGGCAGATGTTGCACAGCATTGACTGGTGGTTTCATTCTCCTGAGATTTCTGGTAGTCCCTGTTTGACCCCTCTGCCATTTGCAATCAGTCCCACAGAGCCAGGTGGAGGGCTTTTCTGTAGAGAGCAGAGAAGGCTTTAGGGTTTTGAAACTCAAAAATCTGCAGCTGTGAAGTCACTCAGGACATGAAACATACTGGGTGAGTTAGAGCCAGTTTTCCTGCCCGCAGAAAGGAGAGAGGCAGGGGAATGCTAGAACCCCCTGAGAAATGGAGAACTAGACCCTGTTCCCCACTGGGGCCAGAATGCCCAGCAAGCTGTGGGATCAGACAGTGGGTGTGCGTGTCAGAGGTGCCTACCCCGGCCCTGCTTATTCCCTGGGCACAGCCCGAGGTTTGAGAGTAGCTGGAGGTAGAAGAGGTCTTAGCCCTGCAAAGTTCCCCTCTGCCAGCATAATGAATGTCCATCTCCCTAGAAGGAGTGTGGAAGTCAAAAGGGGGCCCCTGAGCCTGAAGAGTCCTCTAGAATGGGAACAAGGAGAAAGGCTGCCTGGGGGACAAGCATGGGACCAGCACGGGAGGTGGGTGTCTCACGGCTGCCACAAAGAGGTGGTGGGGCATAGAGACCAGGATGGGAACTCCTTGAGGGTGGGGGTCTCCGTCTGCTTAGTTCACTGCTCCAGGCTGTAGGCCTGGGTCACGTAAGAGGGGATCGATCAATATTTGTTAAATGAATGACCTTAGGTGGGCTGCCTCTAGAACCAGGCTGTTATGTTTCAAACCTCGGCTCTGCCTCTTAGTACTTGGGTAAGTCTCTTCTCTTCTCTGAGCCTCCTGTGTAAAATGGGGATAAAAATGGTGCAGGTCAGTACTGATCTGAGATCAAAAGAGAGGATGCATAAAGCACTTAGTGTCTGGCAGAACACAGGTGCTCAGTAAGTTTTTGCTTGTAGTATTAGCAGATTCCCCCACCCTTGCTCTGCACCTGTGTGCTACATTAGATTCCCCCCAGTCCTGAATTCAGACACAACCTTGAGGACTCCAGAATTGGCTAAGATGGAATTCCCACCATGATGCAATGGAGACTCTGGATAGAAATCAGGCTAAGCACTTAAAAAAAAAAAAGTTACTTTTCCTGCACAGTGGATTTTGTAGGGCAAGCCTATAAAAATTAGATGCCCTGTGAAGACCCTTGCTAGCATTTTCAATTAAATAGCTTTCTCCCTTGTAGGCATGTTTATTCACAGGACAACTTAACCTCTCACCTTACTTGTCTTTCTAGAAAAGCACAGTTCTTCAGGTGAGTTATCATTTGCAAGTGCTGCTTAATAGAACTGAACTTTAAGGCAAAGAGGAAACAGAACTCTGTTTTTCCTTTTTCCTTCCACTTGCTCCTACTGAAAGAACTCTGGGCTTTCCTGAAGAAATTCAGTGCAGAGGGCTTTATTTATTGTTAAGATAAACTCTCTTGAAGGTGAGTGATAAATATTATCATTCATTTTTTATTTAAAAAATCATCCGGATTTATCTGGCTTCTCACTTATTTAAATGCCAGTAGGTGACCAACTCTCCCATTTGCCCAGGATTGTCCCCATTTTAGCACTGAAAACCCCCATATCCTGGGAATGCCAATGGCCAATCAAGTAGACTTGTCAGCTCAAAAAAGCATTTCAAGATCTTTTTTTGGATGGACAAGGAAAAATACTTGTTTGAAATTAGAAGAGGTGGTCTCCTGGGAAACAGATTCCTTTGGGGAGATTCCCACTCTGCTCACTCTTAGCCAAGTGTGGCCCTGAAGACCCTGTGCAGGGAGGTGCCCCCTGCTGGGAATGCCTGAGTTGACAAGGAGGAAATGGGAGGGCGCCGAGGGGACGGTTTCAGATAGGGCCACCGGACAAGCCTGCAAATGCGTGTCTTGGCGTCCTTCCTATAATGTCCCTCACTTTGGGTCAGGCTCTGGATCCCCCAACAGACCCCACAGGGCAGTTTCTGTGTTCCCAAGTCACCATCAAGTCTGCATCTAGAGAGCCCTGTGGGTGTCCCCACGCAAGGGAGCAGCCCAGCATGGGGGTTCCTCGGGGACATGTGGAGGGGCTGCCCAAAGCCTCTGTAGATGTCCCCTTTCCTCAGATCAAGGGTCTTTTGCTATTTTTGTGGTGTCTGCAGACCTCGTGGGATTGGCCCACCGCATGCAGGTTGAATTTCTGGTCACAGAGGATGCAGTGCAGCCTGTTTCCACACCCAGTAGGTGACTGTAAGGGCCCATCAGGGCTGTGGGCATGTGGCTTTCAGGTTGGATTCCTGAGGCTACAGTGCTCCTTCCATGGACTGCAGTCATCTGAAGGCTTGACTGGGGCTTGGAGCATCTGCTTCCAAAGTAGCTCATCACGTGGCTGTTGGTTAGAGGCCTGTTTCTCACCATGAGGATCTCTCCATGGGGCTGCTTAAGAGTCTTCCTGACATGATAGTTTCCTCCGCAGGAAGCGATCCGAGAGAGAGAAAGTAAGAAGGAAGCCGCAGTGCTGTTTAGGACCCGATCAGGCACCATCCTTTCTTCCATATTCTACTGTTGAAAGAAAGTCACTAAGTCCAGCCTGCACTCTAGGGGAGGGGGATTAGGGAGGGAGAAGAAGCAAAGGATTTGTGGGCATATTTTAAAACCACAGTTTCCCAAAGCATTAAGTGGATGGATGGGGACTGAGTTTCCACAAAGGTTGGTTCCGATAGTAACATAGGAGGAAGAGCATGGGCTTTGAGTTAAATCTGAGTTTGAAACCAGGCTTTGCTCCTTTCCATTTTCTGGGATCTGGGGCAAAATGATCATCTCTAAGCCTTAGTTTCTTCATCTGTAAAATGAAAATAACAATAGTAATTCTTTCAAAGAGTTATTATAATTTAAACGAAGTGACCCATGCAGGGACAGACTCAAATGATATGGGGCCTGACACCTTTACAACTTGACAGGGCCCTCTTTAAGAAAGGAGAATGCAAAATTACAAGTGTAAGTTAGGCACAAAATGAACATTTATTTAGATTTAGAAATGACAAGAAATGCCACACATTTTAAAAACTGATAAATACCACAAATATCACAAAATTTCAGAAAAATGACAATTTAAAAGATCACCTAAACATACCTCTTTAAAATACCTTCTTTCTTACATTTTGACTGCATACTTTTTGATCACTTGTCAACATGACCAAGATTTTGCAATATTTTCCATAGTCAGGGGCGCCTGGCTGGCTCAGGCCGTGGAGCGTGTGACTCTCGGATCTCGGGGTCATGATTTCAAGCCCCACGTTGGGTGTAGAGATTACTTAAGAATAAAATCTTCAGGCACCTGGATGGCTCAGTCATTAAGCGTCTGCCTTCAGCTCAGGTCATGATCCCAGGGTCCTGGGATCGAGCCCTGCATTGGGCTCCCTGCTCAGTGGGGAGTCTGCTTCTCCCTCTCCCACTCCCCCTGCTTGTGTTCCCTCCCTCGCTGCGTCTCTCTCTGTCAGATAAATAAATAAAATCTTAAAAAGAAAAAAAAAAGAATAAAATCTTTAGGGGCGCCCGGGTGGCTCAGTTGGTGAAGCATCTGCCTTCGGCTCAGGTCATGATCTCAGGGTCCTGGGATTGAGCCCCACGTCGGGCTCCCCGCTCAGAGGGAAGTCTGCTTCTCCTTCTCCCTCTGCCCCTCCCCCTACTTGTGTTCTCTCTTTCTCTCTCTCAAATAAATAAATAAGTAAATAAATAAATAAAATCTTAAAAAAAAGAATAAAATCTTTAAAAAATGTATTTACCATAGTCAGAAGAGAAAGATAATTCAGTCTTTCCTTAGCATGGCTGATTAAATTTTGGTTTTTATTATTGAGAGCTTATTATTCAGCTTCACAACTCATTCTTCAACATGGCAGTTTTTTAAGGGTTGTCAAATTTGGAAAACCTCCATCAGATTTAATATGTGAGCTCAGGGCTTCAAGTGTTTCTGTGTGGTGAACTGATAGCACCCATTAGCCAGGGCTGTTGGGGAGGTCTGCGTAAGGGAGTGGGGCTGGAAGCTTCAGTCCCCCTGGCAGCCCTCCCCGGGAAGCAGGTATGTACAGAGCAGGTGCTCAGGAAATGGGAGAAGCATAGACAATTCTCATCTTCCTGCACCATTGCCTCAGGCAAAGTCAGGGATTTCTTTGTCCTGGGTTCTGTCTTATCTAGAAGCCTCTCCAGCACCCCTCAGAAGACAGGGACAAAAACACACCCCTTGGGTGGGAAGAATACTGGACTCAGAATGAAAAGACCTGGGTTTGAGTCCTGTCTCTGTCACTTAACTACGGGACTTTGGCAAATTACCCCCCCCCACTCCCCATGTGTCAGTTTCTTCATCTGTAAGATGGGCATAGCTAGACCATTCATCATGGATTGTTGTCTATTAACGGCAGAATATCAGTAATAAGGGCTTTGTAAATTACAAAGCAATTTTTACTAACATCATATGTTTTTATTTTGGTGCCTAGAAATTACCAAGGAATCAGTTTGGACACTCTCCAGTGTTTATGAGCATCTT
Source organism: Callorhinus ursinus (assembly GCF_003265705.2). Lineage (NCBI taxonomy): Eukaryota > Metazoa > Chordata > Mammalia > Carnivora > Otariidae > Callorhinus > Callorhinus ursinus. The sequence continues at coordinate 9,546,554 of NW_027397096.1, read as the reverse complement.
AAATTCTTTGTTCTCTGTGGTCTAAGTGAATTGGAAATTCAAACTGGACTTTAATCGAATTTGGCATAAAAGACCAGGACACCAAAATTATCCATTCTCTCCACAAAAAGGTACTGGGTTCTAGCTATTGCCATATTTGCACTAGACATGGGGCTTACCAAATAGACAAGACACAGTCCTGGTCCTTCAGGTCTGTAGCACAGGTAGATGAAACCCCAGACCGACATCTGGAGGATGGGTTCAGCTCCTGTGAAGTTTACAACCTTGGCCTCCCTACGCCCCAGTGTTTCCTCTGCCAATGGGCATTGCTAACTGCAGGAGAGGGGGGTCGACACAAACGAGTGAGAGCCCGCGCCTCTTGGACAGTACCCGGACAGAGTCATCAGAGGGTTGCACAGAACCCTGCTGAGACTGGCTGTACTTAGGGATTTTTCAGGAAGCTTTGAAGTGCAGCCAGGACGAGGGAGGCTGCCCCATCTTGGAGGTGCATTCACTTGTAATTTACTCCTCCACGTGGGCTCTGGAGCTCCAGTCTCATAAGTACGTTGGCTGCTCAATCTCGCCCTGGAAGATGGACAGAGGGAGGGGGCAGGAGGGGAGGAATCGCTAAATTAAGAAGGTCCCTGGGAGTGACTGGCCTACAGACACGACTGAGTCCCCTCAGTTTCTCTCCTTCAAGCATAAATATTTCTAACTACGATCACAGACTCCCTCCTCATAAAATCAATGAAACCACAAGGGAAAATGACCTCCCGCTTGACTGCACCAGAGATATCTCAAACGGAGTCACTTCCCCTCCCACAGAAGCAACTGTGCTGGGGCTCGGGATTTGAAACCCAGGCACTGCCCTGGAGAATCTGAGGCTAAGAAGAAATCAGGGGGGTTGGGTATGTGTCTCTGTCTCTTTTGACGTGCTGTGTTTTGTGATGGCTTCTGTGTAGTCCTGGGGCAACACGAGACTTTTTTTTCCTGGAGTCAGACCTACGTTCAAGCTCCAGCTCATCTAATGACTGGCTGGGTGTCTTTGGGCAAAGTAGGCCCCCCTCCACCTGAGTCTCCCCATCTAGTACACGGAGGATGCTGCCCCGCGGGAGAGGTGACAAAATCAAGAGAACTGTCTGTGCAAATGCTTTGTAAACCATGCAGCTCTTGACAGATAACAGCTCTTATCATTAAAAGATAAAAGCACCAATCCTGCTGGTGTACTTGTTAGGACTCCTTATGCTGTAAGTGACAGAAAACCTACCTCAAACTGGCTTACATCATTGAAAAGGATGGATTCGGGTGAGGACTAGATTCAGTGTCACCAAGGCCAGCTCCTCCCCACCCCCCACTGTGACGGCACGTCTCACATCTTGACCAGATGCCATCCAGAGGAAGGTTAAAGAGAGATGGGGGCGGGGCGGGGAGGAACTCTTCTTTTTCCAGACTCAGCATATGTGTCCTATGTCATTGGCTCTCTTCACACAGCCAGGGGATCAGCTCTGCTGATCGGCTGGAGAGAATCAAGAACCATCCCTAGATCCTGGAGGTATGATCACGACGCCAATCAAACCACATTTAGAGGGGTCACTTTATCAGAAGAAGAGTGAGCAAATGCCGAGTTGCACAAACATCCAACCAGTACAGCCCATCCCCCTTTAAATGCCCAATATCCACACTTGCTTGTCTCCCCATAAATATACCTTCAAAAATCTCCACTCTCTCTATGAACACAGTCAACCTCTTTCCCCTAAAGAGACAAGCCAGGATGTCGTATAGTCTGGTTCTCTGGGTGATTTGTGGTCCTCATGTGGGGGAACTGCTATGGTCCTATGAGGTCCAGTGAGGCTAACTGGTAAATTTAATCCCCACTGATGCACTCAGGAAACAGTAATGGAGGGAGAACAGGATAATTGCAGAAGTCACGTGGGCATCCTTCCTCAGCAGCAAGTATCTGTCCTCCCCGGTGCTGTCCTCCGGAAGGTTTCCCTTTCCCCTTTGCCCTCTGTGGCCCCTGCTTGTCTCTTTGGGAAAAATCCCTTCTATGGTGTCCTCCAAAGACCATACGACAAGTACATGGAGGAGGATGCCCCTTTTGGGGGCTGCAGTGTTTTATCAGTTCTCTTCCTGCTGCTATGAGTTCGGAGTAAAAATTATTATCATAGACCATTGTGGACCAGGTTTGAGGTTTCTCTGGCAAAATGATGCCCTTAAAAAGTGAACGGAATCCTGGCTTATTTGCTTCTAACTAATGCCATGGATCGTAACGAGAGTTCGGGATCTTACCATGTCCTAGTCTTTGAACTAGAACCTGCCTGGGGACAGCTATGGCCTGGCAATAGGCCAGGTGCTCTGGTCATCCTTTAGTTTCTATCTTGGCCTCTATTTGAGAATGATCTAAAACAACAGGCTAGGTGGGGATGACTCACAGAACTACCCCCTTCCTCACAATAATAATAAAAATAATAGGAGCAACATTACTGATTGCTTGCTATGGGGTGGGCACTGTTCTAAAGGCTTTATGTGGACAGTAACTCACTTAAACCTCACAGAAGCCCTAGGAGACAGAAACTGTCTCCCCTTTGCAAACACTGGTCATGGAGCAATAAAGAATCTGCTCCCAAGTGGCGGAGCAGCAATGCACACCCAGGCAGGCCAGTTCCATGGTCCTAGTGGACCACTAGCTGCTGTTCTTTGTGACTCCCTGGCTACATCCTACTGCATCTCCCCAAGAGGTGCATTGATTTCTTTGTTGGAGGCATCACAGGAGGGGCCTGGGAAGGGGTCTCTCCCAGGCCTTAATCTTAACTTCCTGCTTGGTGTCTCTACGGAACTTCTAACTTTTCTTCTTCTTCTTCTTCTTTCTTCTCCTCCTCCTCCTCCTCCTCCTCCTTCTTCTCCTTCTTCTTTTTAAATTTTATTTATTTATTTATCAGAGAGAGTGAGCACAAGCAGGGGAAACGGCAGGCAGAGGGAGAAGCAGGCTCCTCGCTGAGCAGGAAGTCCGATGCAGGACTCGATCCCAGGACCCTGAGATCATGACCTGAACCAAGGGCAGATGTTTAACCGACTGAGCCACTCAGGCATCCCTAACTTTCTTCTTCTAAGTTACTTTCTTCTGCCAACTTTGATTTGAGGGTAGAGAACTGAGATTTTCCTGGACTCTCAGACAATTTAACTGCAGACCATCGGCAAAAAGGCAACTCTTAGCAAATCTGTTTTTTCCCTCTCTTACTTTTGGATGGATCAGGTTCAGTTTAATTTAATCATTCTTGGGAGACCTTGCTGAAGAAGTTACCAGCACACATTCCAAAATTTGGAAATTTTCCTACAATATCTTTTAATGTTAAAGCCTCCGGAAGCACACAGTAGGAGTCTCGAGGCTTAACAGGCAGCAGGTTAACCCACTGTTTACTCTAACATAAAAAAGAACTACTAAATGCTCTTATTAATTCTTTCCTTCACCCAAATCTCTCAGCTTAGCCTTGTAACACCCCTCTTATGGTATTAGATTCTGTTATCAGTTAGGAATCTTTTGGTTGTGACTCAAACTCACTTAAGCAGAGAAGAAATTTGTTGGCAGGCTACTGGGGGCGCTCAGAGAACTGACTGGAGACGAGGTTATGGTTGAGGAACATCAACAGTGATCTCCTTGGAGGAGCTGCCCTGGTCAGTCAGTGCTGTAACCAGTCCCTGCTTATTTGCTCTCTGCTCCAGATCCTCTTCCCAGGCAAGGAGCATCAGACTGGTCAGGCTTGGGTCACTTGCCCACCTGGGGGTAGGGAGGCCCCACCAGACTACTATGCTTGGTGCAGCAGAGATCATTCCAATAAAGGAAACAAGGTTGCTGTTCAAGAGGAGAAGTGGATACAGAGCAGTGGGAATCCCACAAACTGCCCTCCCTCCCAGCAGCACTGATCACATGGCTCTGTGGTGGTTGCAGCAATTTGGTCCTGGCAGCTGGCACAGCCAGAACATGCTGGATGGAGGTCTGGAGGAAATCTACAGCAGTTAGGCAGATGTTAAATATGCTGGGTGGAGGTCTGGAGGAAATCTACAGCAGTAAGGCGGATGTTAAGGACCTCGATGAGTGTTCCCAGCCAACACTTGCCCTTGGATGTCACCTTCAGGGACAGAATTCCACATTGAATCTGATTTACTGTGGTAAGATTTAGGCGCTTGGGGGTTAAAATGTAACAAAACAAACTTTTGCTTTAGTTGATGTTAGCTTTAGATGTTAGCTTTGCTTGTTTATTTCAGGTGTTTGTATCTAAGGGGCCAATACAAATACATTTAGCTGTCAACATATAATTGTGTTCTCAGAAGCTAGTGATTCATTCCTTCACTCATTCACTGATTTGACAAATCACATAATGGATTTTTTTTTTTTTAAAGATTTCACTCATTCATTCATGAGAGACAGAGAGGGGCAGAGGGAGAAGCAGGCTCCTTGGGAGCCCGATGCGGGACTCGATCCCAGGACCCTGGGATCATGACCTGAGCCGAAGACAGACGCTTAACAGTCTGAGCCACCCAGGCGCCCTCACATAATGGATATTTACTGTGCACTTTGGTCCTCGGTACCGTCTAGGAGCTGAGGAGATAGAAACATGGATGGCATAATCTCTGTCCTTGAGGCTTTATGTCCAGGTAGTGACAGAAGTCGTAGGAATACTTCAGTCTACTTGGAAGGAACAGTTCAACACAAAGCCTCTGAAGTCAGACAGAGTAGTGCAGCACTGGATTTGAACCCTGGCCATGTGACCTCGGGCCAGTTACGGATTCTCTCCAAACCTCAGTTTTCTCATCTCGATAATGGGGATAATAATAGCTCCTAATTCAAAGGGCAGCTATTCTCCTCAAATTGATTAGTAGTTTTCATGTAATCTCAGTCAAACTCCCAGCATTTTTAAAATGGAAGTTGAGGGGCACCTGGGTGGCTTAGTGGTTAAGTGTCTGCCTTTGGCTCTGGTGATGATACTGGGGTCCTGAGATGGAGCCCCGCCCCTCAGGCTCCCAGCTCAGGGGGGAGTCTGCTTCTCCCTCTCCATCTGCCCCTCCCCCCATTCATTCTCTCTCTCTCTCAAATAAATACAATCTTTTAAAAGAATGGAAGTTGCTAAGCAGAGTGAGTCTAAAATATATAAGGAAATAAAAAAGAAAAAGAAGATAGCAGGAGGGGAAGAATGAAGGGGGGAAATCGGAGGGGGAGATGAACCATGAGAGATGATGGACTCTGAAAAACAAACTGAGGGTTCTAGAGGGGAGGGGAGTGGGGGGATGGGTTAGCCTGGTGATGGGTATTAAAGAGGGCACGTTCTGCATGGAGCACTGGGTGTTATGCACAAACAATGAATCATGGAACACTACATCAAAAACTAATGATGTAATGTATGGGGATTAACATAACATAATAAAATAAAATTAAAAAAAAAGAAAAGCGATTTGACCTTTTAGGCTCTGTAGTCTTACTAAGAAAAAGGTATTTGTTTAATATCTGAACTAGCTCTTTGCTCCTCCTGTTACTTCCTTCTCAAAGCTTCAAGACCCTCTAAGATCAAGAAATGAAATTTGATAAACTGGTGTTCTGTAGTAGAATTAAAGCCAACAAGAAATTTGCAAAAAAATAAATAAATAAAATAAAATATATAAGGAAGTAAAAAGGGCCAAGAACAGGCAAGACAATGTCAAAGAACAGAGCTAAAGGGTCACACTACCATATAACATGATGTAAGGCTACGGCCCCTCCAACAGTTTCGACCCAAAGATAGACAAATAGATTAAGGGAAGAGTCTGGAAATAGACTGACCTGTATAGGTGACTTAATGTATTAATTTATGACAAAAATAATATTGCAGAGCAGTCGGGAAAGGATGTTTTTTGTAACAATATCTGTCCTTGTGTGTCTTGCTTATCTCACGTCTTCAAGATTCATCTATGCTGTAGCATGTGTCAGAATTTCATTCCTTTTTAAGGCTGAATACTATTCTGTTGTATGTATGTACCACATTCTGTTTTCCCATGAGCCCACTGGTGGACATTTGTGTTTTTTTCCAGCTTTTGGCGACTGTGAACCATGCTGCTTTGCATTTTGGTGTACAAATTTCTTTTTTTTTTTAAGATTTTATTTATTTATTTGAGAGCTAGAGAGCACTAGAGGGAAGAGGGTCAGAGGCAGAAGCAGACTCCCTGCTGAGCAGGGAGCCCGATGTGGGACTCGATCCCGGGACTCCAAGATCATGACCTGAGCCGAAGGCAGTCGTTTAACCAACTGAGCCACCCAGGCGCCCGGTGTACAAATTTCTGTTCAAGTTCCTGTTTTCAATGCTTTCAAGTATATACTCAGAAGTGAAATTACTGGGTCATTTGCTAATTCTGTGTTGATTTTTTTGAGGATCTGCCATCCATTTTCCACCGTGGCTGCCCCATTTTACGTTACCATCCATGTTGTACAAGATTTCCAATTTCTCCACATCCTTGCCAACACTTATTTTCTGGTTTTTTTTGCTTGTTTGTTTGTTTTTTGTTTTTGATTATAGCCATCCTACTGGGTGTGACCTAGTTTTTGTTTTTGTTTTTTTAAGGGGAGAGAGAGAAGGAGAAAGAGAATCTTAAGCAGGCTCCATGCTGAGCATGGAGCTCCGTCTCATGATCCTGAGATCATGACCTGAGCCGAAACCAAGAGTGAGACATTTAACCGACTGAGCCACCCAGGTGTCCCATGACCCAGTTTTTTAAATTTACTTTTTATACTGCTAAATGAGTATCTCACTTTGGCTCATCATGGTCACTGGTCACTATACTATGAAATTTAAATGAACATTTAGTGGGTGTTCGCCACATAATAGTCACTGAACCGAGTAATTTATTACCTTATTTAATCACCACAATAATTTTTTTAGCAAACACTTAATTGAAATATAACATGCATACAGAGAAGTGTGCAAATCATTAGTGTACACATTGATGGATTTTCACAAAGTGAATATACCTACATGTCCAGCACCTAGATAAAAAGTTAAAACAATAGCACTCCAGAAATCCCCCTGGTGCCCTCTCCCACTGCTGCCCAGTCCCTCACTCCCCACCCACCCCCAGTAGAGAGCAATGATAACTAATACCTTGATTTTAAACTCATAGTTTTGCCTGGTTTTGAATTTTATATCAATGGAATCATAAAATATAAAATCTCTTGTGTATTGCTTCTTTTACTAAATATATGTTTATGAGGTTCATCCATGTTTTCACATGTAACAATAGTTCATTTATTAGCATTGCTAAATAGCATTCCATTTTATGACTATATCGTGATTTATTTATCCATTCTACTGTTGAGGGATATTTTAGCAGCTTCCTGCTTTAGGCTATTACTAGTAGTTCTGCTGTGAACATTCTTTTGGTAAATATCTTTTGATGAATATATGCACACGATTCTATTGGTATTTACCCAGGAGTAAGGATTGCTAAGTCATAGGGTGTGCATATATTTAGCTTCAATGGCTACTTCCAAAGGGGTTGATAAATATACACCCACCACAGAATATGAGAGTCCTAGGAGCACCAATCACTTGCCCACATTTGGCATTGTTTCTCTCTTTCATTTTAGCCACGTTTGGTGAATATTATGGCCTGAATGCATTCCCCTCCCCCATTCATAGGTTGAAACCTAATCCCCAATATGATGCTACGTAGAAGTAGGGGCTTTAGGAGGTGAGGACAGGATTGGTGCCCTTATAAAAGTGGCCCCAGATGCAGCCACTCTGGGAAACAACAGTATGGAGGTTCTTCAAACAGTTGAAAATAGAGCTACCATACGATCCAGCAATTGCACTACTAGGTATTTACCGCAAAGATACAAATGTAGGGATCCGAAGGGGTACGTGCACCCCGATGTTTATAGCAGCAATGTCCACAATAGCCAAACTGTGGAAAGAGCCAA
>NW_027397096.1:9487408-9538233 GCF_003265705.2 Callorhinus ursinus | reverse complement strand
ACTACATCAAAAACTAATGATGTAATGTATGGTGATTAACATAACATAATAAAAAAAATGAAAAAAAAAAGTGGCCCCAGGGACATCCTCTGCCAAGGTGACAGCTAGAGAGTGCAGTCTATGCCCCAGAACGTGAGTCCTCACCAAACACCAGACCCACACCTACACTGTGGGACTTCCCAGCCTCCCGAACTGTGAGAACTGAATGTCTGCTGTTTATAAGCCCCTCTGTCTGTGCTGCTTTGTTACGGCAGCACACGGACTGGGGCGCTGAGTGTGTGGTGGTACCGAATTGTGCTTTGAATTTGCATTCTCTGGGAACCAGTGAAATTGAGCACTATTTGCATATGTTTATTTTTGGGCAGTGTCTGTTCAAATCTTTTGCCCACTTTTCTATTGTGTTGTCTTCCTTTTTCTTATTAATTGTGAAAGTTCTTTATTCTGAAAAGCAGTCTTTGGGTACCATATATTGCAAATATCTTTCTCACTTGCCTTTTCACTCTCTTGATGGTGTCTTTTCTTTTTAAGATTTTATTTATTTATTTGACAGACAGAATGAGAGAGAGAGAGCATGGGGGGGAGGGTCAGAGGGAGAGGCAGACTCCCCGCTGAGCAGGGAGCCCGACGTGGGACTCGATCCCGGGACTCCAGGATCATGACCTGAGCCGAAGGCAGTCGCTTAACCGACTGTGCCACCCAGGTGCCCCAGTTTACTGTATATTAGTACTTTGTGTGTTCTATTCAAGAATCTGCCATCCTCCAAGGTGATGAAGACGTTTTGTTTTATTCTAGAATGTTTATTAGTTTTCCTTTTACATTCAGATTTATAAGCCGTCTGAATAAATCTGAATATATTTCTATGTCTTATATGAGGTAGGGATTTGAGGTTCACCTTTTTTCCCCTACAGATAGCTAATCAAAAATGAATTAGACTGTGAATTTGGCCTAGTCCAAATACTACCTCCTTTCTGAAACATTCTCACAGAATCCTAGTTCGAAATAACTAATGATTTTTAATTAATGCGATACATATTTTTTTGCACATCTAGTATTTGCTAGTTTAGCTACGTTGCCAAGGGGAGGCCTCTCTGAGAGTGGACACTTGAGCTCAGAGCTGAGAGAAGTGACGTCAGCCATGAGCGGGCTGGGGAAGAAAATTTCAGGACGAGGAAAGGAGCAGAGAGGTGCAAGCTTGACATGGTCAAGGAACAAGAAGAAGGCCAGTGCCACTGACGGATAGTGTTCAAGAGGATGTGAGGCACAAGACGATTCTTAAGTGTGAGATCAAAGGGAAGACAAGCAGACAGGTGTCATTGTAAGACGACCACACCATGCCTACAAAGTTCTGAGGGAAACTGTTGTGCAACCTGGAAGTGCCGCCGTGAGCACAGTGCATCTCTCCTGGACGACAAGTGGTTCAGGATGGAGCAGGTCTGGAAGAGGTTTTTGAGTATTTTTAGCATTTACTTGTGCTCCTTCCAATCCATCTTCCACAATGTTGCTCAAGTAGACTTGGTAAAATTTTAGATTACTTCCCCCTTCAGGTTAAAATCCTCCAATGGCTCCACGTAAGTTTCAGAATAAAACCCAAATTTCAGCGTGATATAAACGGCCCTTTGCTAGTGATCTCTGCCCGTCTGTCGCCTCTCTGGATGGCCACTCATAGCCACTCCTCCAATCGCTGATCTTTTTACAGACTTTTTTAAACATTTTTTTAAATTTTATTTTATTATGTTATGTTAGTCACCATACATTACGTCATTAGTTTTTGATGTAGTGTTGTTCCATGATTCACTGTTTGCGTATAACACCCCGTGCTCCTTAAAGCTCTCCGCCATAGTGAAGCCTTTGTAGCGACTGCTCTCTCTCGGCAAGGAAGCCCTTCTTCCCCTCCTTTCCCTGGAAGATTCTTTCTTGTCTTTCAAACTTCATCTTCTTGGGGAAACCTTGTGCTCTCCCACCCACCACCGGCTTCAGTGCCCTTGGTTTTACCCCATGATTTCTCTGTGCTTCTCACCTCTAGTACTAATAATCTCTTTTTCATTTTTTATGTATTTATCTGTTCTCACTAGCTTATAACCTTGAGAGTAGGGACTGCATTTTTTTTTTTTTTAATGTAGGACAATGGGGCTTGAACTCACAACCCTGAGAGCGAGACCTGAGCTGAGATTACAAGTGGGAGCTTCACCGACTGAGCCACCTCAGTGCCCTGGGGCTGCATTTTAATCATTGCTGAAGTTTCTATGATGGCTCCTCTGTGGTCAGACTTGGATAAAATCTCAGTGGCATCATTTGCTATGTTATCTTGGGAACTCTGAACCTCAGTTTCCTCGCTTGCAAAACGATGTGGTATTTTTATCTGTAGCACTTGGCACACAGAAAGTGCCCAGTAAGTTGTGTGGAATGAATCCATGCAGATGTGCAGAGTTCCCAGGGTAGGAACCTCTCAGCAGGGGAGTAAGGATGACTCACTTCAATCAATCTTGATTCCTCCCTTCCCCTCCCAAGAAGGAGTGCTCAGCTTCCTCTCTTAAGACCGTTATGCCTTGAGGGTGGTGGGGGAAAGTCTGAAAAATGCAGGCTCTTTTCTTTTTCATGTTTATCCATGTGTTGACCTAAGGAATTCAGGATATCTCAGAGGGCAAAAATTTCCCAAACATGCCATTGTCTGACCATTCTTAGCAAGATATCCAAACATGGTGTTGCTTTAGGACCTACATTTCCTTAGATGTGGATGTGTTAGTTATAGGCTGCCCGGAGGAGGCAAAGGGATCATGTACCCATTCTGCAGATGGAAAACCTTGTAATGTTCTCTAAACTCCTCAGAGCTTAAGAACTCACGTACCTTGTTAAGAATTCACACAGAAGAGGGGCACCTGGGTGGTTCAGTCAGTTAACCTCAGGTCATGATCCGGGGGTTCTGGGATCGAGCCCCACGTTGGGCTCCTTGCTCGGTGGGGAGTCTGCTTCTCCCTCTGCTCCTACCCCTATCCCTACCCCTACCCCTGCTCGTGCTCTCTCTCTCTCAAATAAATAAAATCTTAAAAAAAGAATCTACCCAGAAGAGGTCCCCAGCACCCCTGCACTGAGTGTCTCCTTTCCCCCAGTTAAATGAATATTCTCTTTTTGTTCTTATGGTGGAGGCAGCATCCCCATGGGGCTGCTCTACTGTGAATGAATTTCTAGGAGCAAGAAAGAGAGTTGACCCTTCTCAATGTGTTTACAAGACCTGAAGCGGAGTCACAGAATGGATTGTGAATGGGTACATGAAGGTTCATAGCAGCATTATTCATAATAGCCAAAAAGTGAACACAACCCAAACGTCCATGAACTGATAAATGGGTACATAAAATGTGGGATATCCCTACAATGGAATATTAGCCGAAAAAAGAATGAGGTCCTGACACGTGCTACAACCTGGATGAATCTCGACCTTATACTCAATGAAAAAAGCCAGACACAAAAGACCCATGTTATATGATTCCACATATATGAAATGGCCAGAGTAGGCCAATTTATAGAGACACAAAGCAGGTGAGTGGTTGCTTAGGGCTGGGGATGGTGGCTGGGAGCAATGGGGGAGTAGCCTCTGATGGGTGTGGGGTTTCTTTTTGGGGTGATGAAAATGTTGTAAAATTGATTATACTGTTGGTTGCACGACACTGTGAATACACCCAAAACCACTGATTTGTACACTTGAAATGTGTGAATTGCAGCTCAGTAAAGCTGTTAGAAGGAAATAGATCTAGGGAAGCGTTGGGGTGGGGAGAAAAAAAGAGACTGGATTGTGCTCTCCCATGGATCTCCTCCTGCAAGCATTCATTCTGCAGGAGAAAGAATCAAAACCCTAACAGTGGGTTTGAGACCGATTTCTGACCATCAGGGCTTCCTCTCCCCCTCCATAGAGAAGAGTTAGTTATCAGGGTGGGCTCTAGTTGGGTTGTCTTTAAGGTTAACTTTTGCAAACTATCGCTAACTTATACTTCCCCCTTTCCCTTCTTTCTGTCTTCTTCTCCTTCTCAGGGACACAGTTGTCCTACAGGTAGACCAGATGCACTTGGATCATAGAACTGGGGCAACCAATCTGCCTAGAAAGTGCGTTGAGTACAACACTGATTCAGGGTACAGTGCCCTGAATTCGAGGTTCGCCTTCAGTGTTTCTCTGCAGGAAGCCATAAGGATGATCCCTTCCTGTAGAAAGCTCGTGGTCCCCTAGGGAGATTGGCCAATTCATGTCAAGAAAGAGCTCGGGATGCAGGTGTTTCTGTTTTTTTCTTCTCCATGAGGGATTGAACGTGAGGCTGGCCAAGGAATGTCAGCTTGGCAAGAGGCACAGCACCAAGCTTCACACGTATGCCACTAAATTTTGTTCAACATGTAACATTTACTTTTCTTACAAATGACTATCTATGCCATTCTCTGTCAGATTGAACATTGAGACTGTATTTCTCAAAGTAAGGCAGTGAACTTACTTTAAGAGTGAGGAGGCATAGGGCATAGGGCAAGGCCACACTCAAGCCATTGCCAAGAAAGCAAGAGTGATTGCTGGAGTAGCCCAGCACTTGCCTTGATTACTTAAGAGATGTGATCAGGGCAGGGACAGCTGGACTCACACAATAGCATGGGGCAAACCAAGGAGTAAAGGGTTAACTGTCAGGGGGCTTGGACCCTGAAAACACTGCTACACTATAATTGTTGTGATTGTGTTGTAATAATTGCTGGCTCATTTCCTGTTGCTTTGAATCTTTTGATTCCAAGTGTGCCACCAAGAATTCTAGTATCTGAAAAAGCCGAGAGCCCCACCGGATTATCTACTTACTCCCGAAAGTCCCCTCGGGTTAAGACTGCCAGATGAAATACAGGACACCTGTTTAAATTTGACTTTAAGATAAACAACAAGTAATTTTTTAGTGTAAGTGTGGTGTCCCATGAAATATGCGTTTCTCTGAAATTCAAGTTTAATTGGGAGTCTTCCATTTCTATTTGCTGAATCTGGCAACCCTACCTGTGATTCCCTTTGCAAAGTGATAAATGCAGCCCCACTTCAGGGCTAATGTTTTGTACTGTGCGCCATCTAGTGGCCACATGAAAAAGGCGGAAACCAGGAAATCACTTGAAAACCGCAATGCGAGAAAGCTGGAAAGAAACAACTCTGCTTTCATTTTTAAGATTCTTTAAATTTTTTTTTTTTTTTACTTTCTTTGGATGTGGTATCTGTGATCCAGTCAACAGCTTAAAGTGTCCAGCAAAAATAGTCCCTTGTAAATCATCCCGTGTTTAAAGGGCAACACTCACCCGCCCACCACCGGAGACCTTGGGCTCCCCCATTAACACATAAATGCAAATGTGCAGCCTAGTCCTTGATCTACTGGGGCTCCTAGGTTCCTAGTAATTGTTTTATAATAAGCACGTGGCTGCCAGCAGTATCTAGTACGATATAGGTCAAGCTGGTGCAATTTTATTAAACCCAACTGTGCCCATAGGGAGACATAGAGAAACAAGTATTTCCTGTTTCCTGTTTACCCAGGGGTATGGTGTTTAAGTGCCAAAGGGAACTGGCACAATCCAAGGAGCCTCTGGCTGCACGCTGGAATCACCTGGGGAATTTTTCAAAATACCAATGCCTCTGCCTTCCCGTTTTCATCTCCCCTCCCCCTCTTCCTCCATCTCTTCTCCTTCTTGTTCTGTTCAAATCATGGGAGTTAGGCATCTGCATGGCATTGCTCTAAAGTAGTGCATTATATGATGCTGGAGACTTAATAAGAGATGGACTTTGAAATCAGATTTCCCTTTAAAGCTTGGGATGTTTTAGGGACAGAATCTCTCCTCCTCAGTATATCCAGAGACCTATACGCTTTGTTTTGTTTTGTTTTGTTTTACAGAGAAGGTTGAAAGGCACAGGAGCTTCTCTGTCTCCAATTTTGTTTCTGTGGTTCTGTGATCTCATCACAAACACTCGTTATGAAATGATATAGAAACTCCATTTGCAATTTAGCCCAGAATAAAAGCTCAATTTGTTCTTTGAATAGATTTTAGAATAAACTGAGAGGGAGTTCTGGATAGAAATTTATTTTCAAACACCCACCAGATTGACCAAGTAGCTCTATAATTATAACAGTAATTGTAATAATAATGATAAAAATTACCTGCAATTTATCAAAAGGCTCTTATTCGCCAGATATTAACCAGAAAGCTTTACATGCGTTATCTTTTTTTAACTCTCAAAGCAGCTCAGAGGGCTGGGGACCATACCCCCACGTTCCACACAAGGAAACCGAGACTCAGAACCCGTGTTTCCTCAGGTGACACAGCTGGTAAGCAGCAAGGCTGTTTTTTACAGCAAAGCCTTTGTTCTTCCTTCTCTGCTATTCTGCCAAGGTTACAACGCACAGTTCTGCGGGTGTCTTCCCCCTCTAAGCTCACGCTTGGAATGGAGAGCTCACTTCCAAGTCCCTCATGTGTCAACGGCACTCAGTTTCCAGCTACAGTCACCCGGTGTTTTGAGGTACTTGAAGCCAGATTTTAAAAATTACTCACTTCCTTCTGGCTGGCTCAAGGCGTCCAGAAGCAGTGTTCGTTTTTTATGACACTTACCTTTGAGGAGCTGAGTCACCTTGGGTCTTAGTGGGGCTTTGGTGATGATATTCTAGGCTATCCCTAAGGATCTGTGGAGGGCGAACGAGAAAACAAACAACCGTTTGTGAACTAAGGAGTGGAGATGTTACCAACACAAAAACCGTATTTCAGAATCAATTCGTTCCTCATGCCGGAATGATGTCCCCTCCTCTCTGCCAAACTTTTCGTGACCTGCCTCTGCTGGGGGGTCGTGAATTGCTCCCTCCAGACCGCCCAGCTCCTTTTGCTCAGGCCTCTGTTCTGCTCAGCACACTCCATCAGAAGCGGTGGGTTGTGGGGGGGGTGGTGTGCAGACACATCCCTTTCTCTAGACCATGAGCTCCCTGGGCTGAGCAGAGCTTCCCCAGTGAGTGTGTGGGTGTCCAAGAGGAAGGGGTCCCAGGGCACGTGAGGCAGGCAGCAGGCCGGAAGGAGGTGCCTCTGCAGGGTTTTGCTTGGGGACTCAGGAGGGCACGGAAGCCTCTCTGGGAGGGCTCTGAAAATCCGCACGGTCTTGCGGGATGGTAAATCTTTTTTTTTTTTTTTAAAGATTTTATTTATTTATTTGAGAGAGAATGAGAGATAGAGAGCACGAGAGGGAAGAGGGTCAGAGGGAGAAGCAGACTCCCTGCTGGGCAGGGAGCCCGATGTGGGACTCGATCCCGGGACTCCGGGATCATGACCTGAGCCGAAGGCAGTCGCTTAACCAACTGAGCCACCCAGGCGCCCTGGAATGGTAAATCTTGTCCACTTCACAGCCTGTGGTTTTTCTGAGCACCTTAGATTTTCCTGAACACCTTTAGCTTCTCCTCTGTGACCTCCCCTGGCTGTCAGAGGACTGAAAACACTCATTCTTTCATTCAGCAAGCACTTCTTGAGAGTCTACTAGGGGCGAGGGTGCTGGGGATAAAATGGCTAACTATCCAGGACTCCCACGCCCACGAAGCTTACAGACAAGGGGAAAGGCTTCCAATCACTGGGACTGAAAGTGTCCAGCACACTGTGAGCTCCTTGAAAGTATAGATCATGTTGTATTTCCTTCTTAACATTTTCATTTTATTTTTTAATTTATTATATAATTCACATACCATAAAATGCACCTTTTGAAGTGGGCAACTTTAACCATTTTAGTATATTCGCAAGGTCGTGTGACCCTCAGCACTGTCTACTCACAGAACATTTTCATCGCTCCCCAAAAGGAAGCCCATCCCCATTAGCCACCACTCCCCATTCCCTCCTGCCCCCAGTCCCCGGCAACCACCAATCTACTTTCTATTCTGTGCGTTTGCCTTTTCTAGACATTTCACGTAAATGGAATCATGCAATATGTGGTCTTCCGTGTCTGGCTTCTTTTGCTTAGCATCGTGTGACCAAGGTTTGTCCACCCTGGAGCACAGATCAGTGCTTCAATCCTTTTCTATGGCCCAACAAACCCCATGATATGAATATCGCACGTTCTGTTTCATTGGACACCCCTGGCTGGATGGCTACGTTTCCTTCTGCATCTCGTGCTTCCGTGTCCTGCTTCCTCTCTCTTCCTCTTGCTTCTTGCCTCTCTTCTCCATTCCTCCTTCCTTCCCTTGTTCCTGCTTTTCTCTCTCAGATGCTTATTACTCCACACCCACTGTGTGACAGGCACTGTTGTTAAGCATCTGATAAAGGTTCCAGCCTGATGTAAATTGAGAAGCACCATGTACAATCTTTTTAAATGAATGCTTTATTTTAAAACAGGTTTAGATTTGCTGAGAAGTTATGAAGATAGTCCAGAATTCCTGTCTACCCATCACCCAGTTTCCCCTGCTGTGACCGTCTCACACACGAAGGTACATTCCTTCCAGAGAGGGAGCCAGGATTGTTACAGAATGGTCAGCTAAACTCTACCCTTAATTCAGATTTCACTGGTTTTTCCCTAATGGCCTTTTCCTGTTCCAGGATCCCACAGTGCCTTTAATCACCACGTCTCCTGAGGCCCCTCTGGTCTGAGATGCTTTCTCAGGCTTCCCTTGTTTTGGATGACCTTGACAGTTTTGAAGGGTACTGGTCAGGTTCCTTGTAGAATGTCCCCCAGTCGGGGTTCGTCTGTTTTTGTAGGTTTCTTGTGGTTAGACTGGGATTATGGGTTATAGGGGGACGGCCACAGAGGTGAATAAAGGCATCATTTTTAAACTGCTGTGAGAAGCCCTACAACCAAGAAGTGAGACCAAGTCAGCCAGGATTACTCAGAAAAACAACAACAACAGAGAAGCTTTACTTTTGAGACCCTCATGTGATGAAAGTGGTATATGGAAGGATCCCCTGGCCTTTTTTCCCAGAGATTTGTATGTCCCCTGCCCCCACCGTGGTGAAGAAAGCTTTTATCTGACATATAAACAGGCCTGGACATTTGTTCTTCCTCTCCCCTTGGGTGAGTCAAGCCTTCTTTCTTGGTGTCCATAGAATCTGGAACCAGTGACCTCCAAGGCTTCTTCCTGCTACAACAACATATGGTCGAAGAGATGAGCCCTGGTCTCCTCAACACCTAGCACATCCCACAGTTTGGCTCCCTTTTCTTCCATATCGGTCTCAGGGGGTTGGAGTCACATGACGTATGCCCCCAGAGAATAGGCCTGCCCAACCCCACTTTTAGAGCCTTCTTGGCAGACAGACACACAGAGAAAACAGAACCTAGAAGCTTGCAATGAGGATCTGCACTCTGAGGACTGCGGGGAGCGCTCCGGAACGGCAGTGCCCCGAGCGGGACCCCTGTCCCTGGCTGTCCCTGATCCCCTGCTGACACAGCACAAGGGCCAGAGGGGTGAGGGTCACAGGCAGCTCCACACGCCGCACGATGTTGGAGACCCACCCCAAGGGGCTGTTTTGGTTCAGCAGCTCCTGTGGCTTGACTAAGTTAATCACTGATGACAGGAGATTAATTGATAACCGGACGGCAGACAAGATAGTTCAGGCTTCGGTGGGGTGGCACTGAACTGTGGCACGGGGCGTCGCACAGAAGACGCCTGGTCGGCAGCTTGGTGCGGAGGCCTCGAGCCTCACATCCGCACGGCTTTGCAAGAGGTCGGCTGGACAGAACAGAGACGCAAACTGTGCCAGGGACTCTCCTCTCTGCAGCAGATTCGCTGGTCTTAGAAGGCCTTTACAGACAACAGCTGAGCTTATGGGAAACGTCCAGTGTGAAAAGTCCAGTTAGGAGGGAGTATCAGCCCGCCAACGCAGCCCAGGCCCGTCGGCCGAGCCGTATGGGAGGCGAGGACAGGAAGGAGACAGAAGGCGATGGAAAGATGCGCAAGGCTAGCTGGGAGTCCGGAGTGGGGTGTGGGGCGGGTGGTGCCTACAGCCTGCAGCACCTCGCTTGGGGACGGCTCGCGCTCCAGTGAAGGCAGGTCTCTGGGGATCTGTCCTCCCACCCCAGCTGCAACCCCTCAGCCATTCCCAGCGTGACCACCCCATTCCGGGCCCCCAAAAGAAAGGAATGAATCATGACTTGCAGACCCCTCTGGGGCCTGAATTTCATACTCTTGACATTGCTTTTGCATCAAGTAAAAAGACCCTTTCCTGCCACGTGGGGTGCGCGTGGCGTCTGTGGGTACTGCCGTTCTGCCAACGGCAGCAAGCTCGTATTTCTAGGCAGGACAGTTTGGAATTCTGAAATCAAGCCCATTTATCAAGGAAGCCCCTGGCAATAGGGCCCCAATGGCACAGGGTTCGGGAGGCTATCCCACGAGGTCACGGTCTCACTAGAGAAAGGATAAGAAAAAGCGAGAAGGCAAATGGAACCAAAAATAGGAAGGAAGCCACATTAAAAAATAGGGGTTGCTCTACGACCCAGCAATTGCACTATTGGGTATTTGCCCCAAAGATACAAATGTAGGAATCCGAAGGGGTACGTGCACCCCAATGTTTATAGCAGCAATGTCCACAATAGCCAAACTGTGGAAAGAGCCAAGATGTCCATCGACAGATGAATGGATAAAGAAGAAGTGGTATATATACACAATGGAATATTATGCAGCCATCAAAAGGAATGAGATCTTGCCATTTGCAACGACGTGGATGGAACTGGAGAGTGTTATGCTGAGTGAAATAAGTCAATCAGAGAAAGACATGTATCATATGACCTCACTGATATGAGGAATACTTAATCTCAGGGAACAAACTGAGGGTTGCTGGAGTGGTGGGGGGTGGGAGGGATGGGATGGCTGGGTGATAGACATTGGGGAGGGTATGTGCTATGGTGAGCGCTGTGAATTGTGCAAGACTGTTGAATCACAGATCTGTACCTCTGAAACAAATAATACATTATATGTTAAAAAAAGAAGAAGAAGAAGAAGATGGTAGGAAGGGAAAAATGAAGGGGGGGAAATCGGAGGGGGAGACGAACCTTGAGAGACGATGGACTCTGAGAAACCAACTGAGGGTTCTAGAGGGGAGTGGGGTGCGGGGATGGATCAGCCTGGTGATGGGTATTAAAGAGGGCACGTTCTGCGTGGAGCACCGGGTGTTATATGCAAACAATGAATCATGGAACACGACACCAAAAACTAATGATGTAATGTATGGGGATTAACATAACAATAAAAATTTTAAAAATTATCAAAAAAACCCTAATGATGTAATGTATGGTGATTAACATAACATAATAAAAAAAATAGGGGTTGCTGAAACGCGGGCTTCCCATCCAGAAGGGTTCTGGGAGCCCGGCTGAAACGTGGGTGACTTACGCTTGACCGCCTACCAGGAGCCCAGTGCTGGTCATTTTGACTCAGTCCCCCTCCCCTCCCCCCAGAAGTGTACCCCTTGCAGTATCCTGTTTCTGTTTCTGTTCATGTGGTTCCTTCCACCCAAAATGCCCTTCCCTCCTTTTCTCACCTAGCTCATGTTTGCCGAGACCTGGCTGAGGCATCATTTCCACCAGAAAGCCTACCACGAACCTTCTGGCTGGACCTCAAGCTCCTTCACTTTGGTGTCCAAGGTTCCCTACATCTACTGCAACAATACCTGTGGGTTCTGAACGCTGACAGGCAATTTAGCATCACCTGGAGGACCTTGTTAAAAATATAAATCCTAGACGCCTGAATCCCTTGCGGGCGAGGCTTGGGAAGCTGTGTTTTTAAGTCTTCACGTGTGTTTTGGATGCCAGGCCAGGGTTGGGTATCTCTTGTCTAGTCTGTGTCCCCTGGGCCTGGGCATGGGGCTTAGGTCATGGAGACCACATGCCAGTGTGCCCAGACACCCCCCTAGGCCTGGCAGAAAGGGATGCAGAAGAGCAAGACCCATGGCCTTCAGTTCAGATTGTTTTCATCCATTCCTAGCTCGTGCCTTGTGCCCCAGACGCTGTCCTAGGGATACAAGAGCAAAACCCAACACAGCCTAACCTCACATAGCTTACAGGCTAGTCAGCACACAGAGGCAAATCATATCACCTACACGCATTACTGCAAAGTGCAACCTGAGTGTTATAAAGGAAAAGCAAATCTGCTCAGAAACCCTGCAACAGGCACTCTGGCAAAGGCCTTTGCTGAATTATAAAAAGATACATGCACCTCCCTTTGAACTGACATAATCTTGCACTGGACACCAGGCTTGACTGGTGAAGTACAGGCTGGATTTAAGTCACCCTCCCCCCCTCCGCCTCCCTCCTTCCTCATCAGTGGAGCACTCTTGCGCAGTGAACAACTTGGACAACCTTCTGTGGTGGCCCTGCTGCAGTCTCGAGCAGAACATTCTGGCTTCTTGGCTCTCCCTGATAGCAGGAAGATTCCTTTATCCTAGCAGGAGATAATTACATCTTCTATGGGCATAAATCTGTCTGGACATTTAGAGAGGAATTTATATGTATTTTCTGGAGGATTGGGTGTTTTTCTTATCTAAATTGAAAAGAGGATTCTTTTAAATATGATCCAAGAGAGTTCTTCCATATGGTAATCACACATACTCGGGCTGATAAGCCCTAGACTTGGCATAGGGTTCAAAGCAGAAATTGTGTTCAGTTGAGGCACGGGGATGCTTTTTGATCTGATTTGCTTTCAGCTGCTGACATTGGGATAATTCTGGCTTCTGAGTGGCAGGGGGCCTCAGAAACCTGGGAAAATGAGATCTTTTTAAAGAAAGTCCGAACTACCTAGAAGGAGTGGAGGGTCCTTGTTACATTTGGGAACTAGAAAAAGCAGCATTCTCTGGTGGAAGAAAACTTTTTGTCACACGCTAGCCACACAGGATTTGAGCTGGAGTGGCCCTTGAGAGACACCTCATCCAGATCCTTCTTTCTGCCAATGAGCAAACTGAGGCTCAGAGCGAGAGAGTGGATTGGCAGCGGGCAGCAGAGCCAGGTTGACATCCGACAGGTACCTTCTGCACCCAAACCTTGTTGATGGCCCAGAGTGTCCATATGAGGATGGTGTGAACTAACTGGGTGGCTGTGTATATGGAGAAGACAAGAAGGGGGCATGTAGGGCTGAAGACACGGAATTTTGCCATGGCCAGCATGGCCCCTCCTCTTTCAGATATGGGACGCTGCTCTTCCTACTTCGGAGGGTTAGGGATAGGCGTCATCTACAGGAGAGGACACTGGGAATGGAAGTAAGGGAAGATGGAAGTCACCCGACAGATGCCAGAGAATGCACAGTGAGCCACATGCCACGTGGCTGTCTCACGAGTGATGGTATTAATCGGTTTGGGACAGGGGGAGGCTTGGGTGTCAAAGTGGCATCCTACCTTGGACACCGTATCTTTCAACGCTTTCAGTTGTGAGGATAAGATGGGCTAATGGGTGCTCAGCAAATGGCGGCAATCTCTCAATAGAGAGCCTGCTAAGGAAAGGGGTGGAGGAAGGGAACTCTCTCCTCCAGTCCCCTCGGCAATGCTTTCAGGAGGTAGGATTCTCCTCATCTCATGGATGAGGAAACAGGAGAAGTTTCCTGCCGGGGTCATACAGCTTGATAGCAGTGAAGCCGGGCTCACAGCTGGTGTGCCTTACCCTCCGAGCCAGCCTGGCTTCTCTCAGACTCTGCATAATTTCTGCCCGCTCCGGCTGACAGCTCTTGTCCTTGCCTCCAGGCCCTGCCTTCCCTCCCCAGAGGACATGTAGCAGACATGATCCCCAAATTCAAGTGCGTTTGAGTAGAGGTGTGGCACTTTGTGCACGAGCCCTGACTTTGGCAGACAGATGTGTTGGCAGCTCAAACATTTGAGAATGCTGGAAATGGGAGTCCCTTTCCCAAAGATGAGAGATCAGGGGACGCTGTGGGACATACCCAGGTTTGGTTTTACTCCAACTTGTTTTCCAGAGGCCCAAGCTCCACCAGCACGCCAGGGCCCTGCTCTGATTCAAACTTAGGATGTCAGCACAGACATCTCCACCCGAGGCTGCACCTGCTTGGCTCCTGAGGTGTCCAGGCTGCCTTTCCCTCTTTTGTCCCTAGTTACTCCTAGCTTCTGGGGACAAGGAAGAGAGAGCTCCGAACATTTTTTCTGTGAAACTCTCCTACAGATTAGGCGACCGGGAGTTTTTCATCAATATCCACTTCTCTAGTGAATTTCACCAAGCTGGAACTCTAAAAAACAAAACTCAACATTTCCATGCCCTGTAAAGGGTGTAGGTAAATGGGGAAAGATAAATCCAAAAGGTGAGCGCTTCTAACTCCTGAGGGCACGCACGTGCAGGAGTCCCGACCAGGCTGGGAGTGAGGAGACTTAAGTTTCCGTCCTCATTCCCTCCTGCTTCCTGTGTGATCCTGGGCAAGTTGATTAACCTCTCTGGGCCTCCATGCTTGCTAAGGCCTCTTTCAGGGCACACGTTTCACCGTTACAAACATGGAAAGAAACCTCTCAGGAATGTGGTTCCTTTGTAGTGCTGAATTTTGCACATTCACCATGGCCAATGATACTTGAGGAGTTTAGAATTTTCTCTTGGTGGGAACAGGCACAGGTGTTTAAAACAAAGACTTGAGTTCTTTCCAGCTGTGGCCCTAAGTCTGTGGGTTTGGGAGGCCAATCAGGCTGTAGAGTCACATGTATTTTACATGGTAGAAATATATCCAATTTGCTTAGAATAAAATCCTGGAGGTAAAGTGGTATTTCAAAACCCCATTGAGTTGCAGCCTCAGAACTAAGAGCCAGACCCCGTGGTCCAAACTCCTCAGCTGACAGGCGGGGAGGGCCTGAGTCCACAAAAGAAGGACCCCAGGACTCCTGGAGAATTTGAGACGGAACCGGAGCCAGAACCTAGCTACCATCACGTCCAGTCTAACGCTTGCGTCCTCTCTGTATGAACAAAAGCTGATTTGAAGAGTAAGGGATTATAAAAATCATCCTATTATCTTAAGAACAGCTTTAATATATGTAAATACAGGCCCAAAGATTTTTATTTATAGTTGCAGTTTAACATGTGTCAAAACCCTGCACGTCTTCAGACACCATTATGGACGTTCAATTTGCATTTCCCGAAGCCACCCTGAGAGCAACTCTAAAATAAATTAAAAAGAATGGTCAAGCCTGAATGCACACTGAGGTTTCCATGTGCTCAACTCAGCAGATTCAGGTATGACCCCTACAGAGCTTGGACTCTGAACAGCCACTAACATTCTCTACGCTCAATGACCATTTCACACAATGAATTCATCTGTGTAATTGTGCTTAGCTGTCCCAAGATTAACTCCATGTTTGCATGAAGATCAAAATGCTTACTTTAAAAAGTTTGGTTTTCTTCCATTTCTGTCTTATCTGGGGAGGTAGTCATGCTTGGAATTTCCTGGGCTTTTCTTTTTTAAATCTCTTGGAGGGATTGAGAATGTGAGAGCAAGTAGTAGGGGGTGGGGTGTCTTACTGATCTTTTTTTTTTTTTTTTTTGAAACAACAGTTGGCACCCATTCTTCCCTGTGTTGATGTCTTCTTGTCAAATGCAACCCAGAAAATCGGGATCTTAAAGTGGGTAATGACATCCTTGCTTGCCTCTACCCCTAAATCCTACACTAGTTAGAACGTGATCTAGAATTCTGCTTTTCCCAAAAGTTTTCTATTAGGTTAGAGTTTACATGCAGTAAGGAGCACACATCCGAAGTGTACATCCTGATGGACTTTTATAGATGCATACACTTCTGCATTTGTCGTACTTGGTAGTGGAATATCTGTTCTGGGCTCTTCCAAGGCTGGCCGCTTCTGAGAGGGGGGCAGAGGCTGACATCTGGAGCGCTGAAAGGGTGGTGGTGTTACTAGAGTCAGAAGGCCTTATTTTCTCCAGGTTCACCTCACCTGCACTCTAGCTGAAGCTCTGGGAGAAACGTTGGCCGACACATTGCACCTTCACTCACAATGGGGATCGGCCGGGAAAGGGAGACGTTTGAATGGGGTGGGGTGTTTCCACTTAATCATTACCACTGCTGACATCAATGGAGACCTGCATGGGTACCCACAATAAGTGGAAAGGAGGCCAGACTCTCGGTGAGTATTGTGATGAGGTAGGGAACGCACAGAATACAAGACTGAGCGCGGCTTGGATTGCGGCGTCGGTGCACAGTTGTTCTTTTGTGGTTGAAGGGTGCAAACTGCCTTGGCTATTTCAAAACAATGTCAGGAGAGGAATGGTTGTGTTTTCCAGCACCCCAGTGGGTGCCCAGGACACAGGCAGCCTTGAGAACAAATATGTCCTTTCCAGAAATAGGAAGTCAACTATTTACCTATGCAAAGCAATGCTATAAAAGGGCTTTATAAGTTGAGTTGCAGCTCCTGAGCTTTGGACTGACCCCTGGATTTGTCTCAAAAGGCTCCTTCTGGAGGAAGGAAGGTCCTGAAGCTCTGGCTCAAACAACAATTGAAATCAGGTAGAACCTCCCCCCATCTAACAAGCTGACGAGCCCAAGCAAAACACCCTCAAGACAGCTTTGGGACAAAGACAATAGGGCCATTTCAACCTGAGTCAGCATCGCAGCCAGGCTTCAGAATTCATTTTGTGAAGTTTTAAAAAAAAAGTTTTTAAAAGAAGATTCACTTTTAAATCCTATGATTATTGCCTAACCCCTTCCTTGTGCACCCCCAACTCCCCGAACCCTTCTACCTCATCACACCCCTTTGGCAAAGCTACAGCCTTGGTTAGATCTGACTCAGCTCACTTCACGCCTGACCCCGTGTAGCCAAGCCAGGTTCCAGAAAAGCATGCAATCATGCTGGTGGCTCACACTTTAAATTCACAACCTCAGACCTCAAGAGGATCCTCCTTAATGCTGCCAGGCAGTTAAGCTATGTATCCCTGGTCAATGTATATTGGCATATCTCCTTCAATCAGTATTTGTTGAATGAATGGATTGAATAAACGAATGTTATTTAGGGTCCTATCGGCACTATAGTTCTGCTTGCCCAAGTTTACAAGTGAATTTTATTTTTAAAACTTTTTTTTTTTTTTTAAATGAGCACTGGCCTTGGACCCAGAAGGCTCACATCCCAGTCTTAGCACTGCTGCTTTCTAGCTGGGTGATCTCAAACGAGTTATGTTTCCTCCCTGGCACTCAGCCTTTTCTATAAAATGAGGTGGTTGGACCAGGAACACTAGCAAATGGAGAGTCTCTTTAGATGTAGGTCAGATGAGTGATCTAAGGTCCCTACCTTCTGCTGAAGCTCACGGATCCGTGATTCTTCCTTGAGCCAAGCAAGCCCACAGCTGGGTGTCAGTCAGGAGAGGCGTGGGGTCGCTGGCATCTAAGGGACCCAAAGAGAAACGCTTGCCAGAAGACCTCTTCTCTTTATTGGTCTCTGATTATAACTTCCGATCCTGCAGCTAGAAGGAGATTCCAGAGTAGGCAAACCTCTCCTGGTTCTGAGCAAACTTAAGGGGGAGTATAGTGGGAAGGTGACCCTGGACTGAGATTCGGGTGCCTGGATGCTGTCCCAATCCTGTCTCTGCTCATCAGCCCCTTCCTCCTGTTGGGCCTCTGTTTCCTGGTCTGTATAATGAGTGAATTTAAGTTCACTAAGCTTTTTTCTGTCCTCCACCACTTTCCAGCACCGATGGTATCTTTTTGCCCTTTTTAACCTGCCCGGCTGTTTCAGATTGGAACCAGCAGAGCATCAGCAAGTTTAAGATGGAAACACCAAGGTCTTTTTTTTTTTTTTTTTAAGATTTTATTTATTTATTTGAGAGAGTGAGAGAGAGAGAGAGAGAGAGAGCACATGAGGGGGGAGGGTCAGAGGGAGAAGCAGACCCCCTGCCGAGCAAGGAGCCCGACATGGGACTCGATCCTGGGACTCCAGGATCATGACCCGAGCCGAAGGCAGTCGCCCAACCAACTGAGCCACCCAGGTGCCCCAAAACACCTTGAACAAAAGCAGAACTTTGGAATGGTAGGAGGAAAGGAAAGGCATCGATGGTAGAAACACCTGCCCTTGAGTCAAAAACCAGCTAGGCGAGTGACCACAGACACAGGAGACACCCCCCTGGTTCTAGAATACTGTACAGCATGTGCCCCCAGTGCGGGGTAGAGTGGGCAGTTTGGGTGCTACGTGGGCAAATCATTAAACATGAATCAAAACTTCCAGTGCGAAAATCATGTTCAATTAATTATCTTTCAATCTTTCCGATTCCTTTAAGGGGTCTGTTTGGGCTAGGACATTTTAATAACATTCAAACCTTTGCTAATCTGTCCCTTCTTCCCTGGCAACATTCTTCCCTGGCCCTCCCTTTTTATTAAACAGAGAAGAAACAGGGCTGAGGCTCAGAAAGCTTTGCCAGTCTAGGATTTGGTAATGTTGTTTTGCTTTCTTGCATTTTTTTTTTGTGGATAATTAATGGAAAGGGATACTATGTTTCCATGTAGAGTCGTGAAAAATTTACCTTAAAATACATGTATTTAAGTTAAAAAACTGAGTTGATTTCTATATAAATATTAAGTAATAATGTGTAAGGTAATGCCCTCCTTTATGACAACATGGAGCAGATACTTCCTGGGGTTTGAGAAATACTCGTGGGTGGCAGGTGGGTGGTACCCCCCCCAACATAAGATTGCTGGGGGAGGGGTTCTCTGGACATTACAATAGTGCTTCATTTAGTTCTAGTAGGTAACTCAGCTTCATGTCTCTCTTTCTCTTTTTAAGTAGGCTCCATGCCCAGCATGGAGCCCAATGTAGGGCCCGAACTCATGACCCTGAGATCAAGACCCGAGCTGAGATCAAGTGTCAGATGTTTAACGGACTGAGCCACCCAGGTGCCCCTCTTTTTTTGTTTTTAAATAAATGTTTACCTTTTCCCGATCACTACTGTATAAAACTTGGAAAAACATATAGAATAGAATGAAAATGCGTTCATTCATTTATCCATTCATTCTCTGCTCAGAAATAACCACTCCTAATACACTGGTAAATTTTTCTTCCTCAGTGCTGTTATTATCATGTATGTATTTTATTTCTGTAGCCAATTTTATTTCCCTAATATTATAGTATAAATGTATCCCAATATCACTCAAAACTCTTTATATACATTATTTTAAATGGCTGTGAGGTATTTAACATGGGAAAGCCCCGCGGTGGATTTAACCATTCCCCAGCTGTTGGGCCCCTGGGTTGTTTCCAGTTTTGGCCATGAAAATGTTGTGATGAGTATCTTTATGCATTATCAGTTTGTCTGCATTTTGGATGGTTTCCTTATAGTAATTCTGGAAGTGGCATTCCTATGTGGGAAGATTTTTAAGGCTTTTGGGATATATTGCCAGACTTTTTTTATGGGGCCTGAAAGTACTTAGATCTGAACCCATGTTCAGTGGGACACACTCTGGTTTGCGTATGCAAGGTGGGGTTGTTCCTGGAAAGAGCTCTGCCTCTGCCACTTTGGGCAAGTTACCCAACTTCACCACCTCCTGCTGGTACAGGTATGACCAGTCACTCCCCAGGAATCCAGGAGCGAGTGTTCTTCATATCTAGGCTTGTGAGTGCCCATATTTCAGCTGCAAAAGTACACACGTCATTAACTTATGTGTTTCTCCCTTTGTGTAAAGGGATCAACAACAGTTTTCTGGAAAATGACTTGTCGCAACAGCCTAAAATGCTCTTTTGAAGCTGAGCTGGGCAAGGTTTGAATAAACATTGCTGACTTTCAGGAGAAGAGTGTAGACGGCGGCACTCATGCTTGGTGTCCTCTGGGTGGGTGCCCCAGCTGTGCCGGCGGCCAGGTGCTTAGCATCTCACTGAAGCCTCCAGAACAGTTCTCCCCAAAGTGCATTACAGAGAACGCTGGCTCCGCAGGAGGCTAGTACACATGCCTTGCAAAAAAGTTTCTGTTGCTTGGAAAAGCCTGTGTCGATCAAAGTTATATAGACTCTTTCACAGCTTTCTCAGAGCTTGCTTGATCTAATGTTATTCACGAATCCCCCAGATGGGGACGTGATAGTCAGCATTTGCCAGGCTCACCTGACAGCGAAACCCTTTCTCACACATCTCATCTTATGGGTGTTCCAAAGACCATGCTTTGAGAATCACTGCTAACAACAACTGTGCAAGAGAATGTTTGTCCTTGTAATGTACAAATGAGAAAACTGGGGCTCAGATAAGTTGACCAGGGTGGCCCCGCTGGTGATTCCTGGACTCGGGATTTGAACCCAAGGCCACCTGACCTTAAGCCTGTGTTCTGTTCCACTGTCCCCTGAGGAGCCAGGGTGCAGGGTGCCTCTTAGCTAACCGTTGGGTACATGAAAGTGGAAGGTGAATATGAAATCAAGCTCAGAGCTTGGAAAGAGGACCCCCATGCTGTGTGCATTGGTCATGGAGCCCGAGTTCATGGAAACTGATGCAGTCTTAAGAAACCAAGGAAGTGGGAAACCCAGAAAGCTGGAATCGGGCAGTGGGGGACAGAGCGGTCGAATTCCGGGGGCCCTGCTATTAACACTTCATGGATCGCTTTCTTATGAGCTCAGCTGGTTTACGAGGGTAGAGGATTCATCTCTTGCGCCCGGTGTAGAGTGGAGGGTGAGAAAGGAGCATTATTCTGTTGTGCTGTGGTGTGGAAGAGCCCAGAAGACTCCCACCTTACTACCTAGCAGCTCTTGACTGTGTTCATTGCTCCATGCCTCCCCCTTGATTCCTGTCTCCTGCGGGGCCTCTGCTCAGACTGTTCCTGCTGTGGGGCTCTGCTCTCTAGCAGCGGCAGGCCTACTATGTGTGCATTTTGCTGGCTTCAGAGGTGTGGAAGAGATGAAACCTGGTAACCCAATAGCATAATAGCCAGAGCACTTCCATTCCATGCATTCAACGAAAATTCACACGCCGGCATGGTTCTAGGCTTCCGGCATGTATTAGGAAACCATCCAGACACAAACCCTCTCTCTAGAGGCATAGTCATTCTAGCGGGGGAGGGAGACAATAAACCAGATAAGAAACATGTTAGATAGTGATCAGCAATACGGAAGAAAAGGGGACATGAGCAGGGTGGGGATGGAACAGTGGGGGCTCACATTTTGGATAGGGATGGCCTGGGAGGCCTTACTGAGAAGGGCCTTTTTACCCCCACACAACCTTTTGAGCTGGGAAGGGATCCCACATGTAGTAGGGATCCCGCATCTCTAGTAGATGCCTGGCATCACACATTTTTATGTGCCATATGTATTTTTTTCCTTTTCAATGTACAGATGAGTAAAGCGAGGCTCAGAGAAGCCAAGTAATTTTTCCTAGGTCACACAGCCAGTGTATGGAAGAGCCCCCCAGGACACTGGAAAGCCCACGCTTTCTCTGCAAACCCACACTTTCTCCCTGAAAGAGTTAGCCAGGCCAGGCACCACTGATTCACTTTATAGGGAAGGAAAACAGACACCCGGAGAGTCTTAGGTAGAGGTCAGGGACGCTGCTAAACATCTCACATGCAGAGAATCGTCTCCACAACAAGGAATTATCCTGCGCCCACAGTCAAAAGCGTCGAGGCTGAGAAACCAGAGGTAGAGGGAGTCTTATACAAGGGAGGTAGCTCATGGCAATGCTCTGCTCACGACCCTCCCAAGCTGCCCATCTCGCTCAGAGTGGGCCCGGAGTCCTCAGGGGCTGGGGGAGGACAAGGCCCTTCTGGCTCTGTTCCTGCTGTCCATTCCACCTCCTGTTCCTTGGAGCCTTGCCCCTACTTGCCATCAAATGTCACCCTCGCGGGGAGGCTTCCCCACCACCTCATCTAAGCCTGCAGCTCCAGCGTTCTCCATTGTCCTCCTGTGTTATAGGGGTCCCCACCTCACCGACGGCCTGACACACTAAGTTACTGCATTATTTTCTCTTCCCCACAGGGAAGGCATGTTTGTTTTGTTCACTGTTGCACCCCACTGCCTGGTGCTCAAAACACATTTGCCCAACGAGTGAATACATCCACATCACACCGTCCCCGACTTGCTCCTCTCCCTGTGCCTGCGACCTGATTCATGAGGCCACCATCTCGTCAGGAAACCAAGGATCATGCTTGAGCCTTCCGTTTCTCCCTCTGATAGCTTTATCAGGTATAATCTGCATACCGTACAACTCATCCACTTAAAGTGTGCAATTCAGTGGCTTTTCCTAATCAGGTGGGTATCCATCATGTGACCACCATCAATTTTAGAACATTTTCCTTACCTCTCCCCTCAAAAACCCCATAACCCTAAGTCATCAGCTCCTAGTCTCCCCCGCACCCCAGGCCTAGGCAGCCAATAATCTACTTTCTGTCCAATACATGTGCCTATTCTGGATGTGTTGTATAAATGCAATCAGACAATACGTGGTCTTTTGTGACTTTTTTCAGTTAGCATGTTTTCAAGGCTCCTTCATGTTGCAGTAGGTATTAGTACTTCATTCCTCTTTTTACTGAATGACACTCCATTGCATGAATTTCATCTTATTTACCCATTCATCAGTCGATGGACATTTGGATCGTTTTTGTGTGCATGTATGTTTTCATTTCTCTGGGGTATAGACCTAAGTTGCTGGGACATATGGTAACTCGATGTCCAACCTTTTGAAGAACTACCAGGCTCTCCCTTTTCTCTAAGAGGCCACATCCAACCCTCCACCATGGGCTGGGGTTCTCCTTCTTGCATCTCCAGAAACTGCCCGGCCACTTCTCACCTGGATGGCCACAGTGCCTCCTACCTGGGATGTCTCTCCAGTGGGTCTCCCTCAGCTGCACATCAGACTCACAGGGAGAAGGAGGTTCAACATCCTAGTGCCCAGGCCACCCCCCAGACCCATTACAGCATCCTCTCTGGGTGGGTGGGGGTGGGGTGGGCCCAGGTGTCAGCCTCTCCACGGCTCCCAGCTGATTACAAGCACAGCCAAGTGTGAGAGCCACAGTACCTCTGTCTAACTCATCCTCCATGCTGCCACCTTAGTGCAAATCTGATGGTGTCACCCACACTCTTCCTGAAAGCCCCTCACGGATCCCTGTGGCCCTCCACAAAATCCCAACTCCCTGGGATGCATGCAGGTTTCTGTGTCCTCCACCCTCCTGCCTCCCTGTCCTGCCGCCTCCCCTCCCTGACTCATGTGGCCCCTCGCCCCACCACTCCATGCCTTCAGACACACCGGTCCCCTTCCCCTGGCTGCTCTCTGCTCCCCGCGGAGGGCTGGCTGGGACCCCTCCTCCACACTGACTGTAACCTTGTGTTTACTGGCCACTCCGTGAGCTCCTCCAGGCCAGGGCCAGTATACAATCTGTCTCTGTATCCTCAAGCTGCAGCTGCCTGACACAGAGTAGGTGGGTTTGTTGGGTGGGTGGGGAAGGGTGATGAGTGAGGGAGAGAGGGACGGGAGCCAGGTAGGCAAGCCCACCCGTTGCTGGACTGTCGTCTTCCAAGTCCCAGCACTAATCCTGGGGCGGCCAGCAGGCCCTGCCCCCTGTGCCTCCCGGACCAGTGAGGGTCAGGTACGCGTCCACGCTGGTGGACTGGCCATGCCCCCCCCCCCAACCATTTCCCCACCTAGCCCCAACATGCTTCGTTCCCTAGCTGCGGCCCCGGAGCCGGCAGGTGTTGGCAGAAAAGGGGGGACTGCAAGTGACTGTCCTTCTGCAGCTAAAGGCAAAGGGCCCCAACCTAGACGTCAATCATGTAAATCCACTTTCAAAGGGCCTGAGCGGAGTAAAATGTCCCTCGTCCCTTCTTCAGCCATAAACCTTCAGGCTGGGGAAGGTAATTGTCCTCCTCTTGAAGCTAAAGAGCACGGCCCATCAACTGTTGGCAGGACAGAGACTATAACCGGCGCTCTGGGTGGGGCCCCGACTGTGCGCCCTCCGCCCACTGAGCTCTCCTCTCCCTCCCCCATGGCGTGGGCTGTGCCATCTCGGGAGGGCCCGTTGCAAAGCTCCACTGCTTGTGCTGGAGGCTTCCATGAAAGCCTTCCATTGCCCCGTAAATAACCGAGTCCCTTTCCACCGCTAAGCCATGCTGACGCCACTTCACTTCCCGGGGTAAGAGGAGCACTGTAAAGGGAGTCCAGCTCTGCTGTGTGACTGTGGGTGACTGACTTCCCTCTCAGGGTCTTGGGTTGCCTTGAGGTGAAGAGGTGAGGAGGGTGGACTGGCTGATCGAGAAGGGCCGCTGTCAGCTCTGACGTCGCAGCCCGCCCTCCTGACAACAAGGCTGTTGGAAGGTCTTCCCATGAGGGCCTGAATTAGCAGGAAAACCATAGGTGGGGAGACCAGAGTCAAACACAGCAAAACATAGCAAGCTGGAAGATCACTCCTCTCTGTATTTTCATTTCTTCTATATCTGGCCTCAGGGTAACAGCAGGGGAGAGGGACACAGCACTGGACGAAGGAGCCTCCAAGACCTGAATTGAATTCCTGCTCTTCCCCTTACTGACAAGCGTCACTTGGGGCAAGTCATTCTTCCCTCTGTGGGACTCAGTTTGCTCATCTGTGAAATAGGGATATTTCACACTTCATTCACACAGGCACTTGCCGAACACCTGCTCTGTGCCTGGCCCAGGGCTTGGTGGGGGAGAGAAAAAGGTGGGTAAGACACGATGCTAACTCTCAAGTTGCTCACAGTCTGGTAGGAAGACAGCCAAGCAAAAGGGCAATTGTAACACAGTGTGGCAAGTGATATGATGAGGATCATAATAAACACCATGACAACAGCTAGCATTCTTTTATGTCTTGTTAGAGCTCGGCACTCTGCTAGGGGCTTGATCATTTCATTCCCTCCTGTAACAACCCTCTGGGCTGAGCATGGCAAACATCCCATGTCACCGGTGCTCAGGGAAGGCGGCCCGGAGGAAATGGGGTGTCTGCTGGGACCTGAAGCAGGTACGGGAGCTTTGGCAGGTAGAACGTGAAGGGCTGGGAGGGAGCATGGGGACTGACCAAAGGCTTGCACACTCCTGGAGCCCGCATGGCTGGAGCCCATGCAGGGGTTGGGGTGGGGAAGGGGCTGGTAGGCAGCCAAGCCATGGGAAGGGCTCCGTGGAGCCCTGTGGAGGATGAGCCAAGCAGCCAGCGAGAAAGGCAAGAAGATCTACAGACCTGCTAGTGGTGGGAGCCCCTTCTTTGGAGGCTGTCATCATAGTCCCTAAGGGCCTGGGCTTAGGGACTCGTGGCCAGAGGGGACTGATGGCCATGTGCGTAGAGAGTGATGGAAGCTAATGAGATCCTGTATCCAGGCAGCCTGGCACAGCCCTCCAGGTTGTCCCCGTTCTAGCATCAGTCTCGTTCCCAAAGTGACCACCGCCCTGCTCGCCATCTTGGCTGTCAATAACACACTGACTAGCACCAGGAGAGAGGGGTGGAACGGGGAAGAGACTGGGAAGCCTACCACAGCCCTGAAGGAACATAAGCAGGTGGGATCTGAGCAAGGAGGCACGTCAAACCCAGGGGAAGGATGGTTTGATTATGAAAGCAGCTGTCCAGAGACGATCGGAAAGACATCAAGTTACATCTCTGCCTCATATCACACATCCAAATAAAATTAACATCTGTTAAAGAGTCCCATGTAAATCAACAATTGGAAAACAATGTCCGGTAAGAGAGAACTGGTTAAAATGCGATGTATTGTTATACTGTGGACAACTCTTGAGTCATTAAAATCGTGTTTTAGGAAAACATTTAATGCTCACGAGAGGTTATGAAGTAAAATAGCAGACTAGCAAAAACGACACAGGTTATGATCACAGTTTTGTAGACTGATTTCCCACAACATATATGGAAGAGTGCTCATGTGAGTCCACGTGGATGGCACGTACTCATACTCACACGCGCACGTATCACCAAAAGTCTGACATGAAACATGCCAAAATGATAACAGCAATCATCACAAGCCATTTTTACTTACACAGACTTACTGGGGTTTTTTGCAAAAATTCTACAGTGAAGACTCATTGCTTTTATAATATGGAAAAGAGATAAATGTTACTTAGAAAATTAATCTATGCTGGCTCTAATATTAAAACAATCTAAACGCTTGGCTGAAAGAAAGTAAAAAATCTGGGGAGCGTACCTCACGAAGGCTGGAAATCCAGTCGCCCAAGGAGCTCAACATTTTCCTAATGCCCCGCCACGAAATAACCAGATATGACTATTAATACTCCTGGAACCTGA
Organism: Callorhinus ursinus; assembly: GCF_003265705.2. Classification (NCBI taxonomy): domain Eukaryota; kingdom Metazoa; phylum Chordata; class Mammalia; order Carnivora; family Otariidae; genus Callorhinus; species Callorhinus ursinus. Next base: position 9,512,102 of record NW_027397096.1, on the reverse strand, counting down.
CAGAAACTTGTGCTTCTCTGGAGAGGAGACCTCTTCCTGCGTCCCACAAGATGGTCCCAGCTGACCCAGGGGAAAAATGAAGTCCATGATTAGCGTTTTTTTCAATTAAGATTTATCTCCTATAAGATTTTCTTAAACATTTGATGCCTGAAGTTACTGATATATTAGAATCTAGTATGAGATGATATCAGATTCAGTCCTGATTATATATTTAACTCTATTAAGTTTAATATGTCACCATTTCAGTATGCACTGGTTCTCAAAAGAGTGAAGACTACAACAGCCCGAGTCTCTGGTTTTCACAAGTTCTCCAGGTGATTCTGAAACTCACCAGCTGGAGACCCGCTGTTGTTGCTGGTGCTTAGGTAGGGGGTCTCAAACTTCCCTGTAATTAGAATCACTTGTGCACATTTTAAACCTGCTCGTGGCAAGACGGCACCCCAGACCGCTAAACTCGGATTCTGTAGGTTTTAAAGTTCCGCAGGGGATTGCAATTGATCCAGGTTTGCGAATCAGTGTTCTACTGAGAGCTATCTGAAATCCAGGTGCTAGGTGAGCCTGAGAAACAGCCTAGAGTCTAAATGACTTTGTGTGTTCTCTGTCTCCATCTGCTGGCCACTCTCCCGCATTGCCATAATTTACCTGTAAAGGCGTGCGGCTGGCTTCTACTTTTAAGAACGTTTGCCCCGTGAAAGAACCAAAAAGAACTGAAATTTTTAAGCAATAAAAAGAGCCATAGAACATATTCTTGTACATAATAGGACGGCCTGAGTTAAAAATGCAGTAGGATAACCCGTCTAGAATATTTTCTGCCCTTAAAACTAAAATCAGCCAAAAATTGTTAACCATGACCCTTACAATGAGGCATGTTGGACCCCATCTTTTGAGTACAGTGAGTCGTTTCTGAATGAATGGCTTTTCCCCATTTAAAAAATATATTTAGGGCGCCTGGGTGGCTCAGTCGTTGAGCGACTGCCTTCAGCTCAGGTCATGATCCCAGGGTCCTGGGATCAAGTCCCGCATCGTGCTCCCTGCTCGGCGGGAAGCCTACTTCTCCTTCTCCCACTCCCTCTGCTTGTGTTCCTGCTCTCGCTGTGTCTCTGTCAAATAAATAAATAAAATCTTTTATATATATATATATATAGTGCTACTATACCTGGCATCCTGTCGGCTATGGGTACCTAACGGTAAACAGACACAGTTTGTACACTGAGAAAGACATCGAGAGAGAGACAGAGACAGAGAGACAGAGATTTTTAAAAACTATTATTATAGACTTTTGAAGGAGTTTATGTTCCCTGAGTTTCCATATAGATTTATGTAACCACCACCACAATAAGGATTCCAAACAGGTCCATCCACCCCAAAACACTCCCCCATGCATTCCTGCTGTTGAATGCTTCCTCCACCCCAATCCTTAGCAAACACTGATTTGTTTTTCCTAACTATGGTTTTGCCTTTTCCATAACGCCATGTAAATGGAATCATACAGTATGTAACAGTTTGAGAGTGGCTTCCTTCACTCAGCATAATTTTCTTTCTTCTGCTTGCTTTAGGTTTCTCTTATTTTTCTAGAGCTTAAGTTTGAAATTGAGATTATTGATTTGAGACCTTTCTTCCTCCCTAATTTCTCATGCTACAAATTTCCATCAAAGCCCAGCTTTAGCTGCACCTATGCATTTTGACATGTTGTATTTTTATTTTTGTTCAGTTTAGACTATGTTCTAATTTTCTAGTATCCCCTGAGACTTCCCCTTCGATCCAGGGATTACTCAGAAGTATGTTCGTTCCCAAGTATTTAGAATTTTTATTTCCCAGTTTTTGATTTCTGGCTTAATTCCTTTGTGGTCAGAGATCATATTGTGTAAAATTTTAATTCCTCGAAATTTGTCGAGATTCGTTTTATGATCCAGAATATGGTCTATTTATTCTATTATTGGTTATGAGGAAAGAGTAAGTGTTGAATCTCCAACTATAATTGTATGCCGATCCGCCATCTCTCTTTGCAATTCTACCAGTTTTTGCTTCACATAGTTTGAATATTTGTTATAAGGTATATAGCCATTTAGGATTACTATGTCTTCTTTGTGTGTTGACCTTGTCATTCTATAGTGTCCTTTCTTGCTGGTAAATATCCTCGCTCTGGGGTCAGTTTTGTCTGATATTAATATAGCTACTCCAGCTTCCTTTGATTAATATCTGCATGGTATATTTTTCTTTTTTGTTTTTTGTCCTTTTATTTTTAACCTACACACTTTACTTAAAATGGGTTTCTTATACACAGCCAATAGTTAGGTCTTAAGGGGTTTTTTTGTGTGTGTTTAATTTTTTTTTACATCCTGACAATCTCTTATAACTAGCATAATCTAGGTCTTTTGAATTTAATTGTTGACATGTTTAGATATAGGGCTACTGTTTTATTATTTGTTTTCTATTTGTTCCCTATGTTTTTCATTCCTGGTTTCTCTTTTCTTCTGGTTTAGCTGAATATTTTTTTATATTCCATTTTAAGTTACCTATTACCTAGTGAGTTTTTTTTACTGTACCTTTTGTGTAATTTTTAAATGTGGTTTCTCTAGGGATTGCAAAACACTTCTTTTCATAGTCTGTTTAGGATTAATATTTTATCACTTCAAGCAAAGTATAGAAATCTTACTACCAGGGGCGCCTGGGTGGCTCAGTCGTTAAGCGTCTGCCTTCGGCTCAGGTCATGATCCCAGAGTCCTGGGATCGAGCCTCACATCAGGCTCCCTGCTCAGCGGGAAGCCTGCTTCTCCCTCTCCCACTCCCCTGCTTGTGTTCCCTCTCTCGCTGTGTCTCTCCCTGTAAAATAAATAAATAAAATCTTAAAAAAAAAAAAGAAATCTAACTACCATACAGATCCCTATACCCTACCTCTTATAATTTTCATATGTACTGTATCTACATTCGCTAAAACCCCATCAGACAATGTTGTGGAAGTGAAACTTACATTATACATGTTATAATGGGCTCAAAATGAGAAAATAATCGATTATATTTAACCAAATAATTCCCATTTCTGTTGCTCTTCTTTCATTCGTGAAGTTTCGAATTTCCCTTTGGGGTCAGCGTTCTATTAACAAAATATTATCATATTAAGAGGTTAAATAAGAAAATCAAGAGGGAGAGAGAAAGCAATGGTCATCACTTGGTCATCACTCTCTTGCTGCTGGGACCACACTTCCTCTGGACGGAGAGAAGAGTTCCCTCCCTGTAGTTTTAGGCACCGGCCTGGCTGCAAGAGCCCCTGCCCCAGTGGGCTTTCCAAGGGGCTGCTCTGGGGGAGGGGAGAAACAACAACAAACAGAAATGCCCCCACTCTCTGACCTACAGGGCTCTCTTTGCTTTTCCTAAAGCAGGAAATAGAGAGCTTTTCTCTTTCGGTCTGCATCTGGTCTGCAGGTTCAGGTCTCTGTCTGCTTGGAGTCCAGGCCAGGAGAGACCGGGGGACGGCGGGGGGGGGAATGGCAAACTCAGTGCTAGTTTGGTGGTGCTCTGAGTTCTCCCGTCCCTCGTTCACGGTCCTGTTTACTCCTTCCCTTCATGACAGCTGCATCTAGAGGAAAGAGACGGGACCAGGACAAGGTAGGACTGGAAGGAGAGATGGATTTGTATTTGACAGACAGGGGTGTGGATTTACAAAGGCTGGAAAAGTGCTTCCACGGGGCACACTACTTTAGGGAGAAATTCTCTTTTCCCCCACAGTGTGGCGGCTAAAAGGCGGATTCCTTGGTTTGAATTTTTGCATTCACTTTTGTAGATGAAATGTAAAATCATTTTGTCATCTTAAATAAATCTTTTTTATTTTGATAGAAATTTAAATTTATAGATTTGAAGAGAGGTGGTCTTTTTATAATACTTGAGTCCTTCCATCTAGAACATGGTATACCTTCTCTTTTCAATGTCTTCTTTTGTGACCATTGAAAAATTTTTAATTTTTTTTTTTACAAAATATTTGCATTGGCTTTGTTTAAATTTATTCCTAAGTATTTTATTTTCTTGTTGTTATTGTGAATGGAATCTTTTCTGACATAAAAAAAAGTCACATTTGTTATTGCTGACATACAGAAGAGCCACTTGTTTGGGCATATTTGTAAACGGCTACCTTAAGAATGTAAGAACTTCTATGAGGTCTATTATTTTCTGAGTTGATTTTCTTGACTTTTGGCAAATACTGATTTGTGAATTCAGTCTCTCAGACTGGTGTTCTACAAATAATGATAATTCAGAAACTCTTTGAAAAAATTTCTTGGAAAATTCTATCACTGGTTTAACCATCTCCTTGGCCATTAAATCTTGTATGGTGTTAGGTAATAATCGTGATGAATGGCTTGTTTCAATTCTGACTTTTTAAGCAAAGACACTGATAGGTATATTTTGTGCTGTTAACGAAGTATCTTTATTTTTTTATTTTTAAAAAAGAATTTTGATCAGAAAAGGACATTGAACTTTATCAAATGCTCTTTTGGCCTCCATAAAAATGACCATTTGGGTTTTATTTGACATGTTAACATGATAACATTTTGTTAATAGATCTGCTCATTCCAAAAATGCCTGCATTCCCACAGTAAATCCTAGCTGGTCACGGAACCAACTGCAGAACAGTAACTCACAAGGGAAGGCTTCTGCAAATGATCCAAGCTGCTGCAGCTCTGCATTCTATCTGCAGAGGGGTCATACCACCCCCGCCCCCCACATTTGTGCCATGAGCTGTTGTTGCTGATGGCCTTGCTGTAGTCCTTGGGTGTGCTGGACAGGAAAGGCAAATGAATGCTGAGTATCCGAGACTTTGGCCCCAACCCGAATATAATGCCCTCGTCCACGAGAGCTGAGGATCCCTTTTGTTTTGACCTGAAGACTCAAGCTTTATACTAAAAGCAGACAGATGCTCCTTCCCCAAGATCCCACTCCAATCTCTCTCCAATAAGGAGACAGACATTCAAGCCCAGGAAAGACATCAAAGAAAAGCATTAACGAGGGCACCTTTTCTTATTGAGCGCCTGCTCTGTACCAGCTCCAAGCCAGATGCTTCACTCGTATCATGTGATCTACCCCTGAAACTCTGAGGTACCGCTCTCCCCAGCTTCCAGAGGAGAGGTCAAGTAACTTGCCCACGGATGTCGTTATTAAGTTGAAGCTCTGTCCTTTAAAACCCAGGTGTAATTCCAAAGCTTGTGGAAACTGGATCTGTACTTTCTCACTGGCCCTCAGGGATGGGTCATGAAGCAGAACTAGGGAAGGGGTTACTGCTGCCCTGTTAAGTCTGTGGCCTCCCACACATCTGGTCCTTTCCCTGGTCCATGGGGACCTGTAGGGGCAAGATGCAAGTCAGGCTACCAAGGTCCTGGGGCAGTGCCTCTCCCACACGGCTGGATTCAGCTTCCCGAGGCAGCCCAGGTAACACCTCACCTGAAGGAGCAGTCAGGACAATCCAGCTATTTGTCATCACGAAAGGTCGTGGTGTGTTGACAGTATTTCTGTCTAGCCCTCTGAAAATTCAAGGAAATTAAATATCTGACATTTATTGAGTACCAGAAGCTATTCTAAGAACTTTCCACATATTAACTCATTTAATCATTATAACATCCTTACGAGGTAGTCACTCTTATCCCCATTTAACAAGATGAGAAAACTAAGGCACAAAAGGTTCACAGATAGGAAGTGGCAGAGCCAGGATCTAAGCCCAGGCTCTTGACCACTGCACTGTATTAAGGAAGTGAAGGCCAAGTGAACCAGAATTGCTAGAACTCACAGAGCTCTTATGTGGGGCTCTGCTCAGGGTCAGCATTCATGCACAAATGTCAAAATCGAGGAAGCCCTTGCCCTGGTAGCCCCTGGGAGGTTTCTGCTGCCCTGTAATCACCACAGGACCCCTGCTTTCCCATTAACTAATACCACAGAAGAGGTTACAACGTGTGCCTTCCTCAAGTTATAAAAGTGGGTAGAAATTAGGGAGTTTCTTTTAGTGGTCACAGAAAAGGTTCAAAAGTAAGTGAGGTATCCTAACGCAGTCAGTTTGTTAAAAACAAAGGCTCTTAGCCATCTGTACCTGGAGGACCCCTTCTCCAATTTTTTTCTTTTAAATATCAAAAGACAGTTCAGAACTTGGCATTCTGAATGAGGGTTCGGAATTGGAGCTGAAATTTCTATTGTTTCTGCATCAGACTCAGTTCTAACTCTTCATTGTCTGCACGGCTTCCCTTCAAGATGGCAGCTTTCCTGAGGCCCCGGCCCCGGGCGTCTGAGGGAGCTCTGGCCCCTGGGTTACCCCCGCAGTGCCACAGAGAGAAGTCAGCAGCCCATCCAGACAGGAACTGTACCCTGATACCTAGACTTCCCAGCAGCCGACCCCTGGTCTTTCCCTGCATATGGACACGCTAACATCTGGAGACCTGGAAACCTTTATGGAAGGGAAAGGTTTTGTTTGTTTGTTTTTTAAATGAGATTTATTTGAGATAAAGAGCAAATCATCAAATCAAACCATTCAAAGTCTTTCCACAAATATTTTATCAAGAAACTCACCAGTGAGAGCCCCCCAAATAGTGGCTATCAATGTCACATTTTTGCTTTTATGGAAGTGACAAGTAAATGAGCTGCTACTAAGGATGTATCCCTTCAAGAGAAGGAGGTTTTGAGATTCATCCTCAGATCAGTACAGGTTCAACTTGGGCCCCAGGCCTCTGTAACAATTCGTGTCCAGAATCATCCCCAGAGAAAAGCGAATTTAAAGACTGTTATATAGGGGTGTCTTACTGTACCTGTGGTCTATTTCTTTGGAAACTGGCTGGTATTCTACCAATGGAAAAGTGGGCCTTCAGTTACCAGACTACTCTGTTCCCCAAACTGCCTGGGTAGCACTTCCTGAGCAACCAGCAACAACAGTGGAGGGAAAAGAGCAACTTAGGGGCAAAGGAGAAATGCTGAGGACACATGTATGGCCCAAAATAGGTATTTTAAGCTAAATAACAACAGTTAAAGAATGTATCGCCAAAACCCTTTCTATGTATCTTGATTCTTATTTATCCCAGATCAAATATAAGTATGGAATCATTTTAATTGGTTCTTTTATGTATCTAAATTCCTACCTGAAGTCAATTCTCACAAACTGTTGGAGGCTAAGAGATGAATGCAAAATTAAAATGTAAATAATTCTTCAGTGAGAAGTGACTTTTGTAAGTGCTTAGACATGATCAAAATGTAATTTAAAAACCTTTCTTTCTTACCATCTAAATTAAATAATTTTTTTTTAAGGCACAAATTCAAAGGTGGCGAAACCACCACATTTTCCCACAGGACATCAGGGAACGGAGACAGAAATAGGTGTTTCGGCCAGGGTGAAACAGACACGGGCCTATGCAGGCAGCCTCTCTGTGCCGGGGGTCAACGCTTCCATGAGTGGGTTGTGGAGAGGCTTCCAGGGTTGGTACTGGGGAGGTCAGTGCAGCAGCTATTTACCAACCTGTAAGGAACTTTTCAGTATTTTAGCAACTGAAGCAGTTACCCCAGTGCAAACTGGCTGAACATCAGCTCTGCGGGAAGCTTTCTGTAAGTGCAACTTGATCTGAAAACAGAGGAGGTTGTGGACATGCTATTTTTCATTAGTTTATTATAAAAGAAAAACAATTCCCAGAGACACAATACACAACATTCTAATCCCTAAATTCCTTTGTTTTTTGCTTCTACCTTCTGAGGCTAAACGCCCTTCACGACCACTCAGTCTGCTCGGCCTGCACTCAACCCTGTCTCCCAGCTCCGCTGCACAGCTCAGAGGCTCCAACAGTCTGGACAGTGGCCGATGCCGTGGAACCACTCTCTAAAGTGGTTGAGCCCTTTGAGAAAAATTTAGATAGACGCTAAACTATTCTAAATAAAAGTGAACGCATTGTTTCTGCCCCTAAAATTAAATCCTGCATTTCTGATACTCAAGCTTGGGTCTTTCTATTACTACTCGACACTTGGAAGTATGGCGGACTATTCACCGACTTGTTAATTCTGGGAGCGCTATTTGGGATCCAGACGAGTCAAAATAAATGGTGAGGATGTCTTCTAAAAAGCCGACGATGGCCCTCCTGGTTGGGTCACCTGCCAGTGCCTGGATGCTGCTTACGTGCTCCAGGGCCCTTCTGACCAGCTGGTCTCTTTCATGCGAGCTGTGGGGTGCTCCAGGGTCCTCTCCCTCTGCTCCTGATTTTAGAAACTGTAGGATAAAGGACTGCACCATGTCCCCATTCAATTCAAGGGTTTCTCTGATGTAGGGCAGGTCTGAGGCGCTGGCCAAGCTCAAGAGGTGAATCAGTGCCTGGCAGATCTGGGTCCGTAGGCTGGCACAGTACTTGAATTCCAGAAAGTCTGTGGTGTCCTCGCTCTTCTGCAAGGCAGTGACCAATGCATTCCAGATCTGAACATACTGGTCAACAGACCCATAGTGCTCTCTCTTGCTCGGGATGGAAAGGGCAGTGGCAGATCTGATGCGCACTTTGAAGTTCTTGCATGATGTCACAACCGACGTCAGGGCGTTATAGGCCTGGGAGGTCCACGGGGCTGTTCCTAGAAAGAATCCATGGGCATTGAAACAAATGAAGGCTTAGAAATAAACAGGGACGAGGGAGAGGAGCCGAGGAAGCACACACACGAGTGCTCAAGCTAATCACTATGTTTTCATTTAATCCTTACACTAACCTTATAGGATTAGGGTGACCAGTGCTGACTATGTGATTCTGGGGGAGGCGCCGAGTAGTGACTCCCAAACTTCCTGTTTCCCTAAACAACCAGGCTCGCTCGGGGCCTCTGCTACTTGCTACTCTAAATGGGGACTGTGGCAACCATGGAAGAGGCTTCTTCTCTGGGAAGGGGCTGTCCCGAGGGCATTAGGCTTGGTGGAGGCGCACAGACTGAACTGTAACCCCACTTGTTCTCTCAGTCGGATGCTTCCGAGCAGTGCCCACACTGCACAACCATATGCCCAGCCTGGTTCATGCTGACAAAGGAATATTTCTTCACCTACATTAGCATCCAGACACTGCTCTGGACACAGCAAGTCATGCATGTTATGGTAAAGAGAAAGAAAATACTATTTAGGCAGTGACTGGGGAACAGAGTGCTCAGGTTAACCAAAGGTGCAACTGTCTAATTTTGAGATGATGATGCCCAGATTTCTGTCTTCTCTCCCTTCCTGATGGTCTCAGGAAATCAGCCTGCTTTCTTCCTCATCAGAGCTACGATTCCCCACTCCATTTTGGGGGGGGCGGGATTCTTCTTCCTCAAGATGGGCAGCAAAATAGATTTCAGCTTCCCTAACTCTCCTAGCCCCTTCCAACTTCTCTGTTGCCTTTGAAGACAGGCAAGCGGACATGCACCTTAAGGAGCTCCAACTCCACAGGTTACGTTAGGCTATTTCCTGCATGGAAAAGCAGAGAAGCTACTGCTCCATTAGGTCTTGGTTGGAAGCAGAGAAGCTACTTCTCCATTGGCTCCCTTTTATCTTTTTAATTAAGTTTATTTATTTATTTAAGTAATCTCTACACCCAACGTGGAGCTTGAACTCATAATCCTGAGATCAAGAGTCACATGCTCTTCTGGCTGTACCAGCCAGGTGCCCCTGGCTGGGAGCTCTTGGCAATAAAAGGGAGCAGAGCCAGATTTCCCTAACCTGACGCATGCCCTGCTGGTCCAGAATGGATTTACCTCCCCAGGAACACAACTTGTTTCAAACCTTGTCACAGAGACAAACGTATAAGGCAAATGCTGGTAAGGAAAGTGAATGGGATTTGGAAGTTACGACCCACATGCCTAAGCAGCTATTAGCCACCGATGCTCTATCACGGTACACGGCAAGTCATTACCTAGATGCCCTCCTTTGCAGCAGCCCACTTCAGTACCAAGGGCTCGCATGGGATTTCCAATTTCTACCCTTTCTTCCAAGCCACTTTTTCTCCTTCATTTTTACCCCCTGCTGTTAAAACAACATATATTCTTGTAGAAAATTTAGAAAGTGAAAGCAGAAAAATATCCTACTCATTATCCCTTCCAAAGGCAACCGCTGTTATTAATTAGGCTAATTTCCTTTCAGTCCTTTTTTCTACCCATTTATTGAGATCATGCTGTAGAAACAATTTCATATCCTGTTTTAATTTGCTTAACATCAGAAGTACTTGACCAGATTATCAAAAACTTTTTGTAAACATAATTCTAAAAGATCCCTTTGAGGGGTGGCTGGGTGGTTCAGTTGGTTAAGCATCTGTCTTTGGCTCAGGTCATGATCTCAGGGTCCTGGGATTGAGCGCCACATTGGGCTCCCTGCTCAGCGGGGAGTCTGCTTCTCTCTCTCCCTCCCTCTGCCCTTCCCCCTTGCTCGTGCTCTCTCTCTCTCAAATAAATAAACTCTTAAAAAAAAAACCCATCTCTTTGAATATATATACTATGATTTATCTCAACCATTCCCCTAAACTTGGGTGTTCAGAACGTTTCCATTTTTTTCTAACACTGTGATGAGTACCAATGTGAGGAACATCTTTAATAACAATGTAGGCTGGTGTGTGTTGTCCTAGGGCCCTCCACCAGAGAGAAGAGGGAGACTTTCTTACCTAATGGAAGAGCAGGATTTTTAAATACATTCCCCATTGCATAACAGGCATTCCATCGGACTTTCATGGCAGCCTCAATTAGAACAGTAGAAATTAGGGCCTGGATGGACTCCTCAATGATTTCAGCAAACCTGGGCTTTTCTATATGAGATGGCTGCAAAAAATGAAGCAAATTTCCAAGGGCCCGGACTGCATTGCTTTTTACCTAGAAAAAAATGTAAAAAACAAACAAAAAAACAGCATTAGAAATCTGCTTTGCCAAAATGATGTTACAGAAAGTATTTAAAAAAAAAAAAACCCAGGAAGTCTTAGACATCTTAAAGCAAGACAGCCAATGAGACAAGAAGCCTGTAAAGGTGTAGCTTCTTGAAACTCTGTAAAGGTCTTGTGTGGTGAACAGCCCATGCCATCAGAAAGGTGAGGTCCCCCAAAACCATAAGATACCTAGGAATAAATTTAACCAAAGAGGCAAAGGATCTGTACTCAAAAACTATAAAATACTCATGAAAGAAATTGAAGAAGACACAAAGAAAAGGAAAAACGTTCCATGCTCATGGATTGGAAGAACAAACATTGTGAAGATGTCAATGCTACCTAGAGCAATCTACACATTCAATGCAATCCCCATCAAAATACCATCCACTTTTTTCAAAGAAATGGAACAAATAATCCTAAAATTTGTATGGAACCAGAAGAGACCCCGAATAGCCAGAGGAATGTTGAAAAAGCAAAGCAAAGCTGGCGGCATCACAATTCCGGACTTCCAGCTCTATTACAAAGCTGTCATCATCGAGACAGTATGGTACTGACACAAGAACAGACACATAGATCAATGGAACAGAACAGAAGGCCCAGAAATGGACCCTCAACTCTATGGTCAACTAATCTTTGACAAAGCAGGAAAGAATGTCCAATGGCAAAAAGACAGTCTCTTCAACAAATGGTGTTGGGAAAACTGGACAGCCACATGCAGAAGAATGAAACTGGACCATTTCCTTACACCACACACAAAAATAGACTCCAAATGGTTGAAGGACCTAAACGTGAGACAGGAGTCCATCAAAATCCTAAAGGAAAAAAAAAAAAAAATCCTAAAGGAGAACACAGGTAGCAACCTCTTCGACCTCAGCCGCAGCAACTTCTTCCTAGAAACATCGCCAAAGGCAAGGGAAGCAAGGGCAAACATGAACTATTGGGATTTCCTCAAGATAAAAAGCTTTTGCACAGCAAAAGAAACAGTCCACAAAACCAAAAGACAACCGACAGAATGGGAGAAAATATTTGCAAATGACATATCAGATAAAGGGCTAGTCTCCAAAATCTATAAAGAACTTATCAAACTCAACACCCAAAGAACAAATAATCCAATCAAGAAATGGGCAGAAGACATGAATAGACATTTTTCCAAAGAAGACGTCCAAATGGCCAAGAGACATATGAAAAAGTGCTCACCATCACTCGGCATCAGGGAAATCCAAATCAAAACCTCAATGAGATACCACCTCACACCAGTCAGAATGGCTAAAACTAACAAGTCAGGAAACAACAGATGTTGGCAAGGATGCGGAGGAAGGGGAACCCTCCTACACCATTGGTGGGAATGCAAGCTGGTGCAACCCCTCTGGAAAACAGTATGGAGGTTCCTCAAACAGTTGAGAATAGAGCTACCATACGATCCAGCAATTGCACTACTGGGTATTTACCCCAAAGATACAAATGTAGGGATCCGAAGGATAACGTGCACCCCAATGTTTATAGCAGCAATGTCCACAATAGCCAGACTGTGGAAAGAGCCAAGATGTCCATCGACAGATGAATGGATAAAGAAGATGTGGTATATATACACAATGGAATATTATGCAGCCATCAAAAGGAATGAGATCTTGCCACTTGCAATGACGTGGATGGAACTGGAGGGTGTTATGCTGAGTGAAATAAGTCAATCAGAGAAAGACATGTATCATATGACCTCACTGGGAGGGATGAGGTGGCTGGGTGATAGACATTGGGGAGGGTATGTGCTATGGTGAGCACTGTGAATTGTGCAAGACTGTTGAATCACAGATCTGTACTTCTGAAACAAATAATGCAACATATGTTAAGAAAAAAGAAAAAGAAGAAGATAGCAGGAGGGGAAGAATGAAGGGGAGTAAGTCGGAGGGGGAGACGAACCATGAGAGACGATGGACTCTGAAAAACAAACTGAGGGTTCTAGAGGGGAGGGGGGTGGGGGGATGGGTTAGCCTGGTGATGGGTATTAAAGAGGGCATGTTCTGCGTGGAGCACTGCGTGTTATGCACAAACAATGAATCGTGGAACCCTACATCAAAAACTACGGTGATTAACATAACAATAAAAAATTAAAAAACAAGAAAGGTGAGGTCCTCCACAGCTCCTCACTGATGTCTTAAGAGCAGACGTCAGAGAGCTCTGTCTTCCTCGTTTTGCAGAGATGGTATGGAAGGCCCAGGGGCAACAGGGCAAAGCTGGCTTGCAGCAAAGTGAGGAGGAGAGGTGAGGTTTCAAAATTCCAGTCCAGTACTTTTCCATTAGAGTCCCAACCTTTGTAGCATACTAGAATCATCTGGGGAGCTTTCTTTTTTCAGAAACCAATTCCCAGGCCCTAATCCCAGAAATTCTGAACAAATCAGTCCAAGGCAGGGTTTCCTAGGTTTTCAGAATCACTGTGCTAAATTAAGTATTCGGTATGGGTCAGGTGCTATGCTAGGTGCCTCAACACAAGCATCTCCAAGGCCACCGAGATTCCATGTTCAAGATGAGGAAACTGAGCTTCAGAGAAGTTAAATAATACACCAAACGTCACCCAGCTACTAAAGGGCAAGCCAGGATTTGAACCATGTCTGCCTGACCCTAAAACCCATTTCTATGCTTTCAGCTTATTAGTCTAACCGGGGATATTCAAAGCCAGGAGTTGCTCATCCTTCTGACCTGTCACTTCTACTTAAAGATTTTTTTGGAAAAAAACAAAACAAAACAAAAGCAGATTAATATTAAAACAAACATGGGCAGATCATGGAGTGGTATTACAAATAGCACTGATATTTTTCAGGACACAGGAGACAGGAGAGAAACCGTGCAAGGTGGAGTAGGCCACATCGTACCCTGAGCACTCTCTCAATCTCCTCTGAACAGGGGTAAATTTGGTGGGACAAAACCATAATACACTAAGTGTTGAACTGAGCAATACTAGTGCTGTGAGTCTACCTTGTCTTTATCCCTGGATGCTTCTATAGCTGATCGCAACATCTTCAGGAGCAGGAGACCAGAGAACTCTTCTTGGAAACTTGGGTCTGGTGTCTCCCTATTCCATCCAAAGCAGGCAAAACATGTTGAATGGTAAAACCCAGTTAAACATACACAAATACACATACATTCACTTAGAATAACTATAAAAAATTGGGGAAAACAGCTCAACAAATCTGTTCAGATTATACCAAGAACTTACAGTTTATACCTTTTAACCCAGTAGGTCCACCTCTAGGAATGTGACCAAAAGGTGTATCTCAAAATAAAGAATTTCGTGCACCAAAATGTTCACTGCATATCAAAGCCTAAAATAATGCAGATGTTTGATAACAGGGGAGCGGTTAAATGATCACTGCACCGTGATGACTGTGTAACAATAATTCACATTTATAGAAGTTGGGAGAATGCTTATACACATTATACGTGAGAGCTCAGCAATGAAAAGCAGGACGCTAGCGTATGAGGAACAACAGCTGCCTCTAGGGAGGAGAGCAAGGTAGGAGCAAGGCTTTAGACTGAATGCCTCTTTTGTACTGTTTGAATGTTTTTAACCTGTGAATATATTACTTTAAAAAATTACAAATTTGACATTTAAAAAGTAGTGCAACCATTACTATGGTTTTGAATTTCTACTTTTATATTTTCCACATTTTCTATAATGTGGATATATTACTTATATCAGCATACAGTATTAAATATACACACATTCACACACAAACACACATATATATAAAGAACAACTTGCTAATTTTTTTGGGGGGAGGGGGGAGAGGGAGAGAGAGAATCCCAAGCAGGCTCCATGCCCAGCATGGAGTCCAATGTGGGGCTCGATCTCACAACCCTGAGGTCATGACCTGAGCTGAAATCAAGAGTCAGACACTTAACTGACTGAGCCACCCAGGGGCCCCACAACTTACTAATCTTATTACTTGAAGTAACAGAAAACGAAACAAAGCAGGAAGACTGATACCCAATATGGGAGAATTACTGTTAGGTTTTTTTTTTATAGTAGAGATCAAAGGTATCTTCCAGGGACCTCAGTCTCAGAAGTCACCCAGGGGAAATGAGTTGAGTCACCTACATGTTGACAATCAGAGTGTCTGTGAGGTTGCCCAGGGACCAGGCTGCTTTGGCTCGGACATTCAGAGATTTGTCTTGAAGTGACATCAATATTGCATTTGCTGTGTCTGCAACAAATATGACATCCTATAAGATAAAACAAAACACCATAGTTACTTGACAAGCTCACACGGCTGCCCTGGAATTCTGAAATTTATTTTCTGAGAAAGATTTAAGTCTTTACCACAAATTTCTATTTGAAAATCAACATTTATTTACTCAATTTACTTTTCAACTATATTACAATTTGGACACTCACTAAAACCCCAGAGGGGGGTTTGTATGTGCCATGCACACCCAAGGAGCCTATGGATTTTGCTCTTGTTGAACATCGTATAGTCTGGTCCGCGGCAGTTATCTGTGAATTCTGTGCTTAGACTGATTGCCACCTTGGGAAACGATGTTGACAATGAAATCCATTTGTTTTTTGAAGATTTTATTTATTTATTCATGAAAGACAGAGAGAGGCAGAGGCAGAGGGAGAAGCAGGCTCCCATGGAGCAGGGAGCCCAATTCGGGACTCGATCCCAGGACCCTGGGATCATGACTGGAGCCGAAGGCAGACGCTTAACCGACTGAGCCACCCAGGCGTCCCATGAAATCCATTTCTAAAAGACACCCTAATTACACACTTCTCAGGGAGATAAATGTCACAGTAAGAGTGAAGGAGAAATTTATTTCCTTCTTAGTAAAAAATTTATCAGCTTTCTAAATTATTACTATCACATGGTAATGTCCCATTTTTTTTCCCCCCAATTTTTCATTAATTTAAACATCACCT
The DNA here is from genome assembly GCF_003265705.2 of Callorhinus ursinus. Taxonomy (NCBI): domain Eukaryota; kingdom Metazoa; phylum Chordata; class Mammalia; order Carnivora; family Otariidae; genus Callorhinus; species Callorhinus ursinus. The sequence continues at coordinate 9,496,331 of NW_027397096.1, read as the reverse complement.
GGGCACCGAGGGTCCTGGGCAGTACCGGCATTACCATATTTTATAAAGTTGCAATTAAGGAAACCAGATTAAAAGCAATGTCATGGGGGCGCCTGGGTGGCTCAGTCATTAAGCATCCGTCTTCAGCTCAGGTCATGATCCCAGGGTCCTGGGATCGAGCCCCGCATTGGGCTCCCTGCTTGGCGGGAAGCCCGCTTCTCCCTCTCCCACTCCCCCTGCTTGTGTTCCTTCTCTCTCTGTGTCTCTCTCTGCCAAATAAATAAATAAAATCTTAAAAAAAAAAAAAAAAAAAGCAATGTCATGTCCTTTACCATCCAGCTCTATATGCACCCAAAGCACTCTCGCTCTGGCCCATCGCAGGCACGGGAGGGCGGGGCGGGCTCGCTCTAACCTGTCTGAGGCAGGGGAAAAGCACATAGACTCCAAGGGCCCGTGAGGTCGCCGCTTTCACTAATCGGTTCTTGCTGTCGTTCAGCCCAAGCAGCATGGTGATGCATAGGATCTGCTTGTCACTCTGCAGTGAGAAAGGTTGGCAAAGGAAAAGCGAGACTGAAAGAATTATGAGCCACTGTCCTCAGTAGGCAACCGTGATGAGTCTGTGTCTGAGTTCATTTTTGAGAGCTGAACACAACTGAGACCTTGAAGCTACCTCGGCAGAGAACAGAGGTTCACTTCGGACCCCAGCATTAGGGGAGTGTTTGCCCACATGGCATCTGTGACCTTTAACCTCGACCACGACGTGACCTGGGTCACCGTATTCTGCTCCTTCATGAAAGCTAAGAGCAGACACAAATGCCGCTGGGGACTACAGAAGGGAAGCCGCCAGAATACCCTGTGCGGTGGGCACCAGCCAAGTATAGCCACACACTTCGTGTTATTCCTCACGTTGTGCCCATTTTATAGAGGATAAAACTGTTTTACAGAAGTTAAGATCATCAGAGAGGCGGAGAGTGGAAGAGCTGGGACTTAGACCCACGTCTTTCTAACTTTTGGCTTCGAAAGCTTTCTGAAATGTCTCTCACCTACAAGCCTCTCCCCGCACTTCCGCCACCCGCCCTCTAAGCACAGGGAGGAAAAGCTCTCCCGAGACGTTAGGATTCTAAGTTTTATCACCACCCTCGCCCCCCACTCAAGAAGACTGAGCCTCCTTTTCTCAGAAAGCATGTTGAGTACTGGCTCAAAATGAAAAAAAATCTGAATCAGACTGAAGCTTGGCTGCTCATGGCGCCACTCAGGGCTGAGGAAACACTCCCCGGGTTACCGGCAGGCTGCTGAAGGCTTCGGGCAGGACGGAAGACAGGGCGTCACAGGCGCTCGCCTGCAGGGTCGGGTGCTCGGAATTCTGCAGGGCTCTGGGTAGAGGGCCGTTCAGCATCATAGTCCAGAACATCACCACCTGGAACAGGGGCACAGTCAAAGCCGTGGCCCAGGAGCCAACAGTGGAACCAACTTGACACGAACACTACCACGGGGGCTGTAGTAACAAAATGTCCTATAAAGCAGCAGCTTTCTCTCTCTTCTTTTTTTATTATTATGTTATGTTAATCACCATACATTACATCATTAGTTTTTGATGTAGTGTTCCATGATTCATTGTTTGTGCATAACACCCAGTGCTCCACGCAGAATGTGCCCTCTTTAATACCCATCACCAGGCCAACCCATCCCCCCACCCCTCCCCTCTAGAACCCTCAGTTTGTTTTTCAGAGTCCATCGTCTCTCATGGTTCATCTCCCCCACTCCGACTTCCCCCCCTTCATTCTTTCCCTCCTATCTTCATCTTTTTTTTTTTTTTTAACATATAATGTATTATTTGTTTCAGGGGTACAGGTCTGTGATTCAACAGTCTTGCACAACTCACAGTGCTCACCATAGCACATACCCTCCCCAATGTCTATCACCCAGCCACCCCATCCCTCCCACCCCCCACCACTCCAGCAACCCTCAGTTTGTTTCCTGAGATTAAGAATTCCTCATATCAGTGAGGTCCTATGATACATGTCTTTCTCTGATTGACTTATTTTGCTCAGAATACCCTCCAGTTCCATCCACGTCGTTGCAAATGGCAAGATCTCATTCCTTTTGATGGCTGCATAACATTCCATTGTGTATATATACCACTTCTTCTTTATCCTTTCATCTGTCGATGGACATCTTGGCTTTTTCCACAGTTTGGCTATTGTGGACTATTGCTGCTATAAACATTGGGGTGCACGTACCCCTTCGGGTCCCTACATTTGTATCTTTGGGGTAAATACCCAGTAGTGCAATTGCTGGATCGTATGGTAGCTCTAATTTCAACTGTTTGAGGAACCTCCATACTGTTTTCCAGAGTGGCTGCACCAGCTTGCATTCCCACCAACAGTGTAGGAGGGTTCCCCTTTCTCCGCATCCCCGCCAACATCTGTCGTTTCCTGACTTGTTAATTTTAGCCATTCTGACGGGTGTGAGGTGATATCTCATTGAGGTTTTGATTTGGATTTCCCTGACACCAAGCGATGCTGAGCACTTCTTCATGCGTCTATTGGCCATTTGGATGTCTTCTTTGGAAAAATGTCTGTTCATGTCTTCTGCCCATTTCTTGACTGGATCATGCAGCAGCTTTTTCTAATGCTTCTGGTAGTCCTTCCACAGCAATGGAAGGGGCTTCAGAAAACGACAACTGCATCCTTCCACTTGACCGACCAAGAAATGGTCTGCTACAGTCAGGCGGCCAGAGAAGACGATCGTGAGGCGAAGGGGGAAGATGATGGCGGTCACGGCAGCAGCCGCTGCTCTCAGTGCCTCAAACAGATCTACCCGCTGCAGTCCTCAGCGCAACTAAACGAAGTATGTGTCATTATCTCTACCTTCACACAAGGAAACTGAGGCATGAAGAGATGGTGTAACTTGCTAATGGGCGTCAGGGTCCTGCAGAGTCCAGAGGCGGGTGCCAGAGTCCAAAGAGTGCGGGATCCAGAGGCAGAGCTGGATCCTTCAGCGGCTGCTTCCCGTCTCTGCAACTTCGGGCAAGTCACCGAAACTAAGTGTAGCTTCCTCTTCAGGAGAACAGGGCAAAGCTGTCTACTTGGCAGAGTCTGGGTGAGAGTAAAATGTAACACTATGTGTGAAGTTCCTCACATAGTGCCCAGTGAATAATGGAGACTCTTAAACTGAGCAGGGAGCTGTTGTTAGCACTATGAAAAATGAGCTCACTTTAAAGCTCTCAAGGAAGGCACCCGAAGAGTACCTTGAACAGTTTCCTTCTCATGCTTTCTAAAAACCCGGGGATTTCACGTGCATTTGCAAATCTGTCCGTGGTTTGGTACCTCTACTTTCTGCCCCATGGATTTAGTCCTGAGTTTTACCATGTATCCCACAGCCCAGTTCCGTCCTCCCCTAAATCCCAGCTCCTAGAAACCCAATCTGGGCCTTTCCCGCCCCAAACCAGAAAACTTTGGACAGGTATGCTTGCCAGCCTCCAAGATGGCCCACAGTGATCCTCGCCTCCTATGTTAAGGAGGTGGCCCTCTGCCTCCACACTGGCTAGAGCTGACCTGTGTATCCAGTGGGGGGCTGTGGAAATGACAATGGGAAATTTCCAAAGCAAGGTCATAAAAACCCTGCAGCTTCTGTCTTGCTCTCTCTTGATTCTCTTGCTGTGGGGGAAGCCAGCTGCTGTATCAGGAGGACACTCCTGCAGCCCTCTGGAGAGGTCCTCATGGGGAGGAGGTAAGTGAGGCCCACTGCCAAAGGCCAGTGCTAACTTGCTAGGTATGGGAGTGAGCCATGTTGGAAGAAGATCCTTGAACCCCTGTCAGGTTCAGTGAACTGCAGCCCCTGCCAGCATCCTGACTGCAACCTCAGAGAGACCCGAGCTAAGCTACTCCCAATTCCTGGGCCACAGAAACTATGTGAGAGAATGTATGTCGTTTTAAGCTGCTAAGTGTTTTGGATAATTTACTACTAGCAACTGACAAGTAATATAGCAAGTGTATCCCTTTTATACAGATGAAATAATACCCAAATGTGAACATAAGAGTCTTGCCTAAAAGTCACTTGATGAGCGGCGGGGGGAAGTCTGGATGCAAACTCAGGTCCGTCCGAGCAAATCAACTCATCTCCCTGTGAATGGTGACATTCCAGCTTTAGTGGCAGTCTCGGGAAAGCACTAGGGCTAGGTATTCTTGATTCCTTGCAAGGATGATGGAAGTTGCAAAGGGGAAAGAAGTGGCAGGATGAGGAGGGCAGGAGGAAAACCCATCACTTTTGGTAGGGCCACGTGTTCACACCTCCAGAGGATGGGCACAGTGTGGGGACAGCAGCAACCACCCGCGATCTCAGGGCTTTAATGGGAACCACGGGGGCACGGCAGAGAGGGAGTGAAGGGAACTGACCTCTATCGAGCACCTACTATGTGCCAGCATCTTTACATCTCAATCCCCAACAGCCCCAGGAGTTAAAGATTATTATTCCTCCTTCTGAGGAAACTGCTCGCACACCCATTAATGGTGCTTCCTAGGTTTGATCTCCTGTCTTCTGATTCCAAATGCTTGTCTCTTCCCATCTTTCCAGTCGGCCTCGTGGGCAGGATGAATAACCAAACTAGGCTGCATGTGGAAGAATAACCAAAGTAGGTTGCATGTGGTTTTTCAAACTGCTGGCTCTATGTTACACATAATTAGACCACACACGGAACTGCAAAGAAACTGAAGCGCAAGTAAATCCTATTTGTGCTAGTATCATGTCAGCACAGATTATAAACTAGTTTTTGATACTGGAAGAAGTCATGCTGTTTACTTCACTTTATCACTGAGCCTCAAAACTGACTGAAGCACTAAGAAAAGAGAAAACGGTGAACTGACATGTACTCACCAAGGTGACTGGCACTCTCTGATCAGATGCTACGGTAGAATCTGGTTTATACTGTTGTATTAAGCCCGTACCCAGTTCTTCCAGAAGCTGCCAAGGTAAAAGAAATAGATTATCAAAGCACAGTATTAGAATTACGGAGGTAGAAAACCTCACTTGTTTGGAGACAACCTCAGATCAAGGGGAAAAACAATTTCCGACTGAATTTTCTTTCCTTTCTCAGCAACTCCTATGTCAGAGGCATTCTTTCAGGAAAAAAATCACCAGAAATATATTGGTAATTTATCACCAAATGAATTCTTTGGGTTTTTGTATTAGAGCTGAAAATAAAGGAATGTATGACTTTCCCTACCTGAAACCTCTGTAAGGAACCTCAGAACGGACAGACATGCAGCAGAGGGAAGAACATAAAGGAAGAGAAGAAAAAAGCAGGTGGCTGTTCATGAAAGTTACTTTTGCTCCATGAAGCTGAATGGACGGATCTGCTTCCCCCATGCACTTGCAAATCACCTCTCCAAGTTCCATTAAGTACACTTGAGCCATTGAAAAGTAGCCTCTGGCCAGATGAGCCAAAACCTGCAAAGAGAACAGAGGAATAACCCCCAAGATGTGAATGCCATGCAGGGCTGCTATATCCAGAAAAGTGCTTTAATATTAACAGACATCACTCACACTTAACAAGGGGCAGGATTCTAATGTTGAATGCAATGAACAACCATAATCTTTATTTTATGACTGAAATCAACGAACTGTATCATATAATTTCATGGTGCTCTACAATTTGTGAAATGTGTTTAAGACTGGCAATATTATTTAAGCCTGGGAACAATTTTCTGAGACAGGGACGAATCGAATACTTCAGCTGAAGGAGCTAAGGCTGAAAAAGTTTAAGGTTACAGGGCATATTTAATATCAACCAGACAATTAGCAGCAGAGTGCAGAACCAAACCCATGTCTTAGACCACAGCTGAGTACAGAAGCGAGTACGTTAATCTAGGATCGTTTTCTTCCTTTGAAGGAGCAATTATTTTGTTGTCTCTAAGCAGAAAGAAGATGAAACAGAAGTTATGGAGAATTACACACTTACTTAAAGTTGCAGAAATCAAAGATGAACTGTGCGATTTCTTTTGGAATTATTATATAATCTAGCGTACCCACCCGTCACATAAAAACGGAGGTGACTAAAATGGCTTGCAACAAAAAGGAACGCATCTGACACTTACAACCAAGTTTTCTCCCAACCTCCACCAAAACAAAACAACGGAACACTCACACCTGAAATACAACTCCCACTAACACCACTGGCCCGTGGCTCGGTTTTACATTATTTTCATGGACTCACTCCTCACAATCCATCACCCTTTGAAAAAGGCAGAATGATGACTGCCATTTCAGAAACGAGGAGCTGAAACCTCCTACCTGTAAGGCCTCCAGCCGCATGGGGGATGGTTCATAGGTGCTTCCTGCCGCAGAGCCAGCATCGCTCCCTGAACAGGAATCCTCCTTGGGCAGTACAACCGTGGAAATGCAGAGTCGGATGAGCCAGCAGGGCTCTGAAGACCCCTTAGGGGAGCTAACTGATGCTTCCTCCAGAAAGGGTCCTGAGGAGGCTTTCTTGCACCAGTCAGGAGTGCCGAGGTGGGGAGTCGCTGAACTGCTACTGAGTCCGGAAGAACAGGGCTGCTGTAAGAGCAGCAGGACTTCAGGTAAAGGCGCGTGAGTGGACACGATGGCTCCCAAGAGAGTGAGGCTTGACACTCGAACATTCACATCTGCCAAAGTCAGTGGGAATCACTATCACTGTGGGGTCATAATTACCCCCGCAGGCTATGAAGAGTTAGAGCATCCTTGGTTAACCTGCATCGAAGTAAACCTCTAGCCCTAACGTCTGGTTTAGAGAACTATATGGGACAGAAACAGAAGTTCAACAACACTGTCAAGAGACTATCTGGCAAACTGAGCACGTGAAACGTGCTGGAAGACAACCGTCAAGAGCACAAGCAGGGGGAGGGGGAGAGGGAGAAGCAGGCTTCCCGCCGAGCAGGGAGCCCGACGCGGGGCTCGATCCCAGGACCCTGGGATCATGACCTGAGCTGAAGGCAGACGCTTAACAATTGAGCCACCCAGGCGCCCCTGTAATTGACTTTTTAAAAATTGTTTAAAGATTTTATTTATTTGAGAGACAGTAAGAACATGAGCAGGGGGAGGGGCGGAGGGAAGAGGGGGAAGCAGGCTCCCCGCTGAGCGGGGAGCCCAAAGTGGGGTTAGATCCCAGGACCTGAGATCATGACCTGAGCTGAAAGCAGACGCTTAACAGACTAAGCCACCCAGGCACCCTGTAATTGGCTTTCAAATGGTTCAAAAATACACATATTTATACGCACATATGTATACACAAGGACACAGACACACATATGCAGAGACAAAGCCAACACGACAAATGTTAACAATTGTCAAGCCTAGGTAGAGGTATGCAGATGTTCACTGTTACTAGTCTTTCAAATTTCTGTGGGTCTGACCATTTTAATAATAAAAATGCTGGAGGACAAAGCCAGACACTTGGAAGGGGCTTTTGAGACCTGATCTACTCCCCTCAGTTTGCAGATGAAGAAAAGCTGGTGCAGGGGAGTGAGCAGGGCACTGAGCCCAAAGACTTGGGTTGTTTCAATCTTACTTCTGCCTCTAACGTGATGAGAGACCTGAAGACAGGATTTATCTTTCTGGGTCCCATCTTACACATTGGCGAAACAAGTGAATTGGACTTAGTTTACACATGATTACCTCATTTAAGCCTTATAAACATCTTATGAGGTGGGTCTACTTCTTCCTGTGAGGAGGAAACGAGGCTCTGACAGAGCTGCAGTTCTGAGATGGCAGAAGTGGGACTGGGCTGCAGACCCTCAGCCTGACTCCGGGTCCACCAGTCCTCCCACAACGCCTCAGAAACATCACCACCTCCTTCAAGTACTAGAACGCGCATTGAAAAACTTCACTTACCAGAATGTGGCCCGATCCTAAAGCTTGCAAGCAAAAGGAACAACTATTCTGCAGGCAAGTGTTACAGCACATAGATATTTTGTGTGGGAGTAAGCCAAGAAACAACAAGAAATAAGACTCTCTAGCCAGTGGGGACTTGAGGCTCTGGAATTTTATCCGAACTTCAGAGGAGATAATGTTCAAGAAGTTAGGTTTTATACTCCAGTTTTTCTTTCAAAAAGAGAATGATGTCTCTGACTGTCCATCTATCCTTACTTCTTCTTCCTATTTTTTCTTAAAGATTTATCTATTTATTTTAGAAAGAGTGCATATAAGTGGGGGGAGGGACAGAGGGAGAGGGAGAGAGAATCTCATGCAGACCCTCCACTGAGCATGGAGCCTGATGTGGGGCTCAACCTCATGACCCCGAGATCAGGACCTGAGCCAAAAATCAAGAGTCAGATGCTTTACCCACTGAGTCACCCAGGCACCCCCATCCATCCTTACTTTTGCCTGAAGGATACGAACTGTGTATTATATACCAGAGGGGGCTCCCCGGCACTTGGCTCTCCCCTAATTCTAAAGTCACTGCACTGAAGTAGCAAAGCGCCAGTAATCTTTACAATTAATTCTCCACCTCACTTCCTTTCAGTGGTGTCTACTGGGGCTTCAGAGGTCAAAAGTGTGGTTCTGGCAACAGCTGGTTCCCCAAAAACTTGAGAATAAGCAGGGATATCTTAGACCTATAAAATGCTCTAAATACTTCTTTTTTTTTTAATTTTTTATTGCTATGTTAATCACCATATATTACATAATTTGTTTTGGTGTACTGTTCCATGATTGTTTGTTCATAACACCCAGTGCTCCATGCAGAATGTGCCCTCCTCAATACCCATCACCAGGCTAACCCATCCCCCCACCCCCCTCCCCTCCAGAAACCTCAGTTTGTTTTTCAGAGTCCACCATCTCTCCTAGTTCGTCTCCCCCTCTGACTTACTCCCCTTCATTCTTCCCCTCCTGCTATCTTCTTCTTTTTCTTTTTTCTTAAAATATGTTGCGTTGTTTCAGAAGTACAGATCTGTGATTCAACAGTCTT
>NW_027397096.1:9433916-9482408 GCF_003265705.2 Callorhinus ursinus | reverse complement strand
TGTTGAACCAGCCTTGCAGCCCAGGGATAAATCCCACTTGGTCGTGGTGAATAATCCTTTTAATGTACTGTTGGATCCTATTGGCTAGTATTTTGGTGAGAATTTTTGCATCCATGTTCATCAAGGATATTGGTCTGTAATTCTCCTTTTTGATGGGATCTTTGTCTGGTTTTGGGATCAAGGTAATGCTGGCCTCATAAAATGAATTTGGAAGTTTTCCTTCCATTTCTATTTTTTGGAACAGTTTCAGGAGAATAGGTATTAATTCTTCTTTAAATGTCTGATAGAATTCCCCTGGGAAGCCATCTGGCCCTGGGCTTTTGTTTCTTGGGAGATTTTTGATGACTGCTTCAATTTCCTTAGTGGTTATTGGTCTGTTGAGGTTTTCTATTTCTTCCTGGTTCAGTTTTGGTAGTTGATACATCTCTAGGAATGCACCCATTTCTTCCAGGTTCTCTAATTTGCTGGCATAGAGTTGCTCATAATATGTTCTTATAATTGTTTGTATTTCTTTGGTGTTGGTTGTGATCGCTCCTCTTTCATTCATGATTTTGTTGATTTGGGTCATTTCTCTTTTCTTTTTGATCAGTCTGGCCAGGGGTTTATCAATCTTGTTAATTCTTTCAAAGAACCAGCTCCTAGTTTCGTTGATCTGTTCTACTGTTCTTTTGGTTTCTATTTCATTGATTTCTGCTCTGATCTTTATGATTTCTCTTCTCCTGCTGGGTTTAGGCTTTATTTGCTGTTCTTTCTCCAGCTCCTTTAGGTGTAGGGTTAGATTGTGTATTTGAGACCTTTCTTGTTTCTTGAGAAAGGCTTGTATTGCTATATACTTTCCTCTCAGGACTGCCTTTGCTGTATCCCAAAGATTTTGGACAGTTGTGTTTTCATTTTCATTGGTTTCCATGAATTTTTTAAATTCTTCTTTAATTTCCTGGTTGACCCATTCATTCTTTAGTAGGATGCTCTTTAGCCTCCATATATTTGAGTTCTTTCCGACTTTCCTCTTGTGATTGAGTTCTAGTTTCAAAGCATTGTGGTCTGAAAATATGCAGGGAATAACCCCAATCTTTTGGTACCGGTTGAGACCTGATTTGTGACCTAGGATGGGATCAATTCTGGAGAATGTTCCATGGGCACTAGAGAAGAATGTGTATTCCGTTGCTTTGGGATGGAATGTTCTGAATATGTCTGTGAAGTCCATTTGGTCCAGGGTGTCATTTAAAGTCTTTATTTCCTTGTTGATCTTTTGCTTAGATGATCTGTCCTTTTCAGTCAGGGGGGTGTTAAAGTCCCCCACTATTATTGTATTGTTGTCAATGTGTTTCTTTGCTTTTGTTATTAATTGCCTTATATAATTGGCTGCTCCCACGTTCGGGGCATAGATATTTACAATTGTTAGATCTTCTTGTTGGACAGACCCTTTAAGTAGGATATGGTGTCCTTCCTCATCTCTTATTACAGTCTTTGTTTTAAAATCTAGTTTGTCTGATATAAGGACTGCCACCCCAGCTTTCTTTTGGTGTCCATTAGCATGGTAAATGGTTTTCCACCCCCTCACTTTCAATCTGGGGGTGTCTTTGGGTCTAAAATGAGTCTCTTGCAGACAGCATATGGATGGGTCTTGTTTTTTAATCCAATCTGATAGCCTGTGTCTTTTGATTGGGGCATTTAGCCCATTTACATTCAGGGTAACTATTGAAAGGTATGAATTTAGTGCCATTGTATTGCCTGTAAGGTGACTGTTACTGTATGTTGTCTGTGTTCCTTTCTGATCTTTGTTGCTTTTAGGCTCTCTCTTTGCTTAGAGGACCCCTTTCAATATTTCTTGGAGGGCTGGTTTCATGTTTGCAAATTCCTTTAGTTTTTGTTTGTTCTGGAAGCTTTTTATCTCTCCTTCTATTTTCAATGACAGCCTAGCTGGATATAGTATTCTTGGCTGCATATTTTTCTCGTTTAGTGCTCTGAAGATATCTTGCCAGTCCTTTCTGGCCTGCCAGGTCTCTGTGGATAGGTCTGTTGCCAATCTAATATTTTTACCATTGTAGGTTACATATCTCTTCTCCCGAGCTGCTTTCAGGATTTTCTCTTTGTCTCTGAGACTCGTAAGTTTTACTATTAGATGTCGGGGTGTTGACCTATTTTTATTGATTTTGAGAGAGGTTCTCTGTGCCTCCTGGATTTTGATGCCTGTTTCCTTCCTCACATTAGGGAAGTTCTCTGCTATTATTTGCTCCAATATACCTTCTGCCCCTCTCTCTCTTTCTTCTTCTTCTGGGATCCCAATTATTCTAATGTTGTTTCGTCTTATCGAATCACTTATCTCTCGAATTCTGCCCTCATGATCCTGTAGTTGTTTCTCCCTCTTTTTCTCAGCCTCTTTATTTTCCATCATTTGGTCTTCTATATCACTGATTCTCTCTTCTGCCTCATTTATCCTAGCAGTTAGTGCCCCCATTTTTGATTGCACCTCATCAATAGCCTTTTTGATTTCGACTTGGTTAGATTTTAGTTCTTTTATTTCTCCAGAAAGGGTTTCTCTAATAACTTCCACGCTTTTTTCAAGCCCAGCTAGTATCTTTAAAGTCATGATTCTGAACTCTAGGTCTGACATCGTACTAATGTCCGTATTGAGTAGGTCCCTGGCTGACGGTACTACCTCTTGTTCTTTTTGCTGAGGTGATTTTTTTCGTCTTGTCATTTTGTCCAGAGGAGAATAGATGAATGAGAGAACAAAATGCTAACAGGTTTACAATGTCCCCAGCAAATATACTGTATACAAATCAGAAAAGACCTGAAACCAGGGCAAAAGAAAGGGAAAGAAAGAAAAAAGAAAGAGAGAAAAAAAAAAAAGAAAAAAAAAGATAAAAAGAAAAACAGAACAATACAAAAAAAGCAGAATGTGATCAAATATGATCAGGCTAGTGCATAGATCAGTGCCACACACTAGATTTTGGGCGTATTTTGGTCTGTTAGAAAAAATGCCTCCTAAAATTTTAAAGGAAAAAAGACAGATATGTACAAAATAAGGGTTGATACAATGAAGGGATACAAGATGACTGTAAAGATGAAAATTATAAAAGATTTTATAAAAAGACTTGATAAGAAGTTGTTTGAAAAAAGAAAGAAGATTTAAAAAAAAAAAAAGAAAAAAGGGAGAGAATGTGATCAGGCAGGAGACTAGAACAGAACCATACACTAGTGATTTAGGGTATATTTTTATCTGTTAGAAGAAACTGTATCTCAAAATTTTAAAGAGAGAACAACTTATATATATATGCCAAAAATAAGGGTAACTACTATGAAGGGATAAAATATGACTCTTCCAGTAAGTGGTCGCTTCTCTGTTCAGAGAGTTGTTGCTACTCTCCTCTTTGATCTTCTGTTGAGTTCGTAGGTGTTCAGAATGGTTTGATCCCTATTCAGCTGAATTCCTGAGACCAGACGAAATCTAGGTCTCCTACTCCTCTGCCATCTTGCTCCGCCCCCCGCTCTAAATACTTCTTAAACTAATAATCTGGATTTGATTGATATAAAAAAGCAATTGACTTTAAACTACCACCAACCTTTGTGGCGAATATAAGGCTTTATCTGGTTCCAGACTTTGGTCAACAGGCTGAGTTTCAGACGGTTATACGGTGAATTTGATACTAAATTTGCAAGGCACTGCAAAATACAAGAATCAATAGGTCTGATTAAGCCACAGCATAGACACAAACTTTACAGCATTTAATTAAAAAAGAAAAGTCTTCATACTTATTTGAAAATCACTTTTTCTTTTTTGTCCTTTTTTTTTTTTTAGGGGAATAGCACTTCTATTCTCATTGGTACAACTTAATACTAAAAATGGGAGTGTTTTTAGTAAATCGTTTATTTGGATATACAGAGATTATAGGTAAGATCAAACAAGTAGGCACAATAGGATACGATAGCTTTAAATAAAATCACCAGTTAGACTTCCAAATAGGATGTCTTTAAATAAAATTAGTACTTAGTTATAGTCTTAAGTCAAATTACTTTTGGACAATGTAAAACATTATACAAAATTGAAACAGACAAAACCCCTCCAGAACCTATGGGTAACTTGGCACGTTTACCTTAATTATCTGAGTAAGGGTCTGTGAGGATGACTCAGCCACCAGGGCTAACAAAAGACATCTGTGCAATTCTCTAATGCTGGATGCAATCATCACGGAGAAGGGAGTGAAAGCCCTTCTGTGGTCACTGGTATCTTCAGCAACGGAAAGAAACTGCTTTGAGCCTTCCAAGATGGCAGATAAAACTTGCAGAGCACATGCACGTGTCTGAAATTTCAGAATGATTCCCATCAGTTAGTTAATAATCAGGAGTCAAATCCCCTTCTTCCTATTTTCGTTTTTAATTTTCAAAGTATTTTGGATCATTTTCATTAGGAAAAGAGGTATTAGGACTATCTAGCGGGTCCTAAACGTAGCCATGAACTAGGGTCCCTGCACCTCCACTTAAAAAAAAAAACCTTATATCACATTGCTGTTAGGTTTCCTTACAGTAAGGAATAAGTCTAAGCTACACCACAGTACAAAAACCTGAAATCATGAACATGAGAATAACTTAAAGAAAAATTAGAGGCCTTGTTTATTCAAGCATAAGGCCAAGGGAAAAGAGAAAGCGAAATAGCTCATGGGGTAGAAAAAAAAATACATGAGTCTAGAGTCTGTTTTACATCAAACATGTTGCTTTATATGCTCTCCTGAAGCATCCATGAGTGCTCAAAGTTAATTAAACAGGATATTAGGGACTTTGTGTACATTCAACTTGGCAGCCATCATTAGTGATCCAACTTTTCAGAAACATTCTTAGGTGCAGAAACGAACACTGCCTGCAGTGAGTCTCTGATAATCAAAGAAAGGAAAACCATTAACTGTAACCTTACAGAAGGAAAGGAAAGTATGTGCTCCTTTGTCAATGATCTGCTGTCAGGAAAAGGGTCACTGGAGCAATATTGTGTTTATAATGTTAAAGGATGACTTTCAATTGGTACTTGGATGATTCTGTGGTATTAAAAATCAGGAAAGAAAAAAAAGAAATAAAAGAAAGCCAATTTAACCAAAATGGAATGTAGGTGATAAATGTAGGACTAATAATGTAATATTGTACCCTCTTTGGCCAGTCCCCCAAAATGCCAATTAAACACTGTCAGATATTTTTAAAATGGAGACTCAACATTATAATTCTAATCTAGGGGCACCTGGGTTGCTCAGTTGGTTAAGGGTCTGCCTTCGGCTCAGGTCATGATCCCAGGGTCCTGGGACTGAGCCCCACATTGGGCTCCTTGCTCAGCGGAGAACCTGCTTCTCCCTCTGCCCCCCACCTGCTTGTGCTCACTCTCTCACTCTAATAAATAAAATCTTTAAAAAAGATAATAATTCTAATCTAAATATTTGCTCATCATGAAGCGTATCTGAGTTTGGTGTGAAAAAGCTTTTCCAGAAAATCTTCAACTATATCACCTCCAAGGAACAAGGAATAAATCATTTCTGCACGCCTTTTGTAGAGTGGACTCACAAACAAAAAAACTGCAAATTTACTGCTTTGAAAATAAATTTGTAGTACAGCAATATGAGTCTCTGGAATTAAGCATAATCACTGAAGTTAGGAAGTTGACAATGTATTAGGAAATTATGTGTGTGCGCACACGTGTGTATTTGAGAGACCGTGCATGAGAAAGAACTCGTGCACAAGTCAGAAGTCAGCTCACCCAAGAAAGACTTAGATCAGGGGCTGGTAAACTTTTTCTGCAAAGGACCAGTAGCACATACTTTATATTTTAGACTTTGTAGGCCCAAGAGTCTCTGTTGCAACCACACAGCCATAGTAGCAAAGGCACTAAATAAAAAATAGGACTATGTTCCAATAAAGTTTTACTTATGGACAATGAAATGTGAATTTCATGTAATTTTTACAATCATGAAATATCATTAAAAATTTTTTTTAAAAACCATTTAAAAGCATAGAACTATTCTTAGCTCATGGGTCATACAAAAACACACTTTGCCAACCCGATTAGTTGGCTGATCTGAACTGAAAAAGGTAGATGTTATGTTAAACCTCCATTTCTTCAGACATTAATTAAAAACCATGATTCCAACAGCTCACAAACCAATTACAATTAAAAACCAAGTTGTGGAGAGAGATGAACTTATGCTCAAAAGTCAAAAAATTTTAGCTCAATTAACTTTGATACCCTAAGAGGGAAAAAGTTTCCATGACCATCACAGATGAAAACAAAAGTAATGTCACTGAAATATATCACTGAGGTATGAAATCTATAAAAAATGTGATATATCAAATTATACTTCTCATAGTTCTGACTTAATTAAACCCTGTTTAACATATCTTTGTTCCTAAAAAAATGCTATTTATGACATTGAATTTCATTCAAGTTCTGCTTCACTGCCTTTTACATCAATATTCAATATACTGTTTACTGGTTCTGATCAGCACTTTCAGCAGAAATTACTGATGTGCAAGCAAACCATAAGAGGTGCAGCTCTCCAGAGAATTCATTTTGTTAAATTTTTATTATCTGAATATTTGCAATTATGGATGAAGACTTTTCAATCTGATAAACAACAGCGTGCTCCATTTCACTAGTGGGCGGTTTCACTTCCTTGCACATGTAGTCTTGTTCAAAGGTAATGAAACTGGAAAGCATTTTCCCTTTTTTGCTACCTATGGATGTAGCAGAAATTTCTGCTAAGGTAGTTCAGTCAATCCTTATGTTTTCCTTTTTTCATGTTTGTTTGGTCTCAATCTTTCTGGGAGGGTGATAAAGAAGTCACTGCTGGGAGTGGGTAGCAGTGAGGTTTCGATGCACCTGGCTGTTCCCTTCTTTGGCTTCGTCCCAGAACCGATTATTCTGCACACATGTTCAAGGTTAATTTTATTTGATTGCATTTCTAGTGGAGGCATTTGAACACTGTGTCAGGGTCTCTAGATTTGGAGATATCCAAGCCAAGGTCATCTGTTCTTGGTTGGTCTTATGAGAGAAAACCTGATTACCTACCAGTACGTGATAGTTAAAAACTTGCTTTATTCTCTTTCCTAGTTATGCTATCTATTACTCAGGATTTTAATTTGTTTCCACATTTCATAACTCTCTAAAAGAGAAATAATCATTACGGAATTTCAAAATCAGGAAAATTCTCAGGGTACCAAGAAGAAAGTATGCCCCATAGTTTGTTCCTTAGATCAAGCCTTGATAATAATCTACCTTTTTAACAACTGAGGAATTTATATAGAAGAAATTTGCAAATTAGTCAGTATTTCTACTGATAATCTGCTGTGAGCTGCCTGGAAATATACAGGATGTGCTTTCTGAAGCACATTTCCAACGTGTAAAAATGTGACCATTTCCCAAGTACTGCTCCACCGCCAAATCTTAAAGGAAGTTTGTAAATTTTCTCCTCTGCAATTAACTGTTGTAGCATCTCCTACTGCAATTTCCTGAAAGTAATCCATTGTCTGAATGAAAAGGCCAGCCCCCTGTCCTTCTGTCCGTTTCTCTTTGGAAAGTTTCTCAGTGTATCAATGGAAACTGTGCTTCCAGGTGAATCTACCCTTGGTCGTATCATTACAGCACTTTTTTCTCATCACATTTCTTGCGTTCACCAAAGTTAAAGAGCAAGAACCCAAAAAGATACCAAATCAAGGAGTACTTTGCAGTATGTAAAATTTCTCATGACACTCTGTCAAATGTAAACATTATAAAGATACGAACTCCATCACTTTCATGAGATCTGAGTCCATAACCTCTCTGTCCTCATACCACAGACTCACGTGCCCCCCCTGCCCCTTAGGGGTGCGGCTGCAGTGCGGGCACTGTACTTGGCCTACTTGCTCCCCAGCACCGCCTTCTCAGCTACTGCCGGGCTCCCCTCAGCTGGAGGCTCTTCAAATATTACGTATTTTTATCCTTTAGAGTCGTTTTCCTTTCAATTACCAGAACGGCTTCATTACTGACTTTCTTGCCACCATTCATTCCCATTCTCCTCCCAGGTTCTCCTTTGCTGTTGAGTCAGTCAATCTGAAAAATTTCTGCCGCTTTTAACTGCTCAGGATATTGGGCATTTGCACTTTTTTTGTGTACAACTGAGGCCCATTTATTTTTCTTGACCCTATAAGAGCTTTGGAAGGGTCACCTAGAAGTTTTCTTGTGTTTTCTCGTCATAAACATTTTTCTGAGCTTTACACATCCTTCATAACCACTATGGACCAAGATATTCCACTGAGTGTTTAAGCCACTTTTAATTTTTCCCTATTACAAATACCCTGCAATCAACATTTTCATCAGAGGGAAGGAAGCGCAGCTGCTTCAGTGCAGCTCAAAAGGGACACTGAAGTTACAACATTCAGTGCGCTCAGGCTTGAAGTGAGCCCTGGGCAGGAGGCGACCTCACTGTGATCTTTCTCAACCTGTTATTCACATAAGCCCACTTCCTAGCCTCCTGCCTGTCCAGTGGTTCTCAAGTCAGAACTTGGGCTGGTATTAATGAGCACTGTATTCAGATGGGATCAGATAAGGCAGAGAAAACAACAAGGATGTGTAAAGTTCTTCTTCCTACTATCATGCTGAGAATTTAAATGTTTTTACCTTTGGAGAAGGATCTTTTAATGTAAGAGTCATCAAGGACACGGACTGAGGGCTGCCAAGCTCAGGTGTATCAGGAACAAAGGCTGACCAGTAGCCATAAAGAACTTTTTTTTCTATTGATTTTATAGTAGAAAGAAAGCAAGCTAATGCTCCTTGGCGAACTTTGGCTTGGTAAGACCTACCCAAGAGAAGGAAGAAAAAAGTCTTAATAGTTTTAAAAAATATAGACATGAAAGGCTATTTATTCCAGCCAACTCAAATGATACACTGAGAAACTCAACATTCTGTATAAACCCTAAGGAAAAGATGCCAACATGATATTTAAAAAAATATTTTTCAATGAAAACATCTTAAAGCAATTTGTTTATATAACAAGTTAATAAAGTCGACAATATAAAACACAACTAGACAGAAAATAAAAGGGCAACAGTTTGAGGTCAGGAAACTAGCCTTAGATATGAAACACTGCAGAGTATCCATTCATCCAACAAAAGATTCTAAACGCTGCAGAGTATCCATTCATCCAACAAACAAGTCCGGAGTGCTTAAGTATGTGCCAAGGGTTGGGCTGAGGCCGACAGACATAAAGCCTGCCCACGTCCCTGACAAGCTCATGAATGGCAGAGACAGTTAAAGAGATAACTGCAACACAGCATGATCAACACTGAGGCGGGGATAAGTCAAAGGGTCATAGAGTAGGGACCTAAGCCAGAACTGGGGTGGGAACTGTCAGAAAAGGCTTCTCAGAGGACGTGACTGCTGAGCTCGTACTGAAGACGAGTAGTGGTAAACAAAGCAAGAAGGCAGAGAGAATGAAAGGAAATTCCAGGCAGAGGAACCACATGTACAAAGGCAGATGAAGGGAACGAGGCAAAATGCAGAGTAACGCAAAGCCCGCATGAATGAATCTTCAAGTTAAATCCCGTGCACCAGTGAGGTTTCTAAGCAAAGTTATAAACTTACAAGCAACAGAGATTATAAGGCATAACAACATGACAAAATACTACTACCTCATTTTACTCTGCATGCCTCCTTCAGCATCGGAATAGTCGGACTCACTACTGCTGACCCTCTTCCAGCCGGCAGAACGGATGGGCAGGGGGACTTGGTCTTTTCCCATAGTGCCGCTTCCCTCTACCGGCAAACTCTGGCCTCCCCGGGAGGAGGGACAGGGAGTGTCCCCCTCATGCAGGTGCTCTCTGCCCAGGCCAGCGACAGGTGCTACTTCTCTTTCACCACTGGATTCTTCCTCTTCCTCTTCTCCTTGCTGGATTTTCTTCGATTTTACTTTCGATTTTTTCTTTTTATTCTGATTTTAGGAGCAAATGAAAACGTATATATGACAGCTATTGGTGCCTTTCTCATTTAATAACTACTAAATACGTCCCCAACATGTAGTATGAGGAAAGAAGAAAAGAGAAAAAAGTGGCACTTACTTCCTACTCTGTGTGTCTGGTGCTATACTAAGTGCTTACACACACCCCACTGGACCATGGGAAACAAGGCATGAAGCGCGTGCGACAGAGCCACGCTTGTAGCCTGGCTTTTTATATTCTACCCCTGTGACTCTGAGCACATCACTTAGCCTTTCATTAGCTTGACCTTCCTCATCTGTAAGCATGAGGCTAATGCTGCTTTCCCCGCACAGCCGTGAAAGCATTCAGCA
Organism: Callorhinus ursinus; assembly: GCF_003265705.2. Lineage (NCBI taxonomy): Eukaryota > Metazoa > Chordata > Mammalia > Carnivora > Otariidae > Callorhinus > Callorhinus ursinus. The sequence continues at coordinate 9,472,110 of NW_027397096.1, read as the reverse complement.
GCACGAGAATTAGAGTATAGAAAGGGACTTGAGTGACAATTTTCTCAGTTCTTCCAGATAAGACACGTAGCTAGTGCGTCTCTAGATGTAGAAGAGAGATGCTAATCCACCATATATAGTGCATGTTTTAGGGTACTGGGGCTTCGTAGATATGAAGTAAAAGCCAATTTTTTCCCTTTCTCCTATTCCTTTCCAAATATCTTTGGAATCTGTGCCGCCCTCTGCAAGGTCCCTGACATTGAGGAGGAAGGTCCTCATCCCTTCTATTTTGGATTATTAATGTGGCTCCAGACTCACATCCTTTTACTTGCTACCTCAGTGATTTTTCTAAGATGTGTATCTGATCACCTCACTCCCCTATATGAGAGTCTTCATCTCTACCACCTGTAGGATAAAAACTAACTCCTTAGCATACTGTATAAGACTCTGAGGATGTGGTCTCTGCTACGTACGTGTCCCAGCCTTCCCCCGCACACACCTGACACTCTAGCCTACTGGTTAACAAATGGGCTACGCCCATGCTCATTCTCTATGCTCATGCACCTTCTGTTCCCTCTGAATAAAACGCTTTGCTTCCTTTCTGTACTCTACTCATTCTTATGTCTCAGTTTGGCCACCACATCTTTTAAAAAGCCCCCTGTTACTCCTCTATTTGGATTGGGTACCCTGAATGTGATCCCAGAGTACCCTGTGAATATTCTGATGAAAGAAATCACAATACTGCATTTTAGTTGCTTATTTATCCACCTTCCCCTTCTCTCCCAAACTCCAAAAAACAGAGTCTATATCCTTAATGCTTAACATAATGTCTGGGATGTGGCAGATGTTCAGTTAATGTTGCATAAGTCAGAGTGAAAGAATATCTAATTATAAGCATTTTGAAAGTAATACCGGACACATTTCTAGATGTAATACCGTGGCCCATATATCTATATGCTCTAGGTTCTCCAATGGAAACATAAGGGAGATGGCAGCTATATGAACAGGCTGGGAAATTTGGCAGTTGTAACTGAGACCTACAATATTTTACCCATTAGGCTTTTATAGAGAAAGTTGGTTGGCCTGTGCTCTTGAGCATCTGGGGAACAGGGATGAGCGGCTTTGAGTATAAAATGAATGGCCACTGTTACATCTGTTCTATTGTCTAGAATGCTTAGAAATATAAGATTTTAACTGGTGTTTCCAGCAATCTGATGAATTTAAATTTACTATGCTAAAAACTCTAAACTGAAATCAAATTCAAGGTGAGCCTTTGGCACAAGTAGTGATGCAAATCACAGAAAACACATATAACAAGCAATTAAAGGCAATCCACAACTTAAACCTAAGCAGACACAGGCGTACGTACCGTAGTTGGTCGGGAAGCGCTAGGTTCGGATTGCTGTGGTTTGACAGGTGGTCGCCCATCGTACTGAGGAAGTGGAGTGGGGTATAACACTGTTGGCAGCTCTATGTTTAGTCCCGGGAGTCCATGAAACATAGATTTCTAATAATGATGATTAAGGAAACACACACACAAAACTAATCATAAAACAGAATGATTCACCATGTTCTGGATCACATCAATGAACAAATTAATGTCTAGAAGCTTATTAAGGAAATTAAAATGGACAGAAAATTGATACCTTGGAGGTTTAGGGCTTATAGAAGCATTTAATCTCATCTGGATGGATCTGGTCTGGCCAGATTAGGTTATGCTTGATTTTAGTTTATTTACTTATGTTTTTTATTTATTAATTTTTAAAATTTATCCAATCTGTTTTATCCGATCATTTGATCTATCTATAATTTTTTAACCAATCAATCATTCTTATTTCGCTTATCCATGTCCACACCTAGCTGTTTGTCTTTTTGGGAGACAGGACAGGGAAAGATTTGAAGTTTTAGTCATGATCAATCTAAGTTACCATATGTGGCTTTGACCGGAGGCCACCTCCTGGCTGAACTAAAAGGTGGGTCCCCAGAGAGGCTGATCTGACCTTCCCACTGACCTGCAGGCTCAGAAGCCAAAGGATGCAGCCTACTGATGCCATCTTGACTGGCCCACCTACTGCATGGGCCAAGGGCCAAAGGGAAGCCCTGGTTCTTCTTTCAAGTATAAACAGGTTTGAGACGATCTAAAATTGAACTATCTACAGATCATAACCTATTCCTTTCCTCAGCTAAGATTTAGAAGTAAAATTTTAGAATTTTGATACATTTACTTAAAACAAGGTTTACTGTTTCCAGTTCTTAAGTATGCTTGTATATGAACATTTGAATGATCTCTAAAATATAATACCCTAAAGCTAGCCTTGGAATGATGATGTAAAGTGGTCCTTATGCCCGGGTTTAAGTAGGAAAGACTCGCCATGAGGACTTGGGTTTAAACGGGCAATGCCTTACCTTTAGCACAGCCAGAAGAGCTCCAAGTTCCTCAGTCTGCGTCAGTTTCATCTTACCCCCATTTAGAAGAGACTGTATACCTTTTAATGCATTTTGTAACAACTAGGGGAAAGAAGACAAGCTTAAAGGTAAAGGAGATGTGGTTATCCAGCAATCAACTTTCTAGCACCACTGAGGCTGGAGGAGAAAAAGTCTCTACGTGATGGAAAAAACCATTCAAAAGGAGGGGAAAAAAACAAAACAAAAGAAGACCCAGAGGGGAGAGATCTGATGAACTACTGCTAATTATTTTTTAGAAGAATAGAGTGCCCTCACGGAAGAATGGTCTTATCGTACATGTTTATAAGCTAGCATGTACAAACGGTGAGCAAGAAAAAAAAAAAAAAAAAAGAAGAGGTGTGTAGTGGGAAGAAGGTGGAAGGGATGGAAAAGTGGCAGCGGAGACCGGAAGTGGGGAAGCTTTCTGATGCAGCAACCTCACTAGTTCTCAAAGGCAAAGGCATGTGTGTGGGAGCAGGTTTCTAGAGGGCAAGTCTGATCCAGATTGATCTTCTGACCCAGCATTCTCATTAAGAAATACCATCCTAAAGAAATACGCGCCCCCCCCAAGGAGAAGATGTGGACCACAGCCTTTTTCTGAAATAGTGGAAACACTGAAAAAAACTTCCATTTCCACCTGCTATGACAATGACTGTATAAGAAGCTGACCCTCTGCTACATGGGAAACTCAACCATAATAACAGCAAGCATCTGCCAAACACTTTAAATGCTGTATTTCACATACTACTCGCAGGACCCCTACAAGGTAATTGCATCATTTGTCCCATTTCAGAGAGAAGGACCAGGGAGGCTCAAGAAGTTCAGTAACTTGCCCAAGGTCTCCCAGTGACAGCAGTCAGAAAGCCTGAGGTACATCAATAGGTACTGAAAAGATGCCCAAGAAATATTCACTTTAAAAAGCAGATAAAATTATAAAACAGCATATTTAATATGACCCCACTTGAAAATTATAAACTTAATGCTCATTTACATACAGAAAAAATATTTGGGGGCTTGTAAAACAAACTGTTCCAGGTGGTTATATCTGAGCAGGGAACTATGAGGAACCTTCACCATCACAGATCTATAATTTCTGATATGTGTCACTCTGAATTTAAAATATGTTAACAAACTGTCATATTTCTATCAGATTTTTAAAAAATAATATTGCAGATACTGTTGAAATCTATTCCTTTCCCTTCCATCTAAAAGATAGTTACTAGGGGCTCCTGGGTGGCTCAGTCAGTTGACTCTTAATTTTGACTCAGGTCATGATCTTGGGGTTGTGAGATCGAGCCCCATGTCGGGCTCCATGCTGGGTGTGTGAAGCCTGCTTGGGATTCTCTCTCCCTCTGCCCCCCTGCCCCTGCTTGCACTCTCCCTCTCTAAAAAAATAAAATAAAATAAAATAAAACGACAGGGGGCGCCTGGGTGGCTCAGTCGGTTAAGCGTCTGCCTTCAGCTAAGGTCATGATCCCAGGGTCCTGGGATCGAGCCCCGCATTAGGCTCCCTGCTCGGCGGAGAGCCTGCTTCTCCCTCTCCCACTCCCCCTGCTTGTGTTCCCTCTTTCGCTGTGTCTCTCTGTCCAATAAATAAATAAAATCTTTAAAAAAAAAAAAAACAAAATAAAATGACAGTTACTAGTCTGAAATTGTATTGCTTTTATAGTCAGGAGGGAAAAAAATACTTTTCTTTAAAAAGCTTTAAAATTGCAAAACAAAATACACAGAAACTGTCTTGTAATTTAAACCTGAAAGATGTGATGTCCATCTTTGTAAGTTATAAACATTCCACGTATGCCTATTATCTCTAGACAAAACAAATTCCACAACCACATTATACTCTTCAGTAACAGCCTCTGTTCTACTGCTGCTTCTAGACACACCTGTAACAGGTGTAAGATCAGTGGTAGCCCCACCTACCATGCAAAACGTGATATCATCCATATCAGATGATTTCGGAGACTGTAAAGCGGTCAGGAAAGCCCGGAAGCAGATAGCTGGGTAGGGCTCCTCCAAGTATGGCTGTCCCGGCACACTAAAACACACACAGAGAAAGCAACGCAAACTCAGTCCTCTTTGAAATGGGGCTCGCAAAAGAGTAAGAATTAAAAATAGCAATAATACAGACCAATGGAGTGGGAATACACCCTTGGATGAAACTGTATCAAGGAAGACTGTGCACTCTGGGTCATTAACTACGGCTGCGGGACAGCACAAGCATGGAACGAGGAAAGAGGTAAGACTGGTTTCCATAGGGAAAAGTTACAGAAGTTTGTAGTGGAAGAAGTATAGGGGAAGAAACCCTTTTGAGTACTGCTTTTCAGTGTTTAGAGGGGAAGTAATGCAGACAGGGCCTGTCAAGCTAGAGCCACACAGCTGAACCGGCCCTCCTACCACCTGGACAACACTGCAATAAACACAGACCAGATACCACACAGCCGTTCAAGTCTGTGCTCCTCGTTTCTCATTGCAGGCATCTACAACTGGGTGGCTGGGATTGGTTCCAATTTCTTAGGAGAAACTGGCCTTGAAAGAGGCCTCAACAAAGCTTAAATTCATCTGACTGTATTCTAAAAGACTTAATATGGTTAAAATTTCTATCAACAGAAAACAAAACCTTGACATATTGCACACGGACTCCTTTTACCCTATTTTAGGGATAAGGTCCGAGTCTAGCTTTCCCTTTAACTTTTCTATAAGCAAATCAAAATTAAACAATATAAGATGATCTTATTAGCGAGGCACATGGGAACCACACGGTAGGTTCTTTTTCTAAGTTGCCTCTGGCTTCAGACAGATTGAACCACCTATAAAGGGCCCCCGAGAGGCCCTGTCTTACCGTGGCTGGGAGATGTTACTGGCTCCACGTACCTGAGACATAAATTTGCCATACAGTGTACTGCAGCTCTCCTAACTTCAGGGTCGGGCTGAGCCAAGTCACTCAACTTCATCAAAATCCCGCTCTTGCCTAGCAAGCCTGGGAGGTACTAAAACAAAATAACAGCTAATGTTGGTCAAAGAAAGCTTCTAGGAAAGTATTACTCTTTTAGACAGATGTCAGTTTTTAAACGGAAGGGCAGTTAAGTACCAGAAGACTAGCTGCTAGGTAAATCTTACAGATGGGCATGCAAAGATGTGCCCCAAAATACCAGTGGAGATCACTGCTCCCAGCCCAGGTAGTTGCTGAAGCTCTTTAGTTGTGGGTACATAGCTGAAGAGTAATGACAATAATAAAAATGGTAATAATATTTACTGAGTGTTAAGCACTTTAGAAGGACTGTCTCACTTCATCCCCAGACGAACTACCGTATATGTGAAGAAACGAGGCTCAGAGTGGTTGAGTAAGGGCTGCTCAAGGTCACACATATCATGAATGCCAGGATAGAAACCTCAGCATGGGCCTGTTGGTTCAGAGCCTGTGTTCCTAACCTTTTGAAGGGAAGACAGAACACAGTTTAAACTACCTTTTGACATTTTGAGCCATTGCAGTAAACCAGAGCTGCCAGGGCTTGAAGAATTTCCATGTGTGTCCAGGAACTACACTGCTGAATAGCAGAAATAGCATACGCCAACAGGAAATCCAGGTTTTGTTCATCCACAATCACCTATCAAGAGAGGAAAAAATATGCATGATCTAACTTTTAAAAAAATATTTGTATCCTTTCGGACATGTATGCTCACCTGAATCAGGCTATGAAAAAGAGAGCACATGTGCCCATCTTTTTTGGGGTCAAAAAGATCAGCTCTAAAGGCCTTGAAAGTTTGGTCAAGACAAGGCCTTCTCGTTGCCCCAGGGCCTTGCTCATTTTCTCCCCCTTACTCCCTCCACACAAAGTAGAACCTGGCAAAGTCCTTGTAAATTTTCCTTGAGCTACCCAGACACTGGCAGCTGTAAATCCATATATATGTGTAAGACTCAATCCACTGCAATTGCCTTCTACATAGTAAATGCTCAACAAATACACTGTGAACATATATGTTTGCTAAATAGCTATTATGTCTCACCCTGATGTAGGGAATAAGACAGGAAGACAGGGCATATTCTTGTCCCTCAAGGAGTTTATAGTCTTATTTAGACGAAGTAGGCTAATTGAAGTATCAATTCATGAATTATTGAGATAACCTGTCATCAAAAGCTAGAAAGTTGGCTAAGGGCTGTAGGTACCATATATGATCAGGAATTTTTCCAACTGCCTGTGTCACAAAGGTAATATACCTGAGAACCAGTAAACATTTAGAAGCCACCATATCAGTGTGAAAAATTCTAAACTTGAAAATAGCCTCATTTCATTTAGGAAGACACACATAGCAGACACTGCTTACCCATCAGCATTCATCTCCTATCTCCTGTTGGCAGAGTACTGATTTTATTTGGGTGCTCAACTCTTGTACATGAGACCTAAGGGTAAATCCCAATTAGCTAAGACAGTGGTTCTCCAATCTTTTTTCCCAGGGAAATAAGATTTTTTTTGCCCATTTGGCAGTATCTGTAGAATTCACAATTGGGGGGATGCTACTGGCTTCTAAGGGAGAAGCCAGGGATGCTGTTAAAATCCTACAATGCACAGGACAGTGCCCCTCAACTAAGAATCATCCAATCCAAAATATCAATAGTGCTGAGATTAAGAAACTTTGATATAAGAGTTGAGCTGCACATTGTAATCATCTAGGGAGCTTAAGCCCTCCAGGTGATTCTAATGTGTAGTCAAGGCTGACCCCTGGTTTAAGCCACTCATGGTAGTACCATTCCCCTGATCAATGGGTGTAGAGGGGTTTCTCATATGACCTAGGTCTCCCCAGCCAGCTATCAGGGGAGATCTGATGGAGAGTGTGGGGGACAAGCTGCCTCATTCTTAAATCAAAGGGACACAAAATAAATCATTCTTTTGCTTCTGCAGGATGTTATTTATTTCACACAGGATGCCAAGATGCCCTCTTGACTATGAGAGATGCCCAAAACCCATACACTGGTGGCAAATGAAAAAAATGCCAGTGAGTTTCTTATTATTAAGTGCCCCTTAGAGTGCCTCCCTTGGGGGTTGTGACATGAGATAATTTAAAAAAAAATTTTTTTTTAGCTATTCTAGGTTGGCTCTTCTGTTTCTTGCAGCCAAAAGAATCTTAGATTGCATAATGCTAATTGTAAGTTTTGTGCTAACTACATTCACGTACTCATGTGGTATCTTATGGTAGGTAACAGCCACAACTTCTGAACTGTTCCTAAAAAGATAAGAGATTTATTTAGGAAGTTATAAAGGTTCTGGAAAGAGGGCAGCTAGAGTACAGACCTTGATATAACTAACAGGGGTCTTTTCATCTAATGTCCTCTTGCTCCCAAGCTACTTCTTACATTTTATGATGAACAAAGTATAGACCACAAAAATGGTAGCTTTGGGAAAGGGGAAAAAATACTGGTAGGAAAGGAGGGGAAAGGGATTGTTTCAACTTATTTTTAGACATATCTTGGTCAAATACAGCTTCCATGAAAAATCCTAAGACCTGGGGGCCTCAACGATATTGGTTTCTTGAACCAAACAGAAAGGGACACCTCGAATGGACAACTTTCTAGAATTGTGCAGCATAATTTTTTTTGTCAGAATTACATTTAATATCATTCTTAGTAAGGAATTGCTTTTTGCAGTTTCTGAAAAGATCAGCCTATCACACCTAACACAGACATAGCATTTCAAAGGTTTAGTTTATGATGAATTCTAAGGTTATACACATGATTACCTGTAATCTGTTAAGTAAATGGTGGATAAGTTGAGACACTTTGCTGACAAGATGATTCTGATTAAGAGGCACCAGTCGGCAAGCTTGGACAAGAAGAGTACAAACATCCTACGGAAAAAAAAAAAAGACAACGAAAAGGCAATATGCCTATTAGTCAAGTGAAGAACAACCCCCGCCACCCCACCAAATATGGCCAAACAGAAAAATGCAAATCACATTATTCATTCATCCACTGATGTTTACTGAATTAAAAGGTTTGGAGCACTTACGATGTGCTAGACAGTGTGCTAGATCTTTAGGGTCCAAAGGTGAACAAACATATTCCTGAACTTTAAAAAGAGCTCATAGTGAGGAAGACAGAAATACTCACAAATAATTAACGTGAATTAAATGTTGAAAGAATTAACTGCAGGGGTGCCTGGGTGGCTCAGATGGTTAAGCGTCTGCCTTTGGCTCAGGTCATGATCCCGGGGTTCTGGGATCGAGCCCCACATCGGGCTCCTGGCTCAGCAGGGAGTCTGCTCTCCTTCTCCCTCTGCCTCTCCCATGCTCATGCTCCCTCTCTCTCTGAATCTCCGTGTCTCAAATGAATAAATAAAATCTTAAAAAAAAAAGAATTAAGTGCAAACTCCGTGGGGAAATGGTAATTAGGGAGGTCTTATGGAGGTGATTTTTTTTTAAGATTTATTTATTTTAGAGACAGAGAAAGCACAAGCGGGGGGAGGGGGTGCAGAGAGAGAGGGAGCGAGAATCCCAAGCTGACTCTGTGCTGAGTGTGGAGCCTGATGTGGGGCTCAATCCCAGGACTCTGAGATCATGACCTACACTGAAACCAAGAGTCGGACATTTAGCCCACTGTGCCACTCAGGAGCCCCACAAAGAAGATTTTTTTTTTTTTTTTAGATTTTATCTATTTATTTGAGAGAGAGAGAATGAGAGAGAGAGAGAGAGAGAGAGAGAGCATGAGCAGCGAGAGGGTCAGAGGGAGAAGCAGGCTTCCTGCTGAGCAGGGAGAAGGATGCGGGACTCGATCCTGGAACTCCAGGATCATGACCTGAGCCAAAGGAAGTCACTCAACCAATTGAGCCACCCAGGTGCCCCTCACAAAGGTGATTTTTAAGCATAATTTGGAATGAAATGAAGGATGACTAAAAATCTGCCAGACAAAGCAATGAAAGACACAGCAAGCAATGGATGGGAATAGAGTGTGCAAAGACCTGGAATACCAGTAGGAGTGAAACACTAGTAGATGCTTGAGGGACAGCAGGTTTTAAATGACTGCACACAGAGCACAAAAGGAGAAGTGACAGGAGACTCGAAAGGCACATATTTTTGATGGAAAAATATCAAATTGTACCAATAAAGCAAAAGTTCCCAAGTAAACCCTTAATTCCACTCCAATCCCTAGTGACACACATTATTATTTTGTTGTAAACTTTTCCATTCGTTGTTGTGAACTCTTTACATCTATAAGTGTACATATTCTGTTAAACGCACTCCTCACCCTTATATTGGTGTCGTACTGCAATGAACCATTCTGTAACTTGCTCTGATCATCTACCAATATGTATTAAAGATCTTCCCAAATCAGAGTTTTGCCTTTCTAATCAGGTTTTATTCTCACAAAAGAAAAGATCACTCTAGTAGCAGGACAAAGAATGGTTTGGAGAAGAGCTAGACAGGAGGCAGAAGAGAAGTTTGAGGAGACCAGTGGAAGAGTTCAGGAACGTCATCTTGCCTGAGGGCTTAAGGCATTGGCAGTGGGAACACAGAAAAGGGAATGAGAAATATTTATGAGATGGAATCTGAAGAATCCCAAGTGGATAGATCTGGGAGAAAAAGGGAAAACACCAGTGTTTGTGCCAGTGTGACTTGGCAGACTGGGCATGTTTCTGTGAGTTGGGGGATGGGATGGGTTGTGGATATAGTGTGTCTACAGAGATAATGTAACTTCATTTTTAGGAACTGTCCAGTTTGAGGTGCCTGTGAGCACCAGAGGCAGGGGTATGACTGGGTCAAGAGTTCTGGGAGTTCAGTAAGTAGTATCCAAGGCCTGATGTGTGTGAATATTATTATTACTCAGTGTCCGAGTACTTCTAAACAGGAGGTATAGAGAGGGAAGTGCTAGCACGAAAGAACAGAAAATGGCAGGGAGCATGTGGCAGCCTTAGGCTCCAATTCTACCTCTGCCTTTTGCCAGCAATAGGACATTGGATCCTTATGTGCCACAGTATTTTTATCAGTAAAGTAGATCTAATAATACCCACGTTGTAAGATTCCTAGAACCGTACACCGTAAATTACAGTACATGGTCTGGGTGCTCTGTATTCGATAAATGGTAGAAGTGAATTTTATATACAAAGTGTTTTGTATGCAGGGAGTGGAGCTGGGGGACGGGAAGGTGGGACCAGAGATGACACCTGCGGTGTTATCAGAGCAGAAGTCATCAATGGGGTTTTAAAGATGCGAGTTTGCCAAGCACTGCAGGATCTTCCAGATAGAGGAGGGCAGAGACTGTCACGGTCGGAGGGAGCCAGCGAGCCTAGAACTAAGTAACGCGAAGCGGGGCTGGGAAAAGCCGGGCGGGGCAGGCGGGAGCTACCCGCTAGGGTCCCTGAGGGCGAGGGCGGGGCCAGGAGGCGCGGCCCGAGTCCTCCCCACCCGGCACGCCGCCTACCTCCGGAGCCACGCCGCCGCCCTCACTGTAGTTCTCAGAGATGAGCTGGTCGAAGAGCAGGTGGATCTCGGTCCGGGCGGAGCTGCTGTCATCCGGGCGCAGGGCGCAGAGCCTGGCGGACAAGCAGCGAAATCCACTGCTCTGGTTCGGTCGCACCTCCCGCGCCGGCTCGCTTTTGGGCGAGCCGCCGATTTGTACCGCCGCCATCTTCCCTACGTAGGACAACAGGGAAATACTTCCGGGGTATTCCCGGCTCCGCGCGCCAGTTCCGGAAATACTTCTTTAGACCCGAAGCCGAGTGAGATCCTGGACCCTCCTCTGCCTGCTTTGCGAATATTTGTCAGAAATTAGCTTGGAGGGTTTTTTACCTTACATTTGTGTTTGAGTACTGACTGAAAAGTGGGACTCTTTATGTCCTCCTAGAAAGTGTGTTCCTGGACAAGGCTGACATGGCTCTTTAGTACTAGCGTTTCACGCGGGCTGGATTTGGAGAGGAGCTGTTGGTGGTGGCAGTGGCAGAAACCGCTAGCTAGTTCTAGGACATCTTTGGACTCTTCTTACATCGTGTGAGAGCCCTTGATTCTTACCCAGGCGCAAAACCACCCTGTAAATGGAGGGTATAATTCGCAGTATTCCTTGCTGCTGGCTGTGCATCTTCCTGTGAATCTTGCGCTTCATTGCACGAGAAAAGTAATTTGGAAGTTCAAACTGAGCCATGTAAAATATAACCTGCCTAAGGGTGACCTGGTTGAGATTGGACACCCCAAGATTTCCTGTAGCCTTAAAAGCAAGAAGCTGGAAAAGAAAATAGCCATTTTAAAGGCCGTAAACCGTTTTTAGTCACCCAAGAGGTGAAGGCATGAAATTTACATTTGGTCATCTCTTGGGCTTTTGAATTATGCAAATATAAAGCAGATTCTTATCAGTGATTCTTAGGGAAAACCTTGAAGTCACCTGAAGGTACATGTTTTATCCTGAGACTAAAACACTTGTGTTTAGCAATAACAACTGGGGGTATGCTTTAGAAAAGCTTGTTTTCTGAAGACTTTGGGCGTTGGGGAGAAATACTAATTTTTTGTTTGAATTTAGATGTCATATTATTGCTTATTTTTGGGATGTATGTGCATGTTATGTATGTGTATGTATTTGTGATATTCAAGCATTTGCTCAGGGAAGATCAGGAGCTGAGACCTAGTCATGGAAGTGTTAATCTGATTTCTCCCAAAGCAGAGCGTTAGGTGAGGTTGATATATTAGTGATTTATTCAAGAATGAACAGGGAAGAAAGGAGAGTCAGTACACATATGTACTATTGAATTGGCCATTGCAAAGGGTGAGTGATTGCTCAATCCTTAAGATTTTCTGAGATGCCTTCTGGAATGTCCTCAGCACCTGCTCCTGAGGAATGGGAGATGGAAGCATGTAACTGTCAGCCTTTGAATTCTGTTGTCAAGCATTACCCCACCAAGCATCAATTCTCCACTGTTTCTCATATGAGCATGCATCAGTGGGTGGTGGTTCCTGCAGGAGTTTCTTGTACAAAGAAGCCCTGAGGCAAAAGTGAGAGGTGTAGGGTACTAGGGTACAAGTCCAAGGCAAGTCTCTGACAAGTTACCTTGAGCTAAACTAGTAGATGCCTGACAGAAACTGGTTGCCATAGCGATGATTAAAATAAGAGTGTAAGGCCAAGAGTGTTTGAAGCAGTGCACAAGAGATATCCAACACACGGGGCTAGAAGGATGTGAGGCCTGGTCTTCACCGCAGTGGAGGTGGTGTGATATAGACTGTGGAAAGGATCTGGGTTCAGTGTGGCTCATCTTAGGTTGTAACATGGATGGCCCACACATACTGTTATTCAGAACTGAATGACCCAGATATTGTAAAGTGTACTGATACCGGTCTGTTGAGTTCTGATGGAATGTACCCTTGCAGATGGCAGTGTGGTTTCTACAAGGAAATGAACATTCCTATCCTTTGGTTATCACCAACTGAAGAAAACATACATCAAGCTCTCAGGGAGGCCTTGAGGGCCCCCTTCATTGGCTTGTGTTTAGACGATAACCCCCAAACTGTGGAACTTATACCTTGGCAAAAGTTCTCCCAAGAAAATCTCCTCACACATCCTTACTCCTCCTCACTCTCAGTATTTTTTAATCCTGCACTGACCGTGGGGCCTTAAAGATGCTAAGCATGTTCACAGCCATTTCCCTTCATGAATTCTGCATAAGGTGATCTGGAGCCTTACTCTGGAATATCACCTTTTTCATATTTTGGAACTCAGTCAAGACTTTACTTTAATCACCTAATTAGAGTCTGGATCATTCTAACTGAAGTAGGCTTTACTCCCCTTCCTCTTCTACTTCACATCCTTGTTTATTTCCTTCAGAACACTTACCATAATGTGTAGTTACCTTCTTTATTGTATATTATCTGTTTCTTCCTCTAGTATGTGAGCTTTGTGAAGGCACACATCCTGTCTGTCTGGTTCACTATTGTATCCCTAACGCTAGCACAGCACCTGAGTCATGGTAGACACCTCCCAATACTTGCTGGCAGGATAAATAAATTCACTGTTTATTCAGAGCCTCCTATTTCCCATCTGTTGGTTGATGTGAAAATCAAATGGGATCTCTGTGAAAATACTTCATAAAGTTCTATAAATCTTGGCATCCAAATGAGGTAGATACTGTTATTTCCCCCTTTTTACAGATAAAAAAAGCTTAATGGCTTAAAGAAAGACAACTTAAAGGGTTTAAATGGTTTGTCAAGGGCCACACAGGCAGTAAATTGGCCGAAATCAGACCACAACCCAGGCCAGTTGCGATTATGAAGAACATAGAAAAGAAATGTAAGTCTATTTTTACCTCCCATGTTTTGTAATGGGGAAAACCAGAAGAGAGGGGCTGGCTTTCAGGATCCAGATGAACTACAATAGGCTAGGAAGGAGGATTGTCTTAGGCTTCCATTCTAGAGCCCTACAAAATCATCACTAAGCGCCATCGGCCCATCTATTTGATAATCATAACAACTGTAGTTAACATAATGAACTGCTTTTGTCCTTGTAGCTCTATGAGGCATACGTTGTTATACAAATCTGAAACCTGAAGCACAGGAAGGTTAGGACACATGCTAAAGGTCACACAGTAATGTGGCGGGCCTGGGTCTAAAATTCAGAATCAGAGTTCCTAACTACTATGCTATAATGCATAGGCCCTGGATTTGGACATGGGATTAGAGGTAAGGCCCTGACACTTACCTGCCATATGATTTTGAGCAAATTACTTAATCTCTCCAAACCTCAGCATCCTTATATATAAAATGGTATTGATAATAAGCATAGTCACAAGGTGATTGTAAGGATAAATTAGATGATGCTTGTGGAGAATATAACAGAGTTGCATACCAAGTGCTCAACAAATGTCATCTGTCTTCCACCCCGTCCTCCACCTCATCATCACCTTTAACCAAAGAACTCAAACAGTGTGGGTACTTCTAACAATGATGATTTATTAAAAGAAAGGACTCTTTTTTCCTTCCCCACCACATCTCTTGTAATCTCTACCCACAGGCCCCCATTTTCATCTGTCTTCCTGGTCAAGGAGTTCCAGTCATATCTTTGAAGATAGGAAGTGATGAAAAATTATTAGAGAAGGATGATCCTCAAGATAAGTCTTCATCTGAAAAATGGACCAAAAAATTATACATGAGACCTGCTGTTTTGGGGACCTGGAATCACAGAATGCAATTGAGAGGTGACAGTTCTCAGTTCTGGGAATCAACAAGCACCTACAAAGAGTCAGCAAGGCCAGAGGCATCCCAAGGACTGTGGGTGGATTGGACAGATAGTACCTTCTGAACACAAATGGGTTACTTTTAAAGTTTATGTTGATTCTATTGTGTTAGTTATTATATTAATTAATAAATACAGCTTAGTTTGTAATTAAGGCTGAATCATGGTAGCTTTTCATTATGCATTTTTTTTCATTTGATAGCTACTGAAAATAAAGGAACTATTATGTGAGGACCCTGAAATATTTCTCCAGAAAAAGGGTTCTCATAGGTCAATCTGGCAGTATGAATCAGAGCCTGAAAATGGTCATAAATTATAATTCTTAGAATTTATCCCAAGGAAATTAATAAGGGTGTATGCACAAATTTAGTATTCATTATAACTATATTAATACAATAAACCATCAACAAATGTGTATTAATGGGGGTTTCTAAGTATGTGAGCATATATGATGGACTTCTGTAAGACTGTTAAAGGTGATGGTATAGAAGATTGGTGTTGCTGGGTGTTATGCACAAACAATGAATCATGAAACACTACATCAAAAACTAATGATGTAATGTATGGTGATTAACATAACAATAAAAAATTTAAAGAAAAAAATAAAAAGATTGGTGTTGTTAAAAGTTGTTCACTAGCTATTTCTAAGTGAAATAATTAAGAAATCAAAATAGACACAATATTATCTCATTTCAATATGTATATTATGTATTTGCATGTGTGTTTAAAATATGCACCAAAGTATTAAGCAAGTATCATTTGGGGATGGGGGGGGTAATGTGACTGATTTTTATGTTCTTTTTGTTCAAATAAATAGTCTAATTTCTCTCCTGGATATACTGGGTAATGAGATTATTTTAAAGGTTTGGAAGCCAGCATCCTGTGATAGATGCTTCCTTTTCTTGGAAAGGGTGTGAAGAGGGAAAGGCCACAGAGAGACAGGTTTCTACCGCACCCGCTTCTGGAAAGTCCCATCCGAGCCAGCCCGCCAGCCAGCTCAGACAAGTTTTGAGGAAGCAGGGAAGGACCTGATGTTTTTACCTGTCCCTAGGCTGCAGCACAGGTGTGGCCACACCCATTGCTGACGCAGTGCTCTCCTGGATCACAATCCCAGTCATCATTGCAGAGCTCAATGCAGGTGCCTATGTTAGAACAGACCAGCTGAAAAACCACCCTGCTTTAAGCACAGGTATCAGAGAGGAGAGCCCTTGACTGATTAAAAGAACCCATTCCACTTCTGTCTTTCAGTTCAGTGAATAAGGGAATTTGTAAATGATTACTCACAGAACAATACTCATTAACATCTTATATATTTCAGTTAAAAACAATGAATTCACATAATCACAATAAAGTAAGGCCTACTTTAAAGAAGAGCATAACTGTGTATGCAGAAGCAAAGTGCAAAGAAGCCCACTCAAATGTCCTCACTTCCCTACTTTGCAGGGAAAGGGGCAGAAAAGGGGAGACTCATATCTACCAAATGCCATCAAGAGTGCCTTGCACTCACCCTGCGAGGTGAGTCTGACTGGTCTCATCTTATAGGCATGGCAGCTGGGGTGCACAGAGGTGAACTGCCCACTAGTAGGTACAGAAGTGGAATTCAACCGAGACCTGCCTGGCCCCTAGGCCAAGCTCCCTCTGCCGTCCCACATGATGAAACAGACCCTGACACGAAGAACACATCTCCAAATTTCAAGGAGTCACTCCTGGTCTGGGTGGAGGCCCCCCAGGTTCCCAGAGGCTCAAAGTTAGTCTTTGAGAACCAAGGAAGTAGGTCCAAGAAGCTGGTTAAGACCCCACAGGAGCTTCTAGTTAAATGTAGGCAGAGCTCTGGACCAATGTGTGCTATGCTTCTGTTGTGCTGTGCTTTTGCTTCTACTCAGCTGTTACCACGAGTTTCTCTACCTGATTCCATGTCTGGACTTTCTGGGCCTTTGTTTTCCTCATACGTAAAATGGAGCTCTTGGATCTAGCAGGGAAAATGAAGTTCATTCTCCAGTGTCAATTCTGATCCATAGAGATGACTATCTGATGCTGTGTTGAAGGGGCTGGGACACCTTGTCCAGGCTCAGAAGGAAAAAATGCTGTGATGACTAGCAATGTGAGACTCTAAGAATGGGCCTGGGGGGATGTCTACAATATACTTGCAGACCTCAGAGAAAGTCAACACGATTTGCTGTTGTTGACTAATGGTGAGAAGGTTGAAGACTTTGTCTCCACTCACAGCAGTTTGGTCATTCAGTAAATCTGTTGATTTCTTACTAGGTACAAAGCATAGGGCTAAGTTATTGAGAAAATATAAAGATACAAGGGTCATTACCTTAAAGCAGCATAGAGTCTAACAGTGGAGATAAGACGTGTTTAAAGTACGAAAAATAAGGCAGTATGTGACAAGTGTCCTGAGAAGAGGTATATCCAAAGGAAAAGGGGCTCAGAAGAGAGAGAACATTACTTCCAATTAGATTAACCAAAAAAAGGAGGGTCTTGAAGTACAGGAATCTTTTTAAGGCAGAATTGAGGGGTGGTGGTGGTAGAGTTTTGCAGAAGAGAAAAAAATTACTAACAAAAGTTCACAAGGGGAAATGTAACCGGGCCTCGAGTAGGAAGAGGCATGCAAGGCACCTGCGGCACAAAGTTTAAGGAGGCACTTGCACACCCCTAAGAGTGAGCACCCCCTTAAATATGGCACCCTGGGTGCCTCATCTCCTCACTCCTTAGCCTGAAATACAAGGAATACAGGAGGACTGTCAAATAAATGCAAGGCTGGATAAGTATAAGGGGCAGTTGGGAGTCAGGCAGGAAAAGTAGGTGGGGGGTAAAGTTACAGGGGCCAGACCTTGAGGACCTGAGGAGTTTGGGTTTCACTTGGTAGGCCAAGGGAGGGATATGACTGCAGTTCACTTAAGAAGATTATTCTGGCATGAGGGCATAGAGTGGACCAGGATTCAGTGAGCAAGCAAACCTCAGAAGCAATCGAGGGTCAGGAAGTGCTGTCAGGAAACCACACCACACTGGCCCAAGTACGGGGTAATCAGGGCCAGACGGGCCAATGTGGCAATGGGGAGTGGAAAGGAAGGAGCACACGCAAGAGACAATTTCAAAGAATGGACGGTATTTGGCAACAGGTTTAAATGCGGGCGGAGGACAGCAAAGAAGAGAGGGGAGGAAGAGTTGAATCCAAGAATCTTTAGGGAGAAGTAGGAGCTCCAGTGATGATCATCCAGGAGAGGAGAAAGTTTGAGGATTGATAGAGTGGCTAACCATGTCGGGTGTTGCAGAGGTTACAGACTTGCTGCTGAGGAGAGCCAAGATATTTATCAGCTGATCCTGGGAGCAAAGTTTCTGGAGACTGATGGGGACAGTTATGGCAATAATCCTCAGGAGGCAAAGGAATGAGTTGGGAGGAAGTTAGGGCAGAGAGTTAAGACTGCTACTTTGAGAATGGTGGTGGTAGAAGGAAAAGCAGAGATTAAGATGACTCCCACATAACACAATTAAGAAAATATGTTCTCTTATGATCTTATCTATTTGTAACAAGAGACCAAGAAACCCATGGGGGAGAGAGATGCTGGGGAAGATGGCGGGTGGCTCATGGGGAAGCCAAAGGGAAGAGTGGAGAGTCCAGTTGAAGGGAAGACCCAAAGAAAGGAAGAGGGGAAGAGTGGATGCAGAAGGAGAGAGGTGCGGCAGTCAAGGTGGCTCCTGGACTAGAGGATCTTTCCTTCTCACCTCCCCCCCACCCCCCCCACCCCCCCCAGAGCACAGCAGTCTCTGCTGGCCCACTTTTCAGCTCCCTCATGCAGAGAACGGGCTGCCTTCTGCCCGGACTTACCCAGAAGTTGCAATGGTCTCACTGCAGCCTGGAGCTCCTGAACCTCCGAGCTGAGGGTGATGAGCATTACCAGAAGGAGAAAGCCCCCCAACTTCATGCTGCTGTTGGAAGTCTTCGGGAAAAATGCAGCAAGGCTGGGAACAGCTGCAATTTATGCTCTTCCGCCCACTGACCTAGAATGCAAGGCCAGGGGTGGGACTAGGCACGTGAGAGCCTAAGCCCTGCCCAGAAACTCCTTCTTGAAGAACTCATACCGATAGGTCTCCTGAGGAAGGCCTTGCTGTTGCCCAAGCCAGTCTGAGCTGAAGGAACACCCTCCAAGGGCAGATGAGTAATGAGTCTCCTAAAGCAGGAAAGCCGTGACTAAAGCAGGAAAGCCGTGAGTGGCAGAGAAAGGGGTGGAGTGGGGTTGGGGTAAGCACTAACTTTTATTACATACTTTATCCACACATTCCTTTTTCAACCCAAGTAAATGCCTCCTCTGGGCCAGGCGCATGCTCGGCACGAATACATCCTTATAGAAATTACAATCTAGGAACTGGGTGTTAGCCGGGGTGCAGCCCCCTGTCTCACTTCTCCCTGCCCTGCTCTGGTCCCTAGGGTCTCTGGTGTGAGGACAGGGAGAGTCAGGAGAGCTGACAGGGCTGCTCCTAGGTCACCTGCTGCTGGGAATGAGGCCCCCTTAGTCTCCTGGCTTGGTCTGATTTAAGCGGTTGTGGCGGTCTTTGCCTATATGATATATGTCCTTTTGTGGCATAGAGTTTCACTTCATCTTGTTCACCTTCTTTTCTGAGAACCCTAACTCTCAACATACATGTTAGGCTCTTCTAGGATGTCCCTCATCAGGCAGCACTGGGGTGGGAGGGCGGGGGCAGGGTGGCGGCAGTAACCAACAAGCTGGGGAGTGAGATTTCATTTCCGCCTTCTTGTAAGCACTCCTAAGCTAGACGAGTGATTTTCTGAAATACCCGCCTTGGTTTTTTGGAGGAAGACGCCCTCCCTCCCTCCCCAGTGGCAGTGGGGGCAGAGGAAGGCACGTGTAACTTCTGGCCAAGAGCATCGTGTCCCATAAGATGTCTTATTGCACATGAGATAAGGATGGCTGGGCTGCTTGGGAATGACAGGACCAGTTTGTAGATTCTTATAGCTCTGGGGAGAGGGTTGACTTGACTTCTCTTTGGAAAGTAGAGTCCTTGACATTTCACCAGGCGCCCTGATTCCTAATTCTAGAACTATGGAAAGAGACCCTCCCTATCATGCTTTCTTTGTCACAGTTCCTGAAATGCCACCAGTGAGAGGTCCTTTGGACAAACACCTAACATCATACACTGCTAGTACCCCTGAGTAGGTTAAGGGGTGCTGTTACAGGTTATTCACAAAGCAATTTTGCAAACTGCCTCAACTCAATCCTGCCTATTCCAAAGCTGAGGTCGGCTGGTGTCCAGTTCCTGTAACAGAGCCAGAGCCAGAGAGAGACATTTAAGAGACCCTAAACACTGAAAAAATGATAGTGATGTTCTCCACACGTAATTCCAAATTTTAAAAAATGCTTCAACTTGAAATAAAGCTATATTTTGAAATAATTTTGAAATTTCAACAAAACTCAAAGGTATGTTGAAATTAAAACTTGTTTCTTTTTAGATGTCCTCTTTTGCTGGTGCCCTAAGCACATGCTTTGTCTGTCCTTTTCTGAGAACTGGGCTGAGCAGGGCCTTCAGAGCCTCGACAATAGGGCCTTTGCCTGCTTCCCTGCCTCCTCCCTCTCTCTTCACCCTGGCACTCTGGGCTGCTCTGATTGCTGCCCCTTGCCAGGTACATTACACTCAGTTCAAGCTGTTCCTTGAACTTGGAACACCCTTTCCTTTTCTTTCCCTGCCACGTCTCACCAGGCTCAGCACGAACCTCACCGCCCAAACCCTCCTCAGCCCCCACCCCCAGGAGATGTAACTTTATACTTGTTTGGTCACAGCACTTTTTATTATTTTTACATTTCTCTCCTGTGAATATCCTGATGGCAAGGATGGGGGAGTGGTCTCAGGTATCTTTTGTCTTCCATCATCAGTGATTAGCGTTTACTGTGCTCAATAATTATTAGATGAACACATAGTAGAGACAGTGATAAATGAATGAGAGTTTTGACTAAAGGGGGGGGACAGAGAGAAGAGGGGGAGAGCAGAAGGGGTTTTGGAGCATGCGGTTGAGAATGGGTGTGAACAGGACCCATAGTGTGTCCTTTAGTTGTCAGAATGGAAGCCCCATAAAGGCACCAACAGCAGGAAGGACACGGTGTTGGAACTGGATAAACTGCCATTTGAATCCTTCCATGTGGCTACTTCCTAGGTGTGTGCATGGGCAAATATTAATATTAGTGAATGAAAAAATTTGCATTCAGTTTTTGGAAAAAGCCTCATTGATCTCTTACTCTGTACCACGCCCTGTACTAAATGCTGGGGATGGGGTGTGAACGAGGTGGACTTCCTCTTACAGAGGAGGAGGTAAACATTCTATAGCACCCAGGCTGGTATGAAACAAAGAAAATACTCTGTTCATACAAGCAAATTTTAAGCTAATGTCATCTGGCTCCCCCAGGTCTACCAAGGGGAGTGCCATTTGCATTCAAACTTGATTGTGTTTCCAATCTGCCACCCCCCTCCAAAAAAATCAGCAACCTTCAAAGTGTTCCCCAGTCATGGTTCTTCCTGTTTCTCAAACCATACGATGGAGGAAATGCGACCATTCTGGAACCTTAAGTTTAAAATCAATCCAAAAGGGGCGCCTGGGTGGCTCAGTTGGTTAAGCGCTGCCTTCGGCTCGGGTCATGATCCCAGCGTCCTAAGATAGAGCCCTGTGTTGGGCTCCCTGCTCGAGGGGAACCTGCTTCTCCCTCTCCTCCCAGCTCAGTGCTCTCTCTCTCTCTCTCTCTCTAATAAATAAATAAAATCTAAAAAAAAAAACAAACCCATAACGTCACTGTGGTTTTAAGAGAGTTGAGGAACAGCAATATGGCCCTTATTTCTGGCTGTTCACTAAGACCAATGCAAGCACAGCCCAGCGCTTAAGACTGAGGACTCTGGAGTGCGACAGATCCGGTATGCCTCTGGCTCTGCGGCTTGGGAGCTGTGTGACCTTGGGAAAATTAATTTCCCTTTCTGAGTCTCACTTCCTCATCTGTAAAGCGGTGTTATGATTCCTACCTCATTGGCCTGTTGGGCAGATTAAAGGAACAGATATGTACACATATCTATTCCTGGCAGAGTCCTTAAAACTGGCAGCTGCTATCATTATTAATTTCCGTGAAAGGGAATGTATGTCTTTCTCTTCCCGATAGCATGTATAGACGGCCCATGCAAAAATGTATCAGTTCCCCAAGGAAATATCACAAAAGAAAGGGGAATCAGAACCTGTCCATATTTTATTCTGTTGGAAATTATCAGGTGAACCATGAAGAGACTCCAGCTGAACCATCAACCCCATGAAGTTGTCAGCTCAACAACTTTATGTGGGTTCAGGATTCTCATCTGGAGGTCAGGAAACCTAGCATGTGACCAAGTTTTGCCTAACTAGGGTCAAGGAAGTCACACTCATATAATTTCTCCTCAAAGTCGTAAAGAGCGTAGCAATCATCTAGAAGGGACGATCTCCATTCAAGAGTCCCTGCTCCAAATGAAAACTAATTATCAGCAATGCCTAGTGAACATTCACCTGCTCCAAATACCAGCTCTTCCTCTCCCTGGGATCTGCAATTAGAGCAAGAGACTGAGGTCAAGGTGATCCGGCAAGGATAACATCTGGTCCCCAGGAGAATGTTAAGCATGTGTCCTCCCGCCTAGACCTCTATGCTGTGTCAAATCTAGATCACATAGCAGGCAAGAGTCTGAGCTCAGGAGCCCGACCACCTGGGTCAGATCCCAACTCCCCTTCGGTAGCTGTGTGACCGTGGACAAGTTAGTGGACCCCTGGGAGGCTTGGTTTCCTCCCCGTGATGAGGTGAGAATGCAATGAGATAATTATGTTCATAATTCAGCACCATGTCTGGAAGACTGCAAGCACCCCATAATGGTTGCTGTTTTCAGGGTCAGTGATAGTATTATTTAAAAGGGAATTCTTGCTTATAACCCAGGCTTAAGCCCCAGACTGTGTGACCTTGGATAAGTCATGCCGTCTTTGTGGGATGCAAGGGTCCTCATCGCTAAGAGCTGTTGCTAGAGCAGGAAACTCATAAGTACCTCTCCCCTCCCCCCCAGTTTGAAACCCCACTGATGTGAGCGCTTCTCCTTTATGCAGACATGGGCGTATGCTTCTCCTTTAAATGAAGTGAACTCTGTATAACCAGTGCTCTTGAACATTGCTGTATGTGCAGCAAGACGCTGTGGTGAATACCAGCGAATGTGGGAGCAGAGGAGGCCCTTGGGAAGGGGCTCTGGAAAAGAGGACAGTGTGTGAGCAGAGACAGAGGTGACACTTGAGATGCTACCCTGGGCTTCCTCTTAAGATACAATGTCTTCTATGTGGTATATATACACAATGGAATATTATGCAGCCATCAAAAGGATTGAGATCTTGCCATTTGCAACGATGTGGATGGAACTGGAGGGTGTTATGCTGAGTGAAATAAGTCAATCAGAGAAAGACATGTATCATAGGACCTCACTGATATGAGGAATTCTTAATCTCAGGAAACAAACTGAGGGTTGCTGGAGTGGTGGGAGGTGGGAGGGATGGGGCGGCTGGGTGATAGACATTGGGGAGGGTATGTGCTATGGTGAGCGCTGTGAATTGTGCAAGACTGTTGAATCACAGACCTGTACCTCTGAAACAAATAATACATTATATGTTAAGAAAAAAAAAAGAAGAAGAAGAAGATAGCAGGAAGGGAAGAATGAAGGGGGGGAAATCGGAGGGGGAGACGAACCATGAGAGACGATGGGCTCTGAAAAACAACCTGAGGGTTCTAGAGGGGAGGGGTGTGGGGGAACGGGTTAGCCTGGTGATGGGTATTAAAGAGGGCACGTTCTGCGTGGAGCACTGGGTGTTATGCACAAACAATGAATCATGGAACGCTACATCCAAAACTAATGATGTAAGGTATAGTGATTAACATAACAATAACAATAGTAATAAAATGAAAAAAAAAGATACAATGTCTTCTGCCCCTGCTTCCTCACTCTCTCCCCCTCCTGCTCATCTTTGTACACACATCCTTCTATCCAGTTCCTCGTCCTGACACAGGCAAGCAGTGGCTGACCGGACCTGCCAGTCGCCTTGCCGGTTTGGAGGGCAGCCCGGTTTGGAGGACAGCTCCATGCTGAGAGTGGGGAGGGCTGCAAGGAGGACGACACCCCCGCCACCTTGCTGTGTGCAGTCTCCTTTGATGACAATGCAGATGGGCAGAGATGGCCTGACGTTCATACACTCCCTCCTACTGAGCTGGGCCAGGGTGTGGAACCTGGGTGGAAACACAGGTATTTGGAAGCTTAGGCCTTGATATGGGCAGCTGACCTTCCTGGATTATACAGATCCGTGTTTAATATTGAGTAATGGTGTATCTTCGAACAAGCTCTCTGAGCCCAAGTAAAATAGTTTCTTCTGCCTAATAATCAAGATTGCTAAAGAACAGAGGCCACTTTTCTTCTAAGTTTTATTTACTTAAGTAATCTCTACACCCCACGTGGGCCTTGAACTCATGACCCAAGATCAAGAGTGACATGCATGCTGTTCCGATTGAGCCAGCCAGGTGCCCCAGAACAGAGGCCACTTTGAATGGCAGAGGCAAAGGGGGTGAGCACCTCTGTGTGCCAGATTTTACAAACATATACATATGCAAATTGGATATTAGAGATACATATCTTAAATAGTATATATAAATTGACCTTTAAACTAGTATATACATGTATGCTATCTCCATCCCCTTTAAAAATAAAAAGTACTCTCAAAGGTTATCTCCATACACACATGAAGAGAAGTCACTCCCCAGTAACTTCCTAGTTATTCAGGTCCTCCTGATCCAAATCCCAACCTCCCTCCTCCCCACACACAGTTTTTGCCTTTTTCCTTACACTTTCCCATCCCCCAGATTTTAGATCCAAATATTAGTATTGTGGAGTTCAGGGTCTGGTCTAGGAATGGAGACTGGCAACCTCTCTACTTCTCCCCCATTCTCTGCAGAACTACTTAGAATTCCTCATCCGGTCACGCTACCTGAAATGCTAACAAGTAGAGATTCCCCTGGATAAAGAAGCCTCCTGCCATGTTCAGGTGCAGGAAAAGCCCCATATCTGAGTATAACAACTTTTTTCCTCCTTCCACCTTATATAGAATCCTCGAGCCTTCTTTTTATTACATCTTCTCAGAAATGTTGATCCGGCTTTTACGTAGAAGTTTTCGGTTTTCCTTTTGCAAAGCTGTTTGGAAGAACACTCATCTTGCAAGGAAGGCTCTGCAGCCTCGGCCACAGTCAGGAAGGCCAGCCTCCATAGAAGCAGCAGGTGGACTCATGCCTCCTTCTTGAGAATAGTACATTACAGTTCCCAGCTTGCCCCGCAGTTAGCTATGGCCATGTGATTGAGTTCTAGGCAACCCAAAAGAAGTGATATGCACCACTTCTGGGGTGAGGCATGCCCCTCCCCACTATGTGCAACCTGCCTTCCTTTCTTCCACTTGCTAGCCTGGAGCACATAGACAAATAATTCTAGAAGCCAAGTATTGAAATTGGTGAATCAAGATGGAAGGTGCCTGGTCCCCAAATCAGCGCTTGGAGAAAAGCCATCTGCTGTTCCAGAGTACACATTCTGGATTTCACACCAGGAAGGAGTAAACCTCAACTGAGTTAAGCCAGTCAGACTTGGGGGTTTATTTGTTGTAGCAGCTAATTAATGCAATGTGAACTCTATGTAGTCACATCCCTTTTGAGAGATCAGTTTGATTTCTTTCTTCTGTCCATCCCCTCCTGCCCCCAACTCCTCCCCCCTTCACCCCCACCGTACTCCTAAATGGAGAGCTGACCACTTTCTGAGATTTCGAATTTCCTGAAGTCCCTATTGACATTTTGTGAATAGTGTTGGTGGTGCAGCTGTTAATGGAATTCTAGGTTCTCACTGCATTTAAGGAGTACCAGCCCTGGCTGCCATTCAGATGTAATTTCATTTCTTTCTAGAGGCCGGGGCAGGGGGTGCTTGAGGACTTTGGGGCTATACTATTGTGCATTGTTTTGGTGTCATTGAAGGAGTATTTATGAATCCTAGGATTTCACAAGACTGAGAAAGTGAAGCTCAATGAAGAAGAAAAAAAGGGTAGGGTGACACATATTTTAGAGTTGGATCATCTTGAAATATGCACCGATTTCTGGGCCATCAGTGACTTTCCATAGCATAGATCTCAGCAGCTGCTTCCCTGGGCAGCATCATGTGGCATTTAAACCTCAGGGACATTGCAAGCCACTGTCAGGTGAGATGGTACTACTGTCCCAACCCAACCTTACAGGTCCCCTCTTCATCTCTCAGTTTCAGGAGGGACCCAAGACCCATGGCCAACATTTTAGGGACTGCCTAATCAACTTGGCACAGAGAGACTGCATAAGACCTTGATGCAGGTCTTTCAAGCTCTTGGTCTCCCAAATGTTAATCAAGATCCTGTAACAAGTCACTAACCAAGTGTTAGGAAACCCTTCAGTGTCTATTCCTAAGGCCCCAATACTATCAGTGCTTCCCACTGTTGGGAGAATAGGGAGTACACCTGCTTTCAAAGTGGTTGACTGCAATTAAATTGCCAGACAATACACATCCTAATTTTTATTTGTGGAGGTAGTATAGTGTAGGAAAAAGGAGGGGGTTTGGGGGCCACTAAGATCTGTATCTAAAGGCGGGCTCTACTACATCCTAGTAATAATCTACTACATCCTTGGCAATTAATCTCAGCAGGTTTCTTCATCACGGATGAGAGGATCAGACTATTCAACTCATGGGGCTATTTGTAAGGATAAGGAAATAATGTAGAGACAATATCTAACACCTAATAACATAGTATATAAAAGATTTTCCTTCTCCTCTAAATACATTCCTTATCCTCAGTTGGGTTTCAAAATCCCAAAGCTAAGAGGTCATTCTTTACAATCTCTGTGGAGCAGTGGTACGGTGAATAGAACTGCAATTCAGTTGTTACTACCTCGGGCATTATCTTCCAGACTACTAACGAGTCACTCAGCCACTCTACTAGCTCCTGAGATCATTCACTTTGGGGTGCGCTGGCTTTCTCTTCCTGGTGTCCTGCTTGGGGGCTCAAGGGCTCCAGCGTGAAGTGATGTTCAGGCTACATGCGTGGCCCGAAGGTTCTCTGGCAGAATAGCAACTGCCAGCCAGGGCAGGCAAGAATCAGCCTGGGCAGGTGTAAAGACTGTTGAAGCGAAGGGACAGACCTGTGTGCTGCACACTAGCACAGACGTGTGTTTGGGTGTGAGATAGGGGCTAACTCGTTCATACCCATGTTCTTTCTGACACTTGCTGAGGAATGATTTGGTAACTTAATAATTTTTCCTTTTCATTTGAAGACTATTTCCAGCTTGTTCAAGGTTTGCAGATACTTCTAAAGCAAGATCTTATTTATCTGTCTTCATAGTCTTCTAAACCTGGGAGAAGGGACATCTTTTCTAATTTTCACAGAGGCTAACACTGGCCCCACCTGCTGCTGCCTTCTCTCTCTCTCTCGATCTCTCTCTCTCTCTCTCTGTGGTGGGCCTGACAGCCATTGTCTGGGCAGGGCTAAGCCTCCAGTTGGCCTAGGATGCACAAGCAGGACTTGCTCTTACCGTGGTCTTGGGCTGGTGAGCAGACGTG
This sequence comes from Callorhinus ursinus, assembly GCF_003265705.2. NCBI lineage: Eukaryota > Metazoa > Chordata > Mammalia > Carnivora > Otariidae > Callorhinus > Callorhinus ursinus. Next base: position 9,444,824 of record NW_027397096.1, on the reverse strand, counting down.
GCTGTGTTGGCCACTGACACAGGGCTGTTCTACATCCACTTCCAGTGTCCTCGGCACTGTTCCACATGGAGCCCTGCCGCCAGAAAATGAGAACTGCCAAGCCTGGCAGGAGACCAGGGGAGCGCTGTGAGGGGGCTTATGTGTTTTAAACTTTTGTTCAATTCAAAATATATAGATATCTACATAGTTTGCCTTATTATAAAAGTAATACATTTTCATTTTTTTGAAAAGATTTTATTTATTTATTTATTTGTCAGAGAGAGAGGGCACAAGCAGGAGGAGTGGCAGGCAGAGGGAGAAGCAGGCTCCTCGCTGAGCAAGGAGCCCGATGCGGGTCCTGGGATCATGACCTGAGCTGACGGCAGACATTTAACTGACTGAGCCACCCAGTTGTCCCTATATTTTCATTTATAAAAGGCAAAAAACACTCAACTATATAAAGAACAAGTCAGTCTCCCTTCCCCTCAACCCATCAAGCCTACTTCCCAGGAGGTATCTACTAGTAGCTTCCTATGTTTCCTTTCAGGATTTTCTCTGTGTTTTTATAAATATAAACACAAGCCCATCAATAACATACATATATACACACATAAAATGTTAGTAGACATTTGTCTACTAAATTACAAATATGTGGGGTGAGGCTACACTTTTTTTTTTTTTGGTGTTGAAGGATGTCTTCATCAGGCGTTTACAATATACATCAAAAGCTTTCAAATGTACGTTTGGTCATGCCTCTTTTAGGAATTTATCTTAATGAAATATGATTTCAGGGCACCTGGGTGTCTCAGTCAGTTAAGCGTCTGCCTTTGGCTCAGGTCATGATCCTGTGGTCCTGGGATGGAGCCCAGCGTCGGGCTCCCTGCTCAGCGGGGAGCCTGCTTCTCTCTCTACCCTTCCCCCTTTTCATGTTCTCTCTCTATCTCACTCTCTCTCAAAAAAACAAATAAATAATCTTTAAAAAAAAGAAATATGATTTCACTCAAGGACATTTATCTTGTACTTGTTACTGAACATTAGCCCCAACTGACAGATTTTCTAGTGTTAACAAGACAAGGTGTGGAAAATAAGGCATATCTATATATTGGAAAACAATAAAGCCATTTAAAACATGTGGTAGAACTGTATTTACTGATTAAGGCTGATATATGACATCACATTTGTAAAAATCATATACACATGCTCATTTTCTAGAGGTTTTGGTTGGTTTTTGTTGGTTTATATGTTTGTCTCTATTTTGTTGGTTTTGTTTGGTTTTACATGTTTATCTCTATTACTATAAGATCTTTAAGGACACAGACCTCTCCTTAATTATTCTTCCAACACTTAGCACAGTAAGAGGCATGCAGTAACAACAAAATAAATCTCTATCCATTGTGAAATCTGCAAAAGTTTGTGTGTGTGTGTGTGCGTGTACACGTGAATTATGGAAACATTTATTTAAATGTTAACGTGGTTATCCAGGTGGTGGGATGATGGATAATTTCTCTTTTTTATTAGTAGCATTTCTGTATGAGCATGCATTACTTGTATAATAAAATAAGAGAAGAAGTTTCTGTGCTCAAAAAGCAGAGACACACAGTGCCGTGTCATGCTTTTCCCTCAGGAATGACAAGCCTGAAAGCAGAGACCAGGGGTATTAACCACCCAAGGAAGAGATGTGTGGGCAGAGCTAAGCAAGTCTCCCTGGGTTCTGTGGGATTTGGGGACCTGGGCAGGGCTGGGGACTTTTACCTGGTTCTTGGGCTGTGGAGCAGATTCAATGACACCCTCTCCTGATGTACTGTTCTCCAGCCCTCACAGTCCTGGTTGCCTTGGCAGAGACCCACACAGACTCCTGACATTAGAAAAGACCCACTGAAGGCAAAGAAGGCTCAGGGGTGGGTATCTGTGAGTAGGCCTACTTCTATGTGGTATATATGGTACATAACGTAATACGATACGAAACAGGAGATAATGTGAAAATAAGTCTAAATTGGCATTTTTTTTAAAAGATTTTATTTATTTATTTGACAGAAAGAGACACAGTGAGAGAGGGAACACAAGCAGGGGGAGTGGGAAAGGGAGAAGCAGGCTTCCCGCGGAGCAGGGAGCCCGATGCGGGGCTCGATCCCAGGACCCTGGGATCATGACCTGAGCCGAAGGCAGATGCTTAATGACTGAGCCACCTAGGCGCCCCTAAGTCGGCATAATTTTTTTAGAAGAGATTGAAATAATGTTTACCCAACTACGAATGACGATTATTTCAAGACATCCCTTTCGGTTTAGTTCTCTGACATTTTAGCTTTTGCAAGAATCATGTAACTTCAATAAAGAAAAAAAAACCCAAAAATTTAAAAATGGAGAAAATTCAGAGAAACGAGCTTCAGCTTTTTGGCTGATGCTGTTGATTAGCGGGAGAGCAGAAGGAGAAGAAGGATTCCGTGCTCACCAAGCCATTCCCATGCATGTCAGTTGCACAAAAACAGAGCTGGCGAGAGGCATAAAATTCCCATTTAAGAAACAAGGACATAGGAGTTCAGAGAACATAACTGACTTGACCACAGTCAGGGCTTGTGAGCGGTGGTGCTGGGATTGGAACCCAGGTGGTCCTGGCCTTGAAGTCCATTATTGAATAGAGACCTTCTCCGTGATTCCCCAACACACACGTACCCATGTGGATTTAGGTACGCTCTCGGATTGGTTCTGCCGGGGCTGTATATGTCTGAGGGTCCAGTGTGTCTTTTGGGAGACACAATGACTGGGCTTTTTTGCAGGGAGGGGAATAGTGAGCCTTCAGGACAGAAACTCATAAACAGCTGAGTCATGACATCCCTGACCTCCCAGGCACCTCTCCTCTTCGTGATTCCCACCACTGCACCTACAAAGATGGCTTCCTCCCTCCTGGGTGTGTAGGGTGGCATTCTCCCCGGTGTGGTTTCCAGTTAGGGCCTCTCTCACCAGGGAAATGGTGCTGCTGCTCAGCCTCCTGAGCCCAGGCACCTCCTGAGATCTCTTGCTGTTTGTGACACCATCCCAGATATATTGGCATCAACCAAACACCAGGGTTTTCCAGTGGCTGAAGTCCAACACATGGCAAACTTCATTGCCTTCTCTTCCCTTCCTCAGGGTCGGTGGGAAAATGTACCAAATACTTAGAATGGCACAGGAGTACTTGATGAAAGGCTAATTTGAGCAAAAGCCACCTTGTATCACCAAAGCTGTAAAAGCAAGTGCGGGACAAAGCTATTAAAGTCACCTAATACAGGACGAGATCCCTCCGCCATCCTAGCCACAACCGGAGCACAACCAGGTCCCTTCCCTGGCAGCAAGGCCAAGCGTGTGCTCAAGGGGCCCGAGTGACCATTGTAACCAGGATCCTTTGGGTTCAAAGTAATGTCTCCTCCTGTTTAAGTGACTTGGCCAAGTTTGCTACTCGTGCTTTTAGAGTCACATATCAGGATCCAGACCTTAATTATTAACAGCTTCCAGATTAAGGAAACCATATTGAACAGGAAAGAAAATCATGCAGGGGGAGCAAAGGTTTGGTCTGGGGCACTGGTTGAGAGCAAAGTGGGGGGAAGTGGGTTGTAGCTTGTCAAGGGACTTCTCAAAATGTTCTGATGCAGCTGTGCAGAGAATTGTGCAGAAAGGTGGCTAGGAAAATGGGAGTAGGGTGTCCCCCAAAGAGCGAGCCAAACTAAAGAGAATGCACAATCAAAGCGTTTCTAGGGGACTGGGAGGGGGGCCACCCTGCTTTGCACCCCAGTAGAAAAGTGCAAGAGGGAAACTGTGTTAAACCCCGTCCGCCTGCAGGGGGAGCCAACACCCTTGACTCTGCCCACCAGCCATGACACTGGCATCGTGGCTTTAGAAAACCTGGCTAATGTGGGTGCAAGCTTGCCCCCAGTGAGCCTGGCTGTAGGGCCTCAGGCTGGGGTCAGGCCTGATGAGAGGGGAGTTCGGTCCCTAGGTTTCCCGCTCCAGGCTCATGGCTAGAGGATGGTCTAACCGTGCATGACGTACTCTCTGATCTGCGAGAATGTTGGGTGAATGAGCTTATCTCCTGTACGATTTCCATAGAGAAAGAAATCATCTCTGCCGCCGTTCTGTCAGCTGAGCCAGTGGACAGACACTAGCTTCCCGAGGTGTCTGTTTCTTCTGTAGGGTGGTTTCCTTGTTTGGAATGTGGAGTTTCTTACACAAAGGAAGTACAGTAATTTAACAGTAGAGGCTCAGCCATATCAAACAAATACCAGATCACCTGAGAGTCTGATCTGCTCCTTTCCAGGTTTTGTTTCATTTCCTTCTCCCGGGCGATGTCAGTTAAATTTGCCTCGTTTAGGGGAAAAGAAGGGGGAGGAGGAGAGGACCCCAAGACTCTTCCTGTTCACCCCAGCCCCCCAGCCCACAAGGTAGCAGTCACGGGTTTCCTGAGTTCTTACGCTCTGCTAGATGCTTATTCCAGACACACTCAGATGTTTCATTTAATCTTCCCAAAATGCCATCACACAGATATCATTTTCTGGGGTTCACTGAGGAGGCAACGGAGGATTATAAAAATTAAATACGCTTCCTCAGTGTCAGGACGACATGTTGAAATCAAGTTGAAATCCCATGTGATGTTATGTTTTCTGTTGCCTTGTTCTTTTCCCTATGGTTCATTTTCCATACAAATGATGCACTAGGGTCAGGGCCAAATACATTATTCCGTTAGCTCATGTGGTTCTCACCACACCCCTCTGAGATGGGCATCTTCCTATTTTGCAGATGAGGAACCTGAGGTGAAGTAACTTGGCCTGAGCCCCCAAGTGGGTGAGCCGCGGAGGTGGGATATGGGAAGGCCCCGGAGCCCGGCGCCTCCCACTTGGCCAAGTGCAGACCCCGGATAGATCATGACTCTGCCACTCACTGTTTTCCTGGCCACCAGGAATTCATGGGTCACTTAAACCTGAGGAACCACCGTTTCTTCATGTGGGCATCATAATAAAGAGGGCCACAAAATTTAGCAAGAACTATCACTAAGGCATCGCTTAGAAAAGCAGCAACAAACCAACCAACCAAACAAAACCCCACCTGGAACCTTCACTAGAAGGCTGTCTATTGAGGTGACGTGGTGGATTCTGTATGATGGCATATAATAAAGTCCGTCAACTACAGAACTGTATTCAGTTTAATAATTAAATATATTAAGTAAGTGTTGACAGCAGAAGACACTCACAACAAAACTTAAGTTACAAAAAAGTACTTACTTGATGACTTTGGGGTTAAATATAATAACAAGTATTATTAATACTTATTTAAATATATATAATACCTACAATACTGTGGACATATTCTTTTCCTGGGTAGCCAAAATGCTGATGATTATATATGTGTGTGTGTGTATAGAAAAGCCCTCATCGGCAGTTTCTGATTTTTATATAAGGAGCATTACTTGTGGGGAAAAAAAGGGAAATGAGGAAAGGTCTTTCAAAGGGGTCTTTATTAATGAGACTCTGGGCACAAGGCTCTGCGGTCCGTTTTCCTTCTGGAAGGGCAGGAGTGGAGGGAGAGGCCCCAGGAACACTGAGGGGGACTGTCCCATTTCTGAGCCAAAGCCCACGCATGGCTAACCCTGGACGCACCCGATTTGGGGAATGGAGCTGGGTTCCTGGTTTTCCCTGCACTGGGGGCTGGGAGAGCAGACCTGGCTACAGCCCTTCCCGACGTACCGTCTTCCAGCCCTGAGGTCCTGCATTGGTGCTTAGAGATGCCTGCCAGAAAAGATTCATCAAAAAACCTCGGTCTCTGGACCCAGTGCTAGGAAGGGGCTGAGGCCAACAATGAGCAGAACCCTTCCTAAGAGCCAATGTCGGCAATTTGCCCTTCTTATGAATTACATAATTTATAATGTGCCTACTCCTGCAAAAAAGGTCACTATCTATATAGAATTTTGCAGTTTATGGAATACTTTCGCAATGTGCATGTGCATGACATAATGGAGATGATATTATTCTGAGAAACTCAAGTGCAAACGAGGTGTCAAGGAGTTTGTTCAAAATGTTGATGAAGTCCAGTTGTGCCATTTTAACCACAATATGGGAATGTTTCAATAAAACAAGTGATAAAGAGGGGTGCCTGGGTGCTCAGTTAGTTAAACATCTGCCTTCAGCTCAGGTCATGATCCCGGGGTCCTGGAATCGAGCCCCCCATCAGGATCCCTGCTCAGCAGAGAACCTGCTTCTCCCTCATCCTCTGCCCCTCTCTCCACTTGTGCTCTCTCTCTCTCAAACAAATAAATAAATAAAATCTTTTTTTTTTTTTAAATACAAAGCTGTTTAACAGCATCACTGGGTCAAAGGGATGTCACAACTACCATGCAGATTGCCTATCATTTTTTACATGTAACAGTCCTCATGGGGCAATTTGAAAATACAAATCGAACCCCTTACAGGTGTGCAGGGCCATGAGTTGAATGGACGTTTGTCAATGGGTCTGCAAACAGAGACCAAGGTAATAACAGGAGAGGGCCATGGCCGGACAGGGATGAAACTTGAGATTTGTGGGACTCCAGACATTCTGGTTTCTCACCATCTCATGAGGGTGACATTTCCTCTTGGAGAAGGGTGTCTTCAGAAATGGGGCATATCTGGCTCCCAAGCTCCCAGGGATTTTTTCCACCATGTCGTGAGTGCTCGACATCGTGCCTGTGATCTCACTGGTTTGTCACAAGATTCCTAGGAGGTAGGTATTCTTAATCCCAGTTTACATAAACTGAAGCTCTGGGAGCTTGAGCAATGGACACAAGACCACAGAGCTAGGAAAAGGCAGACATAGAATCTGAACTAAGTCTGATTCCCAAAGAAAGATGTGCAAGAAGCCTCTTCACTACTGCTGCCAAGTCTTCGTGGAACTAGCCATCATGTTCACCTACAAGCCAGAACAATGTAAGCGGCCTCAGGATAGCTGGCCTCTAGCTCGCACCCCCATGGCCTCCTCAAGATGGGGTTGTGTGTGTCCCCACAAAGGAAAGGAGGGGAGTTGTGGAGGAAGCCCAGCCGACCAGCCAGGCAGAGGGGAAACCCCATTGGTTCAGGGCTTGCTTACTTCAGCTGGGCCTCTCAAAGAAAAGACCAGAACACACCATATGCAAAGACGCTGGATTTCCTATTCTTGAAGTTGCTGTGCCTTGAGAAAGTGAAGAAAGATGCAGAAGTGGGCAAATGGTGGCTCTTTAAAAGTTTTATGCAAAGAGGCAGTATAGTGTAATAGAAAGTGATCTGGTTTTTTGAGTTAAAGAGACCAGCTTTGCCATTTATTAACGGATCACATTACCTTTCTGGGCCCCAATTCCTATGTCCATGAAATGAGCATGACACTATGACTTCAAAAAGATGTAATGAGGAATGAAGGCACCCATACTTCCATCTCATCCACTCTAGCCAGGGCTGCCATGTATGGTTTTATAGGTGGTGCACTGCACAATTATGTCTGGTGACAGGATGAATGGGACTGTAATCCATCCCTGACTTCATTCCTGAAGTCCTACTCCCAGACATAGCCTCCACCCTGAGGGAGGGGTACTTTTTCCATATTCGGATAAAGGTGTTATCTGTTTACCAAACTGAGCACCCATTAGACTCTGCTGGAAGGGGCCTTTTAGTGATTCTCACAGAAGTGTCATTTGAGCTCGTTGTGGTCTCCATCCAGCCTGTCATGACTTTCTGTATTCCAACACAGGCTGTTCGCACGTGAATTTCTCACCCTCTATAGATTTGAGGCTATGGTTTTCCTGTCTGGAACCAAGCCCTTTGTACAAACTGGGGGACAATTGTAGGCATGAAGACCTAATGAGACTCTGTTTATTCTGGGAATAGGATGAACATAAGCCCTGGCAAGGACAAGGGAAAGGAGAAAAGCCTTTGATTCATCCCTTTAGGAGAAGGGGCCTTTGACAACCTGGGGTTTAGGTCTTTTCTAAGCCCCTGGCTGCAACTGGAATTTCAAAGTATAACAGGATTTGGGAGGTCCAAGACCCAGGCCGACCGTCAAACTCCAGTTCCATCACAAGCACCCAGGAAAGCCAGAGTTGGCACCCAGAGCCAGGGAGAGAGGTGGCAGCCCCAGCTCTTGGGGACCAGGTTTCCAAGCCTTGTACATATCATGCAGAACCAGGCAACAGGGGAATGCGTGGGCTTAGCAAGCTTTTATGTACCCCCTATCTTGTCCATAAAATGAATAAATATTATGATACTCCGTTCAAATATAAGTACGGACTGCTGTAAATAATAATTCAAGCTGCCATTTAGTGGCCTTATGGATTCCATTAGTCATGATGTCGTAGGCATGTTGGATATGAAAAGGTCAGCAATCTTATGAGTGTCTTAACATTTCTGGCATTTTAAACAGGTCCTTATGTGCAATTGGAAATAGGTACCTAAAGCGTTAAACATAGGCAAGGCCCTGAGCTTTAATAAAGACTTGTCTATGGGCCAGCAGAGAGGAGACACAAGGTCACCAAATGGTCCCATAGCCAATAAATGGCAGAGCCTAAAGCCAAAAGGATGTCTGTCTGACTCCAGGCTTCTGGATCTTTACCTCCACATGATGCTAATTGTCCCTACTGACCAAGAGAACCTCAGGGAAGGGGCATATTTAGCATCAACCCCTCACCTGTTTCTTGGCTACCATTTTTACTGAGCACTTGCACCTGCCAGGCACTGGGCTGCTTTAATAGCACAATCTTGTTTCATCCTTAGAATAACTCTGAGGGGTATGAACTATTATTCCCATTTTCAGATGGTAACTTGCACAAAACCACAGAGCTAGGAAAAGGAGGCAGCTGGGTCACAATGGGGTCTGTGTGACTCCAAACCTCCTCACTTCACTATACTGCTGCCAAGGTTCTGTGGTGCTGGCAGCTGTGTCCTGCCATGAACCAGAACATGCTGGCAGCCCCAGGAATAGTTGCCCCCAGACAGAAGCCCCATGGCCTTCTGTTGTAGCTCCTTAGGATGGGGCTGTATGGGTCTTGCCTTGGGGAAGAGAGAGGAGTAGGGGAGAAGCCCAGTCTGCCAGGCAGAGAGGGGAAACCCCACAGGGACAGATACTGCTTGCCCTAGTGCTTTGCAGAGAAAGGGAAAAGGTCTGAGCAGGAAGGAGTGGTCCTAAGTGGGGAGCTTGGCCATGAGAGTGAGTCAGAGTGGGGCCAGCCACCGAGACACTGGGACACACACTTGTGGCCACTCTATGCAAAGATACTGGGTATTTTTTCTTATGGTTTCACTGGTTTGGAGGAAAATGCAGAACCATGTCCCCTCATTATTACTTCATTCGGGAGGCAGCGTCATGTGCTTCAGAGGTGAAGAGACCAGCTTTGTCATTTATGAACTGCCTGATACAAGACAAGCACACAATCTGAGATCCAGTTTCAATGCACTTGAAATATGGGTAATAAGATTTACTTTGGAAAAGTGTTAAAAGATTAAATGCAAAAGTGTGAGATGTACAGGTATTTCCACCTCATCGGCTCCAACCAGTACTGCCATGTGTGATTGGGCAGGTCATGCACAGGACAGTGATAGCTGGCAGATGGCACCATGGGGGCTGGCACCATCCCAGGCTTTGTTCCTGAGCCAGGCACTCAGGTTCTGCTCTGCTTGGAGGGGTAGAAGGACACCAGTCATTAGTGCAAATGGGGACACTGTGAGGTATGATTGCCTCCTGGTGTCACCGTTTGCAGTGTGATCCAAGTGACTTAAGGAAGAGGGTAAAGAGAAATCACGGCAAGGTGAGCAAAAGGAAAAAGCATTTGGTTCATTCCTCAATTTCCTCATCTGTAAACTGGAAGTGAGATGAATACTTACATCTCCCACACCTAAAGCTCTCAAGATTAAACAAAATAATATACTGAAAAGACCTGCCACGGAGAGGTTGCCAAACATGCATTTTTTTTTCACTCCTTTCCCACTCTGGGGGATGCCAATTCATTGCAAAGGATTATTGAAACATTCCCTAAAAACAAGTAAATATTTCGTGAACATAATTGAAACTCTTTTTAAATTGCATTTGGTTTAATATCACAAATTCCATGAAAGGATTATTGCCAAGTAGAGAAAATTTAAAATATATCCAACATTTTGAAGTTTACTGAAGTTGTTGAAAAAGACAATGCATCCTCACAAAATCAAATTGTCAGTGCATCTTTGGCTTAAAAAAAATGTATGCCCTTTGAGCCAGCAAAAAAACTTTAGGAACATTTCCTAAAGAAATAATCACATATACACAGAAAGGTTTAGTTCCAGAATACTTTGATAGCAAAATATAAGCCTACAAGTCCATTGGTCAAGAATTAGTAAGCAAAATGTGCTGTATTCACAATGAACATGTTTTAAAGTCTTTGGAGAAAGAGAGTTATGGAAATACTTCCACAGTCAATGGGAAACTGTTCACCACATATTATTGAGCATAAAAGCAACGAAAAAAAAAGAAAGTTTAAAAATGTTTGTAGACTATGATGCCATGATCATTGGGCACCACACCCCTTGAATGTGTGTGTGTGTGTGTGTGTGTGTGTGTGTGTGTGTGTGTGTGTGAACAAACATATAACTATGTTTATTTCCTGGTAATGAGATTACAGGCACATTTTGCCATCAATTTGTTCTGTAGTTTCTGGTATACATTCTTTGAGAAAAATGAAAAAAATTTGAGGATTCTCATACTTGAAAATGCTGGGATGAAGGACCTCATGACTAATCTTTCCCACTGAAGGGTAAGAATGCAGAGAGACCTCAGCATTCAGGTGTATTTCTCCCACATTTCTGGGTGACCACACAACTGCGAAAGTTCAGATCGCACCAAACTTCTAATTCTCCCGGGACAGGCAGGCTGGAAGAAGAAGTCAGGACTTACCTATTTGAACGATGGCGGGGGGGGGGGGGGGGGGGGGGG
>NW_027397096.1:9365682-9433816 GCF_003265705.2 Callorhinus ursinus | reverse complement strand
GCAGATGTGACCCCAGCTACTCCTGATGCGCTGTTTTCCCTTTCCACGGCCCCTGACTTCTCTGAATGGGTGTTCACAGATGCCTGATAAGAGGAAAGACCCATTTAGAAGCTTTGAAGTCTTATAATTCCGAAATAATGATTTTAAGTGCCTTTACAATATCATTCAAAAACTTATAATTGATATCATATCAATTACTTAGGAATAAATCTAATCAGCTATGTGCGGAAAATTATATATTACTAAGGAAAAAATTGAAAATGTGTTCATAAACGGAGGGACATGCCATGTTTATGAGTTAGAAGACTTCCTATGCTAAAGATGTCAGTTTTCGAGGCACCTGAGTGGCTCAGATGGTTAAGCGTCTGCCTTCAGCTCAGGTCATGATCCCAGGGTCCTGGGATCGAGTTCCGCATCGGGCTCCCTGCTCCTTGGGAGCCTGCTTCTCCCTCTGCCTCTCTCTCTCTCTGTCTATCTCTCATGAATAAATAAATAAAATCTAAAAAAAAAAGATGTCAGTTTTCCTCAAACTGAAATTTAATACAATCCCGGTCAAAATCTTAAGAGGATTTTTCATAAAAATGCATGAAAAGCTGATTCATGATAAACTGATTCTAAAACTTATATGAAAGCTTCAAAAAAAAATCAAGAATAATCAAGACAATCCTAAACAGAGTTGCAGGACTTGAGCTATTATTTATCAAGACTTACTATTATTATGTGTGGCAGTAAATGAGACAGTGTGGTATTGGCGCAAGACAGACCAATGTGAAGATGTATACACACAATCTCCTAATTTATGGCAAAGGAGCCACTATAATACAAAGTGGGAAAAAATCTTTTCAGTAAATAAAACTGGATTGAATGGATTATTCACATGAAAGAACAGAACCTTGTCTCCTACCTCACACCTCACACCTCACACAAAAATCCCTGTTTCAGTTGGATCATGGACCTAAGTGAAAGGTAAAGCAATAAAGCTTCTTGAAGACAATATAGTAAATAGCTTCAAGGTCTTGGGAGAGGCAAATATTTCTTAGATATTATAGAAACATTACTGACCATACAAATAGATAAATGGGATCTCATTAAAATTAGACACTTTTCTTCATTGAATGACACCATTAAGAGAGTGAAAAGGAAAGTCACATTGGAAAAAAATGTGAACACATACACACGACAAACAGCTTGTGTCCAGAATCCCTTACAAATCAACAGAAAAATGGGCAAAAGTGTTGAACAGACACTTCACAGAAGAGAAAGTGGCCATTTGTTAAAAAATAATGTCAAATTCCAGGAAGGTAGTTTTTAATTGTGTAGGCTGACACAATTTCTGAATCTTCTAAAATGTCCCCATAAAAACACACAAAACAAAATAGCAAAATTCAAAGCACAGAGACAACAAAACTGGGGAACAAGGTATCCCCTCAAACTTCAAAATATGAGTAGACAGAAGGGAAAAAACAACTACCATCTATCAGACCAGTAAGGTGTTGGTATCTATGCAGAAATCCGGAGGAAGCAACAAGGTGGGGAGAGGGGTCCTGTTCCCCTCAGACTTTCTGAGGAACCTACTAGAGATTGATCTTCAATGGACCAACATGACTGGAGAGATATCAAAATGGGGACCAGTTAAACCATAAACTATGCATTTACAGAATTCTACTGAATAATGGTCCTGCGGAGAAAGTCTACGAACTAGCTAAATGCTCTGACAATGTAAACACAATATACCTATCAAAAATTGGGGAGGGGGATGGAAAGAACATATAAAAAGTAGAGTAAATGTGATGAGTATGTTAGAAAGATTAAATGGGAATGAAAAGATGTTACTTCAAATCAGCTGCTGGAGGTAGCGGAGTGGGGGAGAGGGAAACAAGGAAAGTTTGTTATTACTATTACTCATAGTAGGACACCTGTAGATAATAACCTCCAAAAAAGTAGGGACTGAGGGTAGTATTAAAAATCTTGGTATAAGGTTACCATTACAACAAAAATATAAACCTTTCTAAATACAAGACATATAGTAAAAGAGAGAGAAAGGGACAGAGGGAGAGATCATACAAATAAAAGAGTGAAATAAAATAGTAAAAGACCATATATCTAACAAAGAGGGAATAAAACTATACCAGTAAATAATAACAAAAGGGTAGGAAAAGCCATACAATTAAAAGGAGTTCCTATCTTTTAGAGATAGATACAGAAATAATATGTAAAGAAATAATGTCTGGAATTTGCTTTACAATAACATGGGATGAAGGGAAGCAGGCAGGATTAGAGATGAGAAGATGATCACACGTTGATAATGGTTGAAGCTGGGTGAGGGGTATGGGTTCTATCCTAAAACTAGGGAAATTAAAACTATCCCAAAACTAGGGAACAGAAGACTGTTCTGTTTGCTTTGTGCTTAATATCTCCCATAGTTAAAAGTTTAAAAATAAGATATGTTGAGGGAATGTTCAAAACATTTTAATGAGCAACGTGTTTGTATTCACAGACGCAATAAGTATGGAAAAAAATACATTGAGAAATGAACAATGTTTCTCTGGGCAATGATATTGTGGGTGCCATTTATGTATTTGTTTATATAGTTTTGGCTATAGAGTCTTGTTTTTCAACCATAAATATGTATTTGGGGTGGTGAAAGTTATTCTTGTTTTAGATATTTATTTATTTATTTATTTACAGAGCGAGAGCCCGTGCACACGCAGGCACGTGCCTGGGTGGTGGGGAGGGGCAGAGGGAGAGTGAGAATCTCAGGCAGACTCCCCGCTGAGCATGGAGCCCAATGCTCAGCTCAGTCTCATAACTCTGAGATCATGCCTTGAGCCAAAATTAAGAATCAAGAGTCGGGCGCTTAACTGACTGAGCCACCCAGGCACCCAAAAAGTTATAACTTGGGGCGCCTGGGTGACTCAGTCGGTTAAGCATCTGCCTTCGGCTCAGGTCGTGATCCCCAGGTCCTGGGATCAATCCCTGAGTCGGGCTCCCTGCTCAAGAGTTCATTACTATTTAACACGTTTTTGGAAAGATGGAGGTGGACCAAGCAGTGTTCCTGCTGGACTGAGGAAATCAGGCAGAGCTCTTACCCTTACCTCTTTCAAGGGCTGGTGAGCAGACCTGGCCACTCCCACTGCTGATGCCTGTCCTCCTGATCCACGGTCCTGGTCTTTGGGGCACTGCTCCACACAAATACTTTCGTTATCAAAAAAGATTCAGCTGAAACTTGCATGATCCTTGTCATACTAAAGTTTGAGAAATACTGCTCTAGTCAGGACAACTGAGTGTGTCAATTACACTTGTGGTAGAAATAACCATGTAAACAGGTTTTCAAGGGTTAGAGGCAGAAGTGGGGAGGGAAATTGTCAGATGATACATTTGCATTTTGAGGAAAACAGTGGCCTGATTGGGGCTGCGCCGTAGGAAGAACAACCTCCCATTCACGCGGAGAACTGCTTGGAATTCAATATACACAACACATATTTTATGGGAGAGGGAATAAGGGGAGGATGGCAATGGTCCAGGTATGTAATCAGGGCGGTAGCAGTAGGTATGGAAAGATGTAAAGGAAATGTTGAAAGAAGAGTTGACAAAGTCTGGTAATTGATTGCATGGTAGAGGTGGGGTGTGGCAATGCAGCCAGACATTTCAGACGGTACAGGGAGGAAGAAGAGAAAGAAGGCAGAGAAGAGGAAAAGTAGAAATCGTATTAGAGAAGCCTCAGCAGCGTTTCAGGAATGAAAGGGTCCTGAACAATGTCAGATACTGCAGAGATATCAAGGAAGTTGACAACTGTGGAAAATTATTAGATTGTCCACCAGGAAGGTATCGGTGCCCTTGGAGGGTAGCAGTGTATGTGTGGTGGGGGGAGGTATTGGTGGCGATTGTGGTGGTGCTGGTGGCAGTGGCTGAAGTTATCCTGTAAGGGCTCAGGAGTGACGGGTGGTGAGGAAGAAAGACACAAAAGATAGAAGCAGGGTTCAGAAAAATGATTTCTCAGGAATGAGAAGATGTATCAGGTGATGGGGAGTAAGGAGGGCACTTGATGGAATGAGCACTGGGTGTTCTATGCAAATGATGAGTCACTACATTCTACCCCTGAAACCAATAATGCATTCTAGGTTAACTCACTTGAATTTATTTATTTATTTTTAAATAAAAGGTATTCAATCGGCAAAGAAGTCAAACTCTCTCTCTTCACAGACGACATGATACTTTATGTGGAAAACCCTAAAGACTCCACCGCCAAATTACTAGAACTCATACAGCAATTCAGTAATGTGGCAGGATACAAAATCAATGCACAGAAATCAGTTGCTTTCTTATATGCTAACAATGCAACTGTAGAAAGAGAAATTAGAGAATCGATTCCATTTACAATAGCACCAAAAACCATAAGATACCTTGGAATAAATCTAACCAAAGAGGTAAAGGATCTATACTCTAGGAACTACAGAACACTCGTGAAAGAAATTGAGGAAGACACAGAAAGATGGAAAAACATTCCATGCTCATGAATTGGAAGAATAAACTCACTTGAATTTAAATAAAATCTAAAAAAGAATGAGCAGATGTATCTGTTTGTAGGTAGAATAAATGGAGAGATTGTGGGGACACACAGTAGCTGTTGGTGCAGGGTCAAGAGCAGGAGCTTGAAGGCCCACAGACTGCAGTTGGAGAGGCTGACCGTGGCAGGAAGGGAGGGAGAAGGTAGGCAGGCACAGAGATACCAGCCTGAGTATGGGTGGTGACAGTTAAAACATGCCCTGGTACCTACTGATGTGGACTGTTCTCCATGTTTACCCATCTTCACTTCCATTTCCCCTCTTTTATACTGCACACGGCCAGCCCTATATTTCCCACTTTGTGGCTCTCTTGTTCTAAGACGGGTGGGGCTGGTCTTTGCCTGGACTTATCCACTGCCTGGAGCTCTGTGCTGAGAATGAGGAGGACCCCAAGGGCTCTGTGTGGTTTATACTTCTGAGATACCCTGGCCACTCTGAAACCAGCATCTGAAAGGCCACAAGAACCAGATTCTTAGAGATCTTGCTTAAAGTTCCCTGTATAGTTCTTAAGTTTTCAGAAAGTCACAAATATAAATGAGAGTCGGTGAGCTGATGCAGGTCATTCGTTACCAACCCCTGTGGCTTTCTTGACATGACCTTATAAAACGTCCAACCCTAGAACAAGAGAGGACTCATGACCCACAGTTTGGGGGTCAGTCCCTAAGCCTCTGGCATTCTTGGGGCTTCCCTGGTGGAAGAGCCGTGACCAGAACTGCCTTCCAAGCATTGACTTGAAGTCAATTCTGTGTCCTGCAATGGGATGCCGGAGCCAAGGCAGAGTAGTAGAGAGGTCCAATTTCAGATCTTAGCTAAGGCTCTTAGTGCTGTGTGTCCACGCAAAGTTATACCTTATGAGTGCCTGGCCAGGTATTGTTTCCTTTTCACTCTAAATGAAACTGCATTCTCAGTTAAAGTAGTCTTAACTATCTCTGCCATGGCCTATTGACTTCCTTCTCCTCCAGGGCATTGACCCTACAGAACTCCAAGTAATTATATGGCCTACTGATCTGTAGACCCAACAGTCACCCATGTTGGAGTTGAGAGGCTCTCTTCTTGGGCTCAAGAGGAAAGAATCTGGCATAAAGGAGAACTGATGTCACAGCTTGAGTCCAAAGGCAGTCTGAAGGCAGAACTCCTTGTTTCTCAGGGTACCTCTGTCTTTTTCTTTGATGGTCTTCAACTGGTTGGATAAGACCCACCCACATTATTATATCTGCTTTACTCAAAGTCGTCTGATTTACTTGCCCAGGTGAGTTACATAAGGCAGTCTACAGTGTCACAGCCTAGAAGGAGTTGCACTGATAACACCTGTGCAGGGAGACAGGTTCTCTTTGCCCTTGGCTGAGAAAGTAGACCCAAATGAGTGCAGGTAGCTGGGCTTAGAAGATGTCAGTAAGAAGGGACTGGAAGGCAGGATATCTTCTTTGCCCTGTTGACATCTCCATCATCTAGAGGAAGAACCCTCCCACATGGTACTCAGTATATCCTTGCTGAGATGCTGCTGATTATAGGAACTCCTGCACACACCTTAATTAGTCACAATGACCCAGGATGGATAGGGTTAAGCAAGAGTGTATTCAGAATAAATATTCTATAAAAGGAACCACCGGGCAATACTACTGAAATCTTCAGAAATCAAACATTTATTGTCTGAAGAGACATCCAGTGCTGTGGTTCCAGATGTAGAGAAAGGACCAGTCAGGAAAGGACTACAAATTTGGTCATTACACTTTGCTGGCTTAACTATGCCCAGTGGATTCCTATCCACCTTGCTTGGCATGGCAATGAAGGCCCTCCAGATTTGGTCTGGAGCCCCTGTTAAAGCCTCCTCCAGTCCCCCTGTGCCGGTACCCTGCCTCTCCCAGTGCTCCAACCCCCAGCGCTCCCCATCCCCAAGGCCACTGCACACTGGTCCTGCTGCCTGGATAGTTCACCTGGCTCCCCCTCTACCTGGGGACCTCCACCTCATCGCTCAGCTTCCAGCTCACATACTTCGCACCACCTAAACATTTTCCCAACTTCTTGGGAAACAAGAAGCTCATAATTCCCCTTTCTGCTCCTGCAGAACTTTGCACAAACCTCTGCCATAGCATCAGGCAGGTTATATTATAATTACTTACATGGGTCTGTCTTGCCGAACTTGCCTTGTATGTGTTCTTATTCCAACACCAAGCACAGTGTCTTGGTGGCCGCCAGCAATCAATAAGGCAGAAGGAACCAATCTCAAGGATTTTTAATCAGTGTCCTGGGAACCCAGGAGCATGGTCGTGTGTCTCAGTTGAGCAATTGGGCGCAGCTACCTCCCTCCCTAGGAGGAGGGTTCTTTATTCCTTCCCATGACCTTTGTTAGGTCGGACAATTCCAGTTCTCCCGCCTTTGCAACCAGCTGCTCTTCCTCAAGACTTCTGCAGACTTCTGCGTGTAGAGGGTGGGTGGGTGTTCCTTTTGCCTGAGATGCTGACTAGGGGCCCATCCTTCACCCACAAGCAGATCTCCAGTTTCCTTACATTCATTTCTCGGTGGACAGCAACCCTGTAGATCAGTCCACAGTTTACTGTAGTATTTCTTACCCTTTCAGATGGTGTTGTCCCTGGAATAAATGATGATCCTTCTAGAGTCAAGGCTCAAAAGAAACCTATACCTCCTCAGAGGAGATACATATTCTGTCCCTCATGACCACAACTGCAACAAAATTCATTCAACCTACAGGGAGGCTTGGAAAGAGAACATCCATATGGATACGATGAATGGAAACTCATGCCTAATTCTGTCAGATTCACATAGGAAAACCAGTCTCAGGTCAAAGGTTGGGTTACCTTTCTTAATCTCCCCCAAGGCTGACTGCTGGAAAGCCCTCAGCAGACCGACCTGCTGTACCAAGTCTGTAAGCCCAGGCACCTCCACCCTCCCAAAAAGGAAAGCCCCCAGGATGAAGGTGGTGCTTAGCCTCACATCAATAGGCAGTGTGGTACACACACAGAATCCAGCCCAGTTTATAACTTCCATTTTGAGGGAATGCAGCTGGGCTGTGCTGGATATATGAGTGGTACTGAGTAACATCTCATATCCACATAGTAATCTGGCTCCTTTATTCTGTCCTACTACAGAGGGAGAATTTTCTGTCTGGTTCAGATGCCTCTTCAGAGAGAGAAAAATGCAAATCGATTTATAGCTGGAAAACTTGTCAGCCAATTTCCTTATCAGTTTACTGTCGTCTCACACAAAGTTTCCTGGTACCTTTGAGAATTATGTTCAAGGAATTTCTCATGAGGGTCAAAAGTGAAGGTCTATAAAGATGTGGTCCATATATACAATGGAATATTACTCAGCCATTAGAAAGGATGAATATCCACCATTCACATCAACACGGATGGAACTGGAGGGGATTATGCTAAGTGAAATACGTCAAGCAGAGAAAGACAATTATCATATGGTTTCACTTTTATGTGGCACATAAGGGATAGCACGGGGGACCATAAGGGAAGGGAGGGAAAACTGAAGAGGAAGAAATCAGAGAGGGAGACAAACCATGAGAGACTATGGGCTCCGGAAAACAAACTGAGGGTTACAGAAGGGAGAGGGGGTGGGGGATGAATATTAAGGAGCGCACATGTTGTGATGAGCACTGGGTGTTATATGCAACTAATGAATCGTTGAACATTACCTCAAAAACTAATGATGTACTATATGTTGGATAACTGAACATAATAAAAAAATAAAATTAAAAGAAGTGAAGGTCCAAGCTATATAGCATTCGAGCCTGTTTCGGCATTTGATAAATAAAACAAACCACGTTCAGATTTTCCATTTCAAGTTCCCGGGATGGCTCATCCACCATTCCCCTTGCCATAATTAATGTACTTACATAAGTAGGGATACAGCCTTGGTCCTTAGCTTACCTTTGCACATTTGAAGGGTACTTTTTCAGCAGAAGCTAACCAAACCTAAAAGCTAATTAATTGGAGGTCTTATTTGTCCTTAAAAACAGAGCTCTGTGTAAACAATCTAGGATTAAAACACAAAGTGTGGACTTTCTCACAGGTCCTGTGGGGTCTCTGCTCAGAGTGTCTACCTCACCGAGAAAGTTGTCCTGAAATGAAATGTGTTTTCCAATTCTGTGTCTAGCGCTCCCAACCTGAGCCACTCACCATCTCCACATGCCTCTCCAGACAGCTCATGCCCCACATACACCTTACACATGGAGGTTTGGTGAAATGATTATTTGGGGGTAGGGGGAAGGAGGCTGGAAACAAGCCAATCTTCTGTGTAAACTGAGGGGAGCTATTAAGTGTAGGGGTGGACAGGTTTTTATTGGTTTATTGGTTCTATGGGCATTGTTTTTCTTTTTCTCAATCACTTTGCAATGAGTGGTTATAGCTTCCAAGAGAATAAGGCTTTTGGTTCATTCCACCGAGAGAAAGGCTCTTTCAGGATCCGTGATTTTTTCCCCCCTCAAAGTCAAGGGCTCGTTTGGGATTAAAAAAACAAACTTTGAAAGATTCTGCCTCCCAGATGATACCTTCCTACAACAACCTGTTCACAGACTTCCCAATAGCCAAAACCAGAGCGAGGGGAGCAGCCTAATTTTTACACCCTACAATTTGCACCAGGGCTATGGAATGTTCTGCCTTGAATATGCTCAGAAACTTGGCATTCTAAAGAGGCAAATCAAATAATTACACAATAAGGAGTACTTGGAAAAAATCTTTTCCAGCATGGTTTTTTTTTTTTTTTTTAGATGACTTTCTTTTCTGAAGGATGTATGCAGAAAGGTGAGGGGAGAGAGTCATAGCTACCCAGCCAGACTGGAATCCAAGCCTCAGAATCCTGTGAACCTGTAACACGTTTCTGCTCTGTTAGGTGGAGTCAACCATACTTCATACACAGAGTTGGGGAGTGATGGGTGGTCAGGAGGTGACACGTATAGGCTGTGGGGAGAGACAGCCACCCCAAAGGTGGTGAATAGCTTAGGCCAATTAAAAAGTGCTGGAGGTATCACAATCCCAGATTTCAAAATATACTGACAAAACTCTAATAATCAAAACAGTATGGTACTGGCACAAAAATAGACACATAGATCAATGGAATAGAGTCCAGAAATAAACCCATGATTTTATGGCCAATTAATCTAAAAAAGGCAAGACTCTACAATGGAAAAAAAGGCAATCTCTTCAACAAATGGTATTGGGGAAACTGGCCAGCTACGTGCAAAAGAATGAAACCAGACCACTTTCTTACGCCATATACAAAAATAAACTCAAAATAGATTAAAGACTTAAATGTGAGACCTAAAACCATAAAATTCCTAGAAGAAAACATAGGCAGTAATTTCTTTGACATTGGCAATAGAAACATTTTTCTAGATATGTCTCATCTGGCGAAGGGGGAGAAAAAAAGCAAAATAAAAAGCTTCTGAGCGGTGTAGAAAACCATCAACAAAACTAAGGCAACCTACTGGCTAAGAGAAGATATTTGCAAATGATATATCTGATATGGGGTTAATATCCAAAATACATAAAGAACTTACACAACTCAACACCAAAAATAACCCCAAATCACCCAATTAAAAAAATAGGCAGAGGACCTGAGTAGACAGTTTTCCAAAGAAAACATACAGATTTGGCCAGCAAACACAAGAAAAGACGCTCATCATCAGGGAAATGCAAATCACCACCACAATGAGATTGGTACCTCAGAACTGTCAGAATGGCTAAAATCAAAAACACAAGAAATAAGTTTTTAGGAGGCGGAGGAGGGACAGTGAAGTATCCTCCAAACTGAGAGGGCACCTTGAGACCAAAAAATGAAGCAAGTTTATAAAGATATAGTTTATAAAGATACTGTAAAGGTGGCTCAGTTGGTTAAGCGACTGCCTTCGGCTCAGGTCACGATCCCAGAGTCCTGGGATCGAGCCCCGCATCGGGCTCCCTGCTCCGCGGGAGGCCTGCTTCTCCCTCTCCCACTCCCCCTGCTTGTGTTCCCTCTCTCGCTGTGTCTCTCTCTGTCAGATAAATAAATAAAAATCTAAAAATAAATAAATAAATAAATAAAGATATTCTAAAGCTGGAAGTGAGTGTAAAGTGAGATGGTACTTTGTATACGGGCCTGTGTGAGGCTGAGTGTTAATTATCTTCCCCTCGTTTATATGGCTCCCCAAATCTGGGTGACCGCAGAGTCTGCTGAGCCTTTATGCACAGCCTTGTCTATAGAGTGAATAAGTAACAGGTATTTTAACTCTGTGAAAGTCCTCTCGAGAGTGCTGCCACTGATGTGACTCAACCTCAATGCTGTCCAGTCTCTGTGTCTCTCCATTCCATATTTCAAATTCCCAGGAGGGGAAAAACATCAGCTTTATCAAAAGTCTCTATCTGGTTCATTCAGCTAATGTCAAGGAGGCAGCCCTTCAGTGGAGGAACCTGGGCACCAGAGGACTGCCTGTGGGGAGTTGCTCTGGTCTTCCATTAACTTCTACCTCCACCTGTGGTGATCTGAAAAGGATTCCAGGGACACATCTGGATTCTATCCATACTGCCTCCAGCCCCTATAGTGACCAACCACGCTTTTTCTAAAAGATCTCTCTTTTCCTCTGCTACTCCTAATAGGCCACATATCTTTAAGCTCAACATTCCAAGATTTACCCGTCCTGGAGAGAGGAAAGGGGTCATATCTTATTTAGACCCACATCTGGCTGCCTGGCTGCCCCTATTTCACACCCAATTACCCCCACCCCATCTCCCTAGTCTTGCCCACATATTTCCAGGAGTTCCCGAGGTGTCCGCATGTGCTCACCAACAAGCCCACTCATGACCTTCTCATATGGCCTCTGTGGTATGCTCTGGTCTCCACAAAGCCATTTGAGCCTGCCCCCATTGTCAGGATCCTTGCAGGCATGCCACCCTGTGCAACAGGCCACTCTCTCCAGGTAATTCCAAAGCTAGCAATCCCCCCAAGTGCCAAATGGTGCCTTGTTTCCATTAGTCTTCACATGGTCACACCATGTTCTGGATGGCAGTGGGGAGACTGCCTCACTTCCCAGGCTCAGAAGTCCTGTGACATACTGAGTAGAGAGGATAGGTAGAAAGCCAGTTCCTGCATCTCTCCTGCCTGTCTCTAACATGGCCACCCCAGACTTGCTAGCAGGTTCTCCCACCTGATTCATGGAGACCACCTCCCAGGAGAGCATGGCTGGGGCTTGTCAGACCAGGCAGTCGGGGGCTCCGCTGGGTGTCGTCTAGCCTCGAGGGAGTGAGGAGCGTCCTGGGACAGGCTCACCCTGAGGGAGAGAAGGGACTGGAGTAGAATTCAGCACAGTAAAAATAGGTTGTGGTTGCCAGAGGGGATGGCAATCCATCTGGCTTGGGGACCATAACCTGGAGTTGTCCCCAGTCCTTATAGATTATGCCTGCACCCGTAGGGCCACAGGACTGTAAGAAAAAAACAACAGGAAACACTAAGCCTCTGGTTTCTCTGTTCTCACTTCTGTCCTCCTGAGGTTAAGGGGCAGCTGTTACCTGTGATCCCTCGGGCCTCAGGGAAACTCTAGTTCCATGCTTAGAGAAGACACCCTGTCCAAGCTGTTTTTTAAAGCCTAGGTTCTGTGAAGGTGAAGCAGGGCTGAAGGAGGCTGACCTCCCTCACGCCTACAGAGCGGGGCCAGAGTGTGTCTCTGGAAGCTGAAGCCCTCCAGCAGCTGCCAAAGATAACACACACCTGTGTGTGCCGCCTTCCCAAACAAGCTCTTTGGGCCAATAGCAAGAGCCCTCCCCATTCAGCAGACGAGGCCACTAAAGATTAAGGGCCGCCACGTGAGCAAATGAAAGAACACGGAGTAGGGGGAGCAGAACTAACCTCTAGGGAGCACCTCATCCACACCCAGAACTTCATGGGCTTCACCTCACTGTGCCAACCCAACCGTGACATCATATTGAGCACCTCCAATTCACAGATCAGGACCCGGTCCCAGCTCAACTTGTTCATAATTACTGAGGAACTTAGTTGCAAGGCTGGGTAGGAGATACACTAGTTCTGTCTAACTTCTCAGGGCATGCTCTCTCCTCCACACCCCCTCCTTGCCTTTTCCTCTACTGCTGGTCCCCACCAGGGCTCAGGGGCACCTGTCATGTTGCAGGGGGGCCGGGGTAAGGAGGAGCTGACATTCCCTACCACGGCCTCCCAAATTCCTTAACTTGACTCACCTGTTGAAGTTCTTCACTTGCCATACCACCCGAGAGACCACCGGTCAACACTTGTTTCTGGTGAATCAGTCTCCTGCTATTCTATATAGGGGGGCAAGGGAAACCACGCCTAGATAGGATTATTTTCTTCCCCGCTTACCAGCTTTTATAAGACATACATAAAATGAATTAAAAGTCCATACTTCACAATTACACTATGGTCTTTATGATCTTGTTCACGCAGCTCTCACCTATGGACTTGCGTTGTCTCCCACATAGCTGTTGGTGGGAATACTCCTATCTTGGGAGGCTGACTTTGTGGGATGTATGGCCATGAAGCTTAGGTCATGTCAACCCTGATCATGGGAGGCTAGATATGGGGTGTGCAGGAGAGGAAATAGTCTCCTCTATCCTTTTGGGTCCCTGGCTGGGCCTAAGAATTAAACTGACATAAGACAGATTCACAGGAGAAAAGCATACAAACTTTATTCAAATGCTTACATATAGATGGGAGCGTTCACAAGAGAATGAAGATCCAAAGTGACCAGAAAAGGACACTTTTATACCATTTAGACAAAGAAACAATAAATCTGTCTAGAATTGACAAGACAAAGGAGTTGGGCTGGGGTAGTACATGGTGAAGTGACTACGATGACAAGGATTAGTTCACGAAGTTTGTTTGCACAGATTTCCCAGATTTTTCCAGTCTCTGATGATGGGAATGTCTTCCTTCCTACTGGTATAGGGAAGGCACCTTTCATCTGGGAGTTTTATCTCCTGCTCTCAGGAAGAAGGAGGATCAGAGTACATATTCTGTCTTGATAATCTCCTTTCTGATGTAAGTGGAGTTGGATCTCTCTAGGTTGTATTTGTGGTTTAAGAAAGAATGTAAATGCATTAATTTAAACATAAGGGCTTACAATGAAAAGTAATTTTCCTCCCCATTCCTGACTTTCAAGCTCTTCTACCCTGTTCCCTCTCTAGAGGGACCACTATTGTAATTTCTTGGGTTTCCCTCTAGAAATAGTCTCTCCCCCCCCGTACCCAATAATATTCTGAAAATATTTTAATTTAATGCTTGCATTAATGTCAAGGTCATTTGGAATGCATATTTGGGCTGATATGTATTTGGTTAAATTCAAGATACACACCTGAGCTGTTTTCTGATCTTCTGATTATACAATTTTTTTCTATCCCCTTTATTTCTGTTCCTTGTTTTACCATGTGGCATATAATCTTATGCTAATTGCAGAGATGGGCAATTAAAAGCTTGCATTTCCTAACATCGGGAGTCGTTTTTTTGTTTGTTTGTTTGTTTGTTTGTTTGTTTTTTGTTTTTAAGTAGGCTCCACATCCGATGTGGGGCTGGAACTCACAACCCAGAGATCAAGAGTCCTATGCTCCACCAACTGAGCCAGCCTGGTGCCTCAGGCACCTGGGGTACACATAGTTCCATGAATACACATGTCTATTCATGAGGAATTTACCCTTAGTCACAATCATCTGCATGTCCTTCTTCTGATACACGGTGGTAGAACGCAGTTTGGGGGGTAGAAAGCAACAGTTGTAGATTTTGCATTCTCTCAGGAGAGTTGCAATCATTCTCCCGTAACTTGGTCCTCCAGAAATAGTAGATGGATTACTATATTGTACTTGCATTTGAAATTTCTCACTCTTGTTTATTCTGGGCACTTATTTCCTATCAGCTTGTAACATGGTAGCATTGATTGGTACAGATAATATAATATTCATGTCATCTGATTTCATTCCCTTAGTGTTGTGAACATTAGTATTCAGTCTAAAGGGATACAATTATGTCAAGAGCTCCCTGGTCTTGTTTTACATTTGTTTCATTATCCATGGAAGGGATTTCTTTTGTACAGCAGTCTTTATTTTGTTGGTGTTAACTAGAATGAAATAAGCAAATATGAGGTTGATATAAATGTAACTTTTTAAATATTTTTTATTTTACAAATAATCATTGTATAAACTTTGAAAAATTTGGAAATGTATAAGGAGGAAAATGAAAATCATCTGACCTGAATAGATGTTTCTCAGAGGAAGACATACAGATGCCTAACACATACTTGAAAAGGGGACCAATATCACTAGTCATCAGGGAAATACAGATTGAAACCACAATGAGATATAGTCTCACACCCATTAGAGGGTCTATTATCAAAAAAGAAATAAATGAAAAAAGAAGACAAGTGTTGGAGAGGATGTGGAAAAAAGAAATTCTTGAGAATTGCTGGTGGGAATGTAAATTGGTATGGCCACTGTGGAAAACAGTATGGAGGTTCCTCAAAAAATTAAAAGTAGAATTACCATATGATCCAGCAATCCAACTTCTGAGTATATAGCCAGAAGAAAGGGAAACAGTATCTTGAAGAACTATCTGCACTTCTATGTTCATTGCAGCATTTTTCACAATAGCCAAGATAGGGAAACAGCCAAAATGTCTGTCTACAGATGAATGGATAATGAGAAGGTCACACACACACACACACACACACACACACACACACACACACACATTTAAATACTTTTGCAAGGGGAAGGGAAGGATTAGAACACGCTATAAGAGCTAGAAAATCTGTGCACTCATTTGTGTTATATCATAAACCATAGTTTTCTGAAATCATGTCTTTCTTCATTTTTTTGCATCTCGACTAAGCGTCAACAGATGTTTTCTGTAAAGGGCAGATAGTAAGTACTTTAGGCTTTACAGGACATTTTCTCTGTCCCAGCTACTCAACTCTAATGCTGTAGGGTAAAAGCAACCAGAAACAATGTATAAACTGGTTAAGTGTGGCGAGATTGTGGCGAGATTAAAATAAAACTTTACAGACACTAAGATTTAATTCCATATAATTTCACTTGTCACCAAATATCATTCATGTGAAGTGTAAAGACCAGTCATAGCTCATGGGCTATATACAGAACCAGATGGGGGCTAGACTTGGCCTGTGGGCTGTAGTTGATGGATCCCTGATCCAGACTATCTGAAAACAAATAAAAAATCAAAGTTGTCATCTTCTCTCAATATTTTAGGAGTTTAAAAATAAATATATTTTGAATAGAGTTCAAAAATGGGGGCACCTGGGTGGCTCAGTCGGTTAAGTGTCTGCCTTCAGCTCGGGTCATGATCCCAGGGTCCTGGGATCGAGCCCCACATCAGGCTCCCTGCTCAGCGGGGAGTCTGCTTCTCCCTCTGCCTCTCCCCCCTGCTCATGCTCTCTCTCTCTCTCTCTCTCAATAAATAAGTAAATAAGAGTTTGAAAATGTGTTTTCAGGGAAAAACTCCAAACTTACTTTCAGATAGTATTTCATTTGTCCGCCTCTCTTCCTTCCCTGAGACTTCCCCATGGCCTTGGCAATAGCTGAATCCTTGCAGGCTGCTCAGCCAGGGGCAGCAAGTCCAAACCAAGATATGTTCAGAGTTAGATGCCCTGGAAGCCTAGATGTAATGTGAAAATCCAGTCTGTGTGGCAAAGGCCAGAGTCAGAAAGGAAAGCCCCAGGAGGAGACCCCAAGTCCTAGCAGGGCCAGTCAGAATCCTTGTCAGGAGTAAAGAGGGGGATCACATCCACGTTCTAGAGCCATTGTTGCCTTCAGCTTCTAACTAGACCTGTTCATGAAACCCAGACTGTTGCCAATTCCCTGGGCATATTTGGCCTGGGTCCACTCCTGACACCAATTTTCACACAAATTAATCCTTGTGAATGCAAGCCAAAGAACCAATTCTGACCAACTTGAGAGAGCAGGAATTTTGGAAAGATATTTTTACCCAGCTCACAGAAACAGCAGGAAAGACTAGTGAACCAGGCTCAGGTAAGTATCAGGAGCCAAAATGAAGCAAGTAGCAACAACAGAGCCAAGCACGGGTCACAGCAACAGTCTGGCTGGGAGCTGTCGCTGGCACATCTGCTGTCGCGAATTTTTTTCGCCTACCCCTAAGTCTTAGTGTCACTCCCTATAAATCCACATGGTCAGAAAGAAACGTCGTAATCCGAAGCCCTACCTTCCAGGAAGTAGGGAGAGAGTGTCTAGCTCATATCAATTTCCATAGGGAGAAAATGCAGTTTTCCCCTAAATATAAGAGGGGGTTGAATGCAGATGAGAAAAATGAGAAGTTCACAAAAGAACACCAAGAACTTTCTAAGGTCTTCAGAACTATCTGGAAACATCCGTGGAAGTTGTAGGAGGCTATTCTCAAGTATCTTTGCAGGGGAGGGTCATACCTTGGCATTCAGAATGACAGATAGAGGTGAGACTGTTGGGAGTATTTTAAGGGTATTCTCATGAACCTCCATAAATGGCCAAATGAGACTGGAGCATGGAGGCGTTTGGGGCAGGGCTGACCAACCAATAAAAGAAGATACCGATGCTAATACACCCTCATTCCGACGCACAGGCTGATGAGGCCATTAGACATGGGAGTTATAAGATGTATTATATGAGAAGCAAGAGAGACAAGAGACAAGCAGATATGGGAAACCAAACTCAGCAGGCTACAGTGTGGAATCTAGGTGGAAGGAAGTAAACTCTGGGGGATGGAGCAGTCAGCTCAAAACATCTTATTTTTGTTAGGACTCCTCTGGAAGATCTAGGTTTATCCTCTACTTAGGTAATGTCTGAATCAAAAGCTCCACCCCCAGAGCCTACCTCCTAACTGTATCGTTACTCTTCATCACTCCAGGCAGGAATGGGCACTTCCCAACTGACGCCACTCGAAGTCCCACTTCTCAAGGGTCAGGGTCACTCTGCTGGGTTTAGGCATCCAGTCCTGCTAGATATCAGTGTGTTGCCTTAGAATGGAGTATTTCCACACTTGCTCCTGCCCCGGCTCCTTCTGAGTCTTGCCCTAATAGAGGCTGTTCCAATAGGCCTGCTATGTGCTACCTGGTCATTAATTTTTATGCTTGACCAAATTCATATTCACAGGATGCTGCAGAAAATATTCTTGTGCCATTTGCTCTGTCTGAAGTCATAGACATGGAAGGAGGAAAGGAACTAGCTGGGAGGACCTTCCCCTGACCCTCCCACCTCTTCCTGCCTCGTATTCAAGGACTCACTGCCCATGCATACTTAGGTCCTGCTAACCCACAGGGAATCCACCACAATGCCCAGAAAGGAAGAATAATGGAGCCTGGATAATGCCAAAGATACAGTTTATTTTGGACACAAGCTCTTCAGAAAGCAGTCACTCCACCACTTTAGATAGTCTTCTTCTAGGGCTACAATTCCAGGGATAGGTAATAGCTAGGAATGGATTGTGGAAGAGTCTTGTTAATGCCAAGCATCAGATTCATGGATTCATGAGAAATCTTCTGGGGGCTGGTATCCAGGCATGCTTAATAAACGTCCTGTCCATCTTTCACACAGCCACTGGGGCTACCCTCCTAAAATACAAATTTGATCATGACATTTCCTCTTCTTAGCAGCTACCACCAGTTTTCTAAACTCTTCAGCAAGCTGCTCATTCCTCTTTAGACTCTGGCTCAAATGACCTTCTACCAGCCACCCCCCCCCCACCCCGCCCAGATGCTACAACTTCTACCTACACACCTTCCCATCCCCAACAGAGGGCCCACACTTTTCCCATCATCTGAACTGCTCTTCCTTCCTCTGGCAAACCTCATTCACCCTTTGAAGCTCTCCTGTAGATGTTCTCCATTCTCTGACAACTTGTCCAACTCCCCAGGCAAAGGCAATAACTCCTCCCTTTGCTCCCATGGAACTTAGTAGAAAATCTGTACAAAGCACTAGTCATGCTGGGTTATAATCCTTTATATAGGCGTGTCTTCCTGACCTGGTTGTGCTTACCTTTTTATCTCAACTCCAGCATAATTCCTGCCTGACACAGAAGATACTCAATAAATTGGGGTACCCTTTCCTTTCCTTCTTCCTCCCAAGATCACCCATTTTCCAGGAAGAGTTAAGCCTCTTTGGCGGGGAAGGGGAGGTAGGAGGAGGAACCCTTGGTTAATAATGACCTATGATTGTGTAGGGTCGTGGTGACTTGTCCCACTTGAGCCCCTCAGGGCTGTCCTGGGGTAGGGCTTCTCTTCTAGGAGAGAGCCTTAGATAATGCAGCCAGGGGTTCTGCCATTTGCTTCCAGCCCCTTTCTTTTGGAGTTATCCAGACATCTGTGTGCTATGGACATGTGAGTGTCTGTCTGCCCCAGCAAAGTCCACTGGGGAGTTGTCCACCCCCTTGGACAGCTCTTGACTGATACATACCCACCTGGGGGACAGAATACTTGCAGACATGACCACATCCATTGCTGCAGCATTTCATCCCCCGGGGACATGATAGATCTCCCGAGCACATTTCAGCACAAATCCCAAGGATTCCTTTTGGCACCTCTGGGCAGACGCCGGGTCTTTTTTGCCCTGCAACATACAAGGGTTTCTGTGGGGTCTGGAGTGGTTACTAAGACAGTGAACTGATGCTGGAGGTCTGGAGCTCTCATGGCTGGTGGGACTCCCACCTCTTCCAGTTCTTCCTTCATGTTCTGATGCCCCCTTCAATCTCGGTGGCTACATGCTCACTCTTAGGCCCCCATTTTACAGCTTGGCCCTACGGAGAACGTTCTCCCTGCTCCAAAGGCTGCTCAGTGCCAGCAGGCAAGAAACCTGCACTGCCATAACCCTCTTTATTCCACCTCATTACAAAATCTCTGATCACAGACAGCCACCTCCCTACCGCACACCTACCCCGTGTTCATCCCAGAGCTACCCCTTAACCCAAAGGCAGTGACAGGTGGCTGTGAAGTCAGTCCTTCAAGGAAATCAATGTTCAAAGATCCCAACTGGACAGAACCTTGGGGGTTGAGAGAGGATCCATCCTGATGGTTGGTGGTCTCTGACCCCGCTGCTCTGGAAGCAGAGGTTCCTGGAGAGAGGGCTGTGTGGGTGAGCAGGGTGAGCTGAGCTACAGGAGAGTACTAAGTGTTTGTAGGGGCCTGAGTAAGAGGTCCACTCTCTTTCCTATCCCAGTTACAGGATCTCAGAGAAAGGAGCATAGGGGTAAAACTCCAATGACCATGGGAGTGAAGACAAATCCTGCTTTGTCCTTGGTGGTCAGAGCTGGGGCAAGCACCTCAGGACCGCCTCTGGGGAGGCCTGGACAAGCTACCCTATGAGCAGAGAAATACTAAGCAAGCCCAGGAGAGGAGGGCTCCGACTAACCCAGGTAGTTAGTTCACACCCAGCATCTCAGAATATTTCAATGCATAATGGGTACAAGCACCAGGAATGACTCTTCAGTCTGGAGGAGGGACTAGGGAACCTGGAGAGGACAGGGCAGCTCAGTACAGGGCACAGATCAATGGACCCGGGCACACAGAGCACAGAAAGGGCAAACCCTGATCACAGATCAATGGACCCAGGCACACAGAGTACAGAAATGGCAAACCCCGATCCAGCCCCAAGGTGGCTGGCCGGATCCCAGGCTGCTAAGTAGTGTGACCTGGGTGAGTGCAAGGAGCCAGGCCAGACAGCCCCAAAGAACTTGCAGCGGAAGCCTCCAGTATGCTGTTGGCAAGGGGAGGACTCTCTTTTCCTCCTCTAAAAGGGACCCGGACATGACTCTTATCATCTACCCCCATAATCGTTGAAAGTTCATTTTTTACAGAACCCAACTCATGTATTAACTCTTGTGATCAATAATTCAAACAATATAGAAATATCCAGAGTAACGTTCCAAGGGAGGTACTGAAATGTTAGCAGTTTGTTGTGTATTTTTCTAAGGTCTTTTTCTGTGTTTTTATCTACACACATATGTGTATGTACAAATATATCATTTTTTTGCAGAAATAAAGTTGTATGTATTATTTTGCTTTATTCACTTACCATGATATCTTAGCTTTCCAGGTATCTTTTTTCTTTTTCTAAAAATAACTACTATCTAAAATTCCATTATTGAATGGTTCATAATTAATTTAACCAAGATTCAATTGTTGAACAGTTAGGTGGTTTTTTGGTGGGGTTGAGTTTTTTTTTTTTCTGGTTATTATAAACAATTTGCTGTGTATATACATCATATACTTTGTATATACTTCTTTGTTTATATATGTCAGTATTTCCCCCAGATTAGATGCCCAAGGATGGAAATACAAAGGATGTATCTACTGCAGCATTGGAAGATATTGCCAGATTTTCCTCCAAAGAGACTATACAACTTACACTTCCTCCCACAGTGAAAGAGACATCGATTCCTCCCAGACTGACCCAATACATTTGTAATCTTGCTTCCTCAAGTTAAAATTTTTTTTAAAGATTTTATTTATTTATTTAAGAGAGAGAGCATGAACGGGGGGCAGCGGGTGAGGGAGAGAGAGAACCTCAAGCAGACTCCACACTGAGCACAGAGCCCAAAGTGGGGCTCGATCTCACAACCCTGAGATCCGTGACCTGAGCCAAAATCCAGAGTCAGAAGCTTAACCAACCGAACGACCCAGATGCCCCCTCAAGTTAAACGTTTAATGGACTATTTCAAGCTGTGTGTTCTCATGATCCCCATTGCATGCATCCCAATTGGGAATGTGGAGCAGGGAAGTCTCACCACAGTCACGCAGAAAAATTTAATTAATGGAAATTACATAAGACAATATAACCTCTGGTGTTGATTACTTCGAGTTTCCAGTAAGAAGCAAAGGGTAATGATGGCCTGAGACAGTTTTGCACAAGCATGCATGTCAATATTGGCAGCTGTGAGGTTGCTAAGGAGGGCCTCTTCCATAATAATGGGAGTACTTGACCTTGGTTAAGCAGGACTGTTTGTCAGGCCCTGTGCTTGTCTTCACATCCATCCTCTCAGCCATCTCTCCAAAGCCTGTGGGGTTACTTCCATTGGCAGCCCCATGTCACAAATGAAGAGTCTGAGACTCAAAGAAAATCCGTGCCTTGCAAACACTCCAAACCCACTTCAGACCCACGGCTGTGTAATCTCCAATGGTGGGGTCCAGAAAAGCTCCCCAGATGTCTTTCATGCACATGGAAGTGAGGAACACATCACCCACCTCATAAAACCCGATTTCTTTGTGAAAAACAAAACAGTGTCCCTATGAAAAGCTGCTTTCTACTGCTCTAGTGACGATCACAAATCTGGGAATTTGGCAAGTCCTCATGACGTACTATCACTTGAAAGGGCCAGGTGCCTGCATCAGCTGTCAGACATCCATAAAAAATTAAAGGAAAAGACTGAGTCTAGACATTGGGAATTCTCAGATGTCCTCAGTCTGCAAAACCCATCCTTTATACCTGTAACCATCAGTTTTATTCCTTGGTGTGTTGTTTTGTTTTTTTTTTCCAGGATGGCATGTGAGATCCTGGGGTACAGCAGCTTCTATGTCTAGACTCCTAAATTGGCTGGAATTCCATTTTTCCTAGAATTCCATATCCCAAAGAGTCATTTCTCATCCCTGCCAAATCCTTCAAACACCTAACTGCACACTCAGCCCACCAGTCCCAGGCCTTGTTCATGGTGCAGTTTTGTCCTTCGGCATGACAACCCGAGGGTGAACACCAAGACATTTTGTTACAGAGCACAAGACTTGGCTAGGTCAGAGATGATGACACTTAAAGTCAAATGGCACAGATCCAGCACAGATTCAGCCAAGGACGTCTCTTTAATACAGGCGGGCCTGTTTGCCTGTCCACGTTACTTTAAGTGTATGACACATAATATTTTGAGGAATTACCAGGTGTCTTCCCTCCCTTCCTCACTTCCTTACACTCACTCCCATTCCCCTGTAGGGAAAGCAGTGAATTATAACCTAGACTCACTGCCTTCGGGGGAGAGTGGACACCGCTTAGAGAGACAAGCCCACTGAGTTCCTCAGTGGGTTTTTCTTAAAACTCTAATTGACATAATAGTTCTGAAAGCACAGACTTTCCATTTCAAGATCTGGGCTTTCTGAGAGAAAGGGGTTTGAGTGTGTGTGTGTGGGGGGGGAGTGTGTTTGCAAGGCCGAGCCCCAGAGGAAACTGGGTTACTATCATAAATGATAGATGTATTTTTAAAGTTCATGATTTAAGAGCTAGTTTCCCACATCCTGGGAGAGAAAACAAGATAGACACTATTAGCAGAATAAAGTGAAAGGCATGAGACTAAGAGTTAGCCATCTGAGAATGATCCTAATAGGGCCCAGCACTGCCCAGGAAGAGGCTGGACTGTAGGGGAGGGGGAGGGGAGCTGGACTGGGAAGAGGAGTAGGGGAGGGAGGCATAGTCCAAGATGGCTGGCAGCCTTCCCAAGAAGTCCCAAGCCCTGTGGGCTCAGAGGAGCTTAGGGTGAGACAGAAAGGACAGAGTCATGGACCTGCCCCCAGAGGCCATGACAAGACAAGGGACCCCGCAGAGGGTCTGATGCCCAGTGGCCAGAGGGCTGAGACACACCTCTGCAGATGTCAGCAGAGGCCAAGGGACAACAGGGAGCTAGATTCCTGCACCCTCCAGGGTGATGAGCCTAACCACACCAGTGCTCCAGAATGACGATGGACCCTGGGAAGAATGGGAGGAGAGAACGGGAAGAAGTATGGCTCATGGAAGACTCTCAACCGGAAAAAACATCAGGAAGTAATTGTGCTTACCTTGTGGCCAGATTAAACTTTCTACCATCAAAAGAAACAGGCGCTGAGGGGTTGGGTTCAATTATGGAAAAAATAAAGTTACACTTTTGTACCTCAAAGTCTGTGACTTTGAAATTTACAAGCATCGCAGTCGCCAGGCAGGCTTATGGAATTTACCAAGGATGTTTCTAGAAACCCTTTGTATAGGGAACTGAGTAATGGGGAGGAGAAGATAGCATTTGCAAAGCTCAAGGAAGTGTTTTATGTTGGAATTAAAGTTGTCCAGCTGGCAAGAACTTTGTAAAGCCAGAAGTGTAGGGGTGCCTGGATGGCTCAGCTGGCTAAGTGGGGAGTCCCCAGACCATCCTACTGGGATCAAACCTGTCTTCCCCTAAAAAAAAAATGTGATTTTCTCTTTTCTTCTGAATGTATATATTTCACACAATTTTCATATATCTAAAAATGAAACTACTTAAAATATAGAAAAATGCATTCACAAATTCGTGTCTCAATTCCTACACCTTTTTCCATTTTCCTATCTGCCTGGACTCAATGGGAACCCAAGAGGAGAAGCGTTTAGAAGGGAGGACGGAGGGAGACAACTGGAAAAGAGAGAGGACAAGGTCCTCAGGTCTGTGAAAGGTGTGTGTGGAAAGCAGCTCAGAACCACCATGGGGCGGCTGGGCTCAGCCATCAGGAAGAACTGTGGTTTCTTCCACCATCTGTGGCTCATTTTACATCCTCGGTCACTGTTTCTGCTGGGTCAGCTCCTGGTCTCCTAGGAGGAAAATGCCTATGTCATGGGAGCATAACCGAAGACTCTGGGTTGGAGTGGGATGGGGAGAGAACATAGAATTTGCATGAACCAGAACATGAAGGAACATACCCCTCCACCCCCATCTGGAGAGGGACATGGGGGACGCAGACAGTGCAAGAGAGAAACACACGGGGCTGCATTTTTCCAGAAGTTGCTCCACAAACTGTAGCTCTTGTCTCCTGTCCTTCTTCATCTGTTCCAGTTCTGGTCTCTACCCAGAAACCGGGCAAAATAAGTGGAAAGTCAGATACCAACTCCCTGGCCTCAGGCTAAGAAAAGGAAGTTTCATGAAGAAAGGAGACAGGAAGAACAAGTCTCTTATTTCGCAACAGGTGAAGTCCCACATTACCTTATGGAGAGGATTTCACGCTGTCCTTGGGAATTCCAGGCTGAAGCGCTTCTTCACTAGAGTACTCGGGTCTCCGGCTGCCTTCCCTGGAGCTCTGGCCTCTGAGGAGCATAATTCTTCCCTTGCAATTTGCGCAGGGGCAAGGAGGTGTGGGGCAAAGGGCTCCGTGTGAGCGAGGAGACCCAGATTCTGGCCCTAACTCTGCCTCTCTAATGGTGAAACCAGAGACAAACTGTGGCTCTGCTCTGGGCTTCATTTGACAAATGAGAGGATGGACTCCTCCAGATAGGAACCCAAGACCCCCACCCCCACCCCGCAGAAGGCCAGAGTGTCTCAAGAAGAGTCAGGCTTCCTCGTAAACGAGCTGGGGGCGGTGTACCCTTCGTGAAGCTTCAGCCTTCATACTTAGCTGTGGGAGCAGACCTTCCTCTTGAGATGCCTCACTTCATTATAGTGCATTGCCTTGGAATGTGTCCACTGCACCTTGAGTTTCTCCTGCAGAGAAATTGGTCTCATCTTCTAGAATGTTCCATTCCCTTCCACACTGAGGAGGGGGTGACTCTTCAGCTGGTGATTGTATCAGTTTTCCATTGCTGCTGTAACAAATTAATACAAACTTGATGCCCTAAAACCACACTTGCCGGAGTCCAGCTCCAGCAGGGAAAGGGTCCTTGAAGGAAAGGACGGCGTCGGCGAGTGAGGAGACACGGGCACAGGATCAGGTTGCGAGCATCTCCTCCCGATAGCCTCGGAGGGACTTTATTCATACATTACAATATTTCCTTGTTTTTTCCATTCTTTCATTACATATGATTTTATTTTTTACATCTTATCACAATCATCTTAAATCATTTTGGATTTAAAAACAAAAGTACCAGACAGCGCGTGACCGTGCGAGACGAAGCGTAACCTATCTGCTATTGTGTGCTAATGTGGAAAAAGTTATATTTTTACTCTTGCTTAAAGATTATCTAAAGTTTATTCTTGCTCCCAAGGCAACTTACAGTGTGTGCACCCTATCCTATCAAAGTAACATGGGGAGGTCCCTGTACTGTGGGAATGACATGAGATTTTCCTTTCCTAGAACTCTGATGTTTCAGAGGTGCCTGAGGAATCTCATCAATAGGGACTTTTACTAGGCCTGGATCCAACAGCTCCCTTAAGTGAAACTTATTAAAGAGCTCCGCATTGCTCATGTTAGATGAATTACGGACTGGAGGACATTGGGTATTTTTACTTCTTGGCCCATCATCAGCCTTTTTGGAATCAGTTTCATTGTGATTGCTTACATAGGCATAACTAAATTTATAAATCATTTTATCATGAAACCCCAGAAAAAATCCCATGATTATAAAGGTTGCCACAAATAAAATGAAAGGAAGTGGCAGGAGCCAGCTGTGGAGTCTCCTGATTTTCGGGATTGTCCCCCATACTTGGACTTTGTCAAACAGCATGAGTAGCTTGGCTCGCGCCACACACTCATTTGTTCTCTTAAAGTTCTGGAGTTCAGAACTCCAAATCCGGAAATCAAGGGTATCAACGGGGCTGCACTCCATCTGGAGGCTCTACGGGGAAAGCCATTTCCTTGTTTTTTTTCCAGCTTCTAGAACGGCACTCTTGCATTTCTTGGCTCGCGGGCTCTTCCTCCATCTTCAAAGCCGGCAGCGTAGTATCGGCTGTCAAATTGCCTTCTTTTCTCTGTAGCCAAATCTCCCACTGCCCCCTCTTATAAGGACACTTACGACTACATTTAAGGTCCGGTCAGATAATCCAGGAAAATCTCTCCACCTCAAGATCCTTTACTTGATCACATCTGCGAAGTCCTTTTTGCTATACAAGGAAATCTTCACAGCTTCTGGGGATTAGGATGTGGACATCTTGGGGGCCATTATTCTGTCTACCATGGTGATCTATACCTTGTCTCAGGCCCGGGGATTAACCATTTTCTCTCTCAACCCCTCCCCTCAGAATCGAGTATGTGTATCTTTCATCAAAGACCACACCCTACCTTCCACCCTACTTCCAACCCCCCCTCCCTTCACTACTTTAGCCTCTGTGCTTTTAGGACAGTGCCATCCAATGGAACTTTCCACGATGATGGAAATGCTTTATATCTGCACTGTCCAACGTGGCGGTCATGAAACACATGTAGCTAATGAGCACTTGAACTGTGACTAGTGCAACTGAGGAAATGAATTGTAAATTTTATTTAATTTTCATTAAATTTAATAAAAATTTAAATAGCTACTTGTGGCTAGTGATTAATATATTGGACAGCCCAGATGTAGGCAGATGAAAAGCAAAAGCCAAGCCTAGTCAGGCTCTGGGATAATGGGGGTGGCTAAGTGCAGGACAAGGGACAGAATTGTCTGTTGGCCCCAGAGAGGGGCCATCAGATAGTGATGATAGGGCCATCCTTTCATGATGCTCCCCCAGCAGACCTACAAGCCTTAGCAAGGCATGTCACATCTCTGCCTCTGTTTCCTCCTCTGTAAAATTGGAGATAACCAGTAGGGACTTTAGAAGGGTGTTAAAATCCCATTGAAAATGTTAAGTGAGATCATGTCTTTAGACATATTAGCCCATAGTAAGCACTCCATAATTGCTCGTTCTTATTGTGTTTGGAAACGGTAGTTTGTCCCAGTCATAATACAAGGCAATCCCCTTCAACCCTAATCAAATTAAAATGCAAAGAAATTGTCTACAATTTTTAAGAAGTTTTATTTTGAAAACATATGGAATCAGTTGCATCATCCATACATCTACAATAGCAGAGAAACAGTGATGGTCGACTATCCCCATGGGGGACAAGTGTGCTTTGACAAAACAAATAATAGAAATAACTCCAAATACAATAACACAGCACAAAATAAGATTAAATTAAGAGAAGGAATGGGCTACTAAGAAGAGTCACGAGTATGGAGAAGGTGCGTCTCGTGAGAAGCGTCGGGCTCAGGTGACGTTCCCTGGAGACCTCCTGCACCTGGAGCTGGAGCAGCTCAGTTCAGTTCCAGATCATTCATGTATTCCTGGACCCAGGGCTCACTGGGGTTAGCACACACTTGTCTGCCCCTTTTGGTTTGGAATCTGTGGGACAAGGAATGGACAGATTAGAATCCCATGGAACCTTGCCTGTGGAAGGTGTGTATCTTCCTCTGCTTGACCATGGTTCATGTTGGACAGCTCTAATAGATGGGGAAACCCTTCCTGGGCTGGTGCTAGAACAGGACTCCTTATAACATCTACTCTGGATTTAGCTCCACCTCCTGTGTTGCCCAGATTAGGAACAAATGAGTTTTGCAATCAATATGGGTATATCACCCTACTCATTCTCTATTGCCCCTAGCAATGACGTTTCTGTGTGTGTTTCTAAGCATGGTTTAGGAAATCAGCCCACATCTCCTGTCATCTTTTTTACTTTCCCTGGTTTCCTGGCTTCTGGCTAACTTCCTCTCCCAGAAACCCCCTTCCTCTCCCTTGGATCCTACCCAGCCCCCTCTGGACTCCAGGTGACTTCATGACTTGATCCTCACTGACTTCTGGAAGGGCTTCAGCCCTGAGACTTGCCTCCCTACTGCTTGGTTCCATCTTCCCCCAGAGGGCCCCTTTTCTAATCCTGCCCTCACCCTTGCCTCATAGAGCAGCCCCAGGCTTGATACTCACACCACGGCTGGCTGGGAGCAGAGGCTGCTGGTCTCGAAGTAATCGGTCACAAAGTTGCGAGGGAGCTGCCTCAGGGTGTAAGAAAAGCAGCAGGCGGTGGGAGGGTCTGAGCCCACTGGAAAGAAAGGCAGGGGTGAGATAGAAGCTCTACAACCTGTTAATTTTGGCTTCTAATCATAGATATTCAGTGACCATTTCTGTAGGACGACCAGATCCCAAAATATGGTCCCTTGTATCCAATCCCACTCACCCTAAGTAGGAGTATTATTCTGAATAGAAGATCATAAGAGAAAGCCATGAAAGAATTCTAGAAGATTGGAGCTGGACTGAGTCTCAGGGCATGTGTCTAACTCCCACCATTTTATAGATGGGGAAACCAAGGCACAGAAAGAGTCAGGAACTGGCTTAAATGAGTCTACTGGTTGCCATTTCTTAAGAAAACAGGAACTTGACTAGTCATTACTGAATGTCTACTAGATTCTACATTTAAGAGCAGGCTACTTGGAAATCTTCTGTCTCCCTTCTGTCCAATCCCTAGATTCACTGTTAGATCAGCCCCAACTAGAAAAGTCAGCACTGCCTACACCATGACTCTAGAAGTTAGCGGCTGGAAGAGCGGACTTACTTGGTGCTGAGAGCGCCGGGGAGCAGAAGGCAGCCATGAGCACAAGGAGAGGAAGGACAGTCACACACAGCTTCATGGTCTTGGCAGTGGAGAGGCTTTCCTGGAGCTGAGACTGCAGAGCCCAGAAGCTTCAGAACCCGACTGTGTTCTGTGCTGAAACTGATTTGGGAACCCCTCTTTATAGGAACCCTGAGGCCTCGGACAGCGTTGGAGGCACAGGAGGGCAAATGGAATTTCCAGGGTAGAGATGATGTCATGGTGCCAATACGGAAACTAAAGCTAGCTGACAGTGAGAAGCCCTTCACAGCTTCTCTTCCTCAGGGCCATGTCATCACAGAGGAGGGGGGCAGTGGAGAAGTGGGCCGCACCACAGAGGGAAGTGGTACACCAAAGGCAGTGATCAGGACTGTGGAGAGAGTTGCAAACCCAAGAGGAAGGATGAAACATTCACACCTGCCAGAGAGGCTTGTAGATGAGGACTGTGCTGCTCTCGGTGGTTGGCGCCTCCAGAAGCTGGAGGCTTCACATCAGTCTTTCCAGGGCTGCCTGGCCTTAAGCAGGAAGGGGTGGCCAGGTCTCCATGTCCCATTTCTGGGACTCCTTCTGCTGAACTGAGTGACCTTGGTGCCCTGTACATTTTCTTGGACGTAAAGAGAGAGTCCAGCATTGAATGTGCAGAGGACCCAGCAGGGCAGCTCAGGAACATTTACAACTTCTACCTATTGGAGATTTACAAGGGGCCAGGCACTGGGCAAGCTGCCACATACACATGGCATTGAACCCTACCATACCCCTGAGCAGGACTGGGATTCTTCCCCTGGGGCCATGAGGATCACACAGCAAGATTCACTATCTCCAGGCCACACGGCTGTTAGGTGGCAGTGCCAAGATTTGAACTGAGATTCATCTGATGCTAAAATCTGTTTTTTTTCCACCCCATTGCCTCCAGTACAAATATAGAATGTGACCACAAAGAGAGAAAATGTTGGCCACTAGGGCCAATAACACACACAAAGACCCATCTTATTAGGGCTGAAATCAGGAAAGGAGTTTGGGTCAGTCTGTTCTCAAACAAGAAGGGAACAGAAAAGAAATAAAGATTTCAGTATGTTTACTTGACTGATAATAGAAAAGGAGAAAAAGCTCAGGAAGAATCAAGTTTGGAAGACCCAAATAAAGAATGTTCCTCTAGTGTAAAAATGGGATGGGATATACCTAGCAATGAGCTTATCCACGTTATGGATAAAATGTGTAATCTGAGCACATGGTAGTTGCCCAGCCATCCGTAGGGAATTCCTTGCATTCATGGAAAGCTCTGCCTGGTTGGGAAGCTGCTGTTGACCTGTGGGTGACCACCTGAAGTTTACAAAGACCAGGAATACAGTAGTGCATAGAGTGGGACACGTGGGGCAGTTAGAGTGGTTGGATCAAGATCTCTAGCCACTGTCAGCTCACCCACGCTGACCCATCTGCTCACCCCCAGCCTCACATGGTTACCTGCCTCCGCCCCGAGAAAGAAGAATGAAGAGGGAAAGGGGAGAGCCAGGCCCCCTGGGTGCTATAGAAATGTGGGCTAGGAGGAATCAGGGCAGCATTTTGGAGTACTTCGGGGCTACTAAATAAAGTTCAATGTTATCCTACCTCGTCACTCCCCAACCACCACCACCTACATACGCACAAACTCTACTTCTCTCCTCCATCCTCTCTTTGTCCT
Organism: Callorhinus ursinus; assembly: GCF_003265705.2. Classification (NCBI taxonomy): domain Eukaryota; kingdom Metazoa; phylum Chordata; class Mammalia; order Carnivora; family Otariidae; genus Callorhinus; species Callorhinus ursinus. The sequence continues at coordinate 9,403,329 of NW_027397096.1, read as the reverse complement.
TTTTTTTTTTTTGGTGCAAGTCTTGCTTCAAATGTTCCAATCTTTACATGGACCTCTATCTCCAGCTCTAAGTTTCTGCAATCCCTTGTATCACATATGCTAGTATCTCTCATGGTCTCTCCTGGTTGAGGAAGTTTCATGTTCATGCATCAAGCACCTTGCTTTAAGGGAAGGAGGATATGTCTTACATTCCCCCAAATCTATGGACTTTGTTATTCATGGCATTTCCATTCAACTCAATTGAGCAATCATCTGCTGTTTGTCAGGGCAGACAGAGCTGAATGAAGCCCCAAATTTGCACTCAAAGAGTTCTTAGTCTAGTGATGGTGTTGACGGTAACAGAAATAACAATGCCATGAGATGGAATAAGATAAGTGTCACATTAGAGGTAGAAACAAAATGTCAGAGAGCCCAAAGGGTGGAGAAGTCCATCCCTTAGCTGTCAATGAATGGTCCCCAGTCAAGTCTAAACTCCACTGTTCACTAATAAGGAACACTTGACATGGAGTCCTCTGTCTAAATGAGTGGGGTGGGCTGATCTTCAAGCTGTGGAGAGATTATGAATGTGTCTGCTCTGGAACAATGGGACAATGATGATAGATAAGAATGGATAATTAGTCTGCATTGAGCCACACAATAAGTTTGACTGTTGACTTTGGCTTCCTAGCCTTGATTTGATCTTTGGCTCATGGAGGTAAAATGTTTTGTTTGTGAAGGTGTCAGCAAAAATGCTGTGTTCACACCAGTGAAATTCCACACCAAAAGTATAAAGGCTTATATCAATATGTTAAGCTGAGTCAGTGGCCTCTGAGATTTATACGCTGAGGCTATTTCGAAGTAATAGTCGATAGAGAATGGGAACAAATTCCTTTTGAAGACACAACAAAAAAAAATCGTTCATCTTTAAAAACCTTCCCCAACCTCTCTTCCAACTGAATTCTGTATCTCCCTCTATGCTCCTACAGCACCCCCCCCAAGAGCTCCCTCCATCATATCACCTATAACATATTTGGTTGTCTCTTTCACTAAAAATGGAGCTCCTTAATGCAGAAACCATATTATGCTTATCTCTGTGTACACAGTAGGTATCTAATAAACACTTGCTTAATAGGTGTGCAGAGGCAGCCCAACTACCAGTTTTAATGGGAGGGGAGGTGACGGGTAACATGGACTCAGGGTGTGAACTCCATTTAGCTAAATGAAGTAAGAATAAACTGATCATTTTGAAAAACTCTATCCAAAATGTGATTCCCCACCCTCGATGGGGTAATTCTCTTCTTTCTTCTGCCCTCCACCCACATACCCAGTAGTTTTATCATCAAGGATACTATTCTAGACTCAACTCTTTCCAGCTTAGGGTTGTGAGAAGTGGCAGCAAGAGTCAACCATGGTCCCACAGGTCTCTGTGGCCACCTCCTCACTCCTGAGCAGGGAAGCCCTTCACTTCCCCTCACTCGTGGTAACATAGAGGTTTCCCCTTTTATACCCTTGACTAGCACTGTGCTCATAATTCCATTTTGGGCGCTTTCACATCTCTTTTCTCATTTTGTGCTCCCACTTCCCAGGGCTGCAAGCAGGACCACTAGCCACAGCAGTAATAGGACCTTGCAAAGGTCCTGATACTTTTGATTTCCCCCAGCATCTCCTCATCCATGGTTTTATTTGATCCTGATCTGTTTTGCCATTATACAGATTAGGAATACAAACTCAGAGAAGTTCAAAGACTTAATCAAGGTCACACAGGATGTGTGTCAATAACCAAAATCTTCCAACTCCTGGGTCAGAGATAACCAAACTTCCTTTACAGGTGTGACCCTCTGAGATTGCGCATGTAGGAAGTCTCAGAAGGTACCAGACTTTCCAAAGAGAGTACAAAGCTGCGGAGGGGCAGGAAACAGACATCATCAATCCTGACATTCTGTGAGCCCCTAGAAGGAGAGTACTGAGATGCATGGGCATTGGGGAGACCACTGGGTGTCAGGGCCAAGAGCACTAACCTCTAGGATGTGGAATGCCCAAAAGTAGAGAAGTCCTTGTGAGCAAATATTGAGATTGGAAAGCCCAAGTAAGCTAGGTGGAGGGTCACTTCGCCAAGATAAGAAACCAATACAGATAAATCCTTTGGTCTTGCCAATGTGATAGCCAAGTCACTTGGGGGAAATGGGAGCAGAAACTGGATTATAGATTGAAGAAAAAGTACATCATTATCCAAAGTGTCAGGGTTCAGGATGGAGTCTGTAGGACAGGGATGTGAGTGAAGCAGTTCATCAGAGACAATCACTCCACTCCTCAAGCCAGCAGACTCGCTCTTCTTAAAGAGGAAATGGGTCTTCATCACCCACCACAGCCTGCTCTTTGCGGTCAAGGGTGGAGGTCAGTGACTTTAGGGATGTTAAATTCCTGAGAGAAGGTTAAAGCCTCACCAGTGTTTGGAAAACTTTCAGTATTCTTTAGGAAGCATCTTTCTGCCTTCCAACAGTGCTTTTTAGTGCTTTTATACCTGTTTCAAGCTCTTTCCTGTTTGGTCACAGAGAATATCCAACAAGAGAAGAAAAATAATTCAATAAAACTTTATTGAGTGTCTACTATATTCTGGGCACTGTTTCAGGCATTGCGGATACCTGCTTTGGAAGGTGGTGGTGAAATGTCAAAAAAGGTAATGCCTGAGTTCTGGGTTTTTTTTTTTCATAGAAAATAGACATCACCACTCTACAAAAATTAGAAAACATAGGAAAGCATAAATAAGAAAATAAAAATGACCCAGGTTTCTGTACGTGGTTTTGTATTTTACTATTGTCACTTACTCTTCTTTCTTGAACTAGTGTATCTTATTTTTGTTACTTTATATTCTTTCATGTCATTCAAAACATAGAAGTTACTCGAAATTAGCATGCATGGTATTTCATTGCATGGATATACCAAAATTTTGTTAAAAATTTTATCATTAACCATTCTGTTGCTGAGGTCAGCCCATTTGAGTTGTTCTAACTTTTCTCTATTATAAATTTAGCTGAGATCTGAAGAATGATTAGCCAGGTGAAGAGTATTGGGCTGGGATTAATCAGGCAAAGAACAAGAGACCTGTGCTTTTTTTAATACACGAAATAGATTAACTGGAATATTTCAGTAATAATGACAATAGTAACTAACACTAACATAGCTCTTACAGGAGCCAGTAATATCCAAGCCTTTCATAGATGCTAATGTATTTTATCCTCCTGGGGGTGTTCTGAGGCAGATACTATTATCCCCTTTCACACACAAGGAAACTGAAGCACAAGAGGTAAGTAACCTACAGAAGAACACACAGCTATTACGTGTTAGATTTGGAAATGACATCAAGGAGGTCTGGCTCCAGAGCACAAGTAAATCAGAAAAGGGAAATGTGCTTACTACAAATTTATGTTAAAAAAAGCTTAAAAACCAAAGTTCTGTTATTATGATGTAAAATGTCTTTCAGTTTTGCATTCTGCATGTCTTTTTTTTTTTTAAGATTTTATTTATTTATTTGAGAGAGAGAGAGCACAAGAGGGGGAAGCGGGAGAGGGAGAAGCAGACTCCCCACTGAGCAGGGAGCCTGATGCAGGACTCGATCCCAGGACTCCAGGATCATGACCTGAGCCGAAGGCAGGCGCTTAACCAACTGAGCCACCCAGGCGCCCAGCATTCTGCATGTCTTTGAACAGTAGAATCCATGGGTTTCCCTTTTCCTTAGAAAATGAAGGGAATTAATTAAAGAGTGGCTTTCCTTATTGGTCCTAAATCTCCACAGGTATCATGGGACGTACCTGTGCTTATAGGAATTCACTCTGCCCTGTGATCTCCTGGAAGGATGAGCTGACACCTCATTCATAGAAAGCAGAGGAGACGCCTGCACTTTCAAGGAATTACATGTCGTTCAGAGGGCTGAGTCTAAGTTTCCAGGAAGTCTGAAAGTGGCAAGAAACAGACCAAGGAGGGAGCCGGGAGTCAGGTCACAGAGGGGAAGCTTCCATTTCATGCTGGAAACCATGCAGGGTATTTGAAATATTTTAAACAGAGAGAGAGAGAGAGAGAGAGAGAGAGAGACTGATTTGAGCTTTAGCAAAATCACTTCGGTTGCCATGCGATGCGACAGATTGAAGAGAGCAAAACTGGAAGGAAAAACAGTTGACAGGACCCTCTTCTACAGCCGTCCTGGCAAGAAATGATGAGGGCCTGACCTAAGACCGTGGCAGTGGGAACAGTGAGAAGTAGATATACTTCATTTCAAATATACAATAGATGCAGATGAGGGGGAGGGAGGAGTCAAGGGTGATTCCCAGATTTCTGGCTTGGAAGCTTCATAGGTGGGGATGCTTTTTACTGAGCGGAGAACATAGAAGGGGGAGCAGGGGCACAGGGATGGATCTAATCCAATACCAAAGGTATTCCCTAATGTATTACACATTTAATATGTCCAGAGGAGAATGACAAGAAGGATCCAAGATCGCAAAGGGCCTGGCTGTAGGAAGAAGGGGCTGCATCAGTGAGACATTGTCTCTCTAGGATGCTAGAAAGGGGCCTCCGGGATACAGTTTCTGCCTACCTGAAAGATGGGACCATGCCTGAAAAAAGGGTCTTGGGTCAAACAGGTTGTCATTACCAGCGAGCCTGTCCATGGAGCCCCTGCTGCTGAAGGGAGTGAGCTAGGACCGATGATGCCCCGGGAAGCAGAGCCACAGAGCCAGAAAGTGGGAGGAAACCAATCCAGCAGGCCTAGGGCATGGGAAGCAGTGAGGAGGTGAGCAGCGCAGGACAAGGCAGTGATGTTGCAGAACATGAATTGTTCAGCCAAAATTCCCTGCACTCATCACTAGGATGCTCTATTGGGCTGGGGTGGGACCTCAAAGAGGCTGGAATGAGCCAGGAAGCGAGGACACAAATTAAGCCCCTCCAAACTGAAAGATCCACCATGCAGTCTGTTAGCTACTTTCTGTCATCACCATCCAAGAGGTTTTGGGTGCTCCACCAAAGATCAAGACCTCGACACCAGCATCTTTCTGATTCTTTCCTTCCTGTTAGTATGTCAACTCCATAGTGAGACTTTGGGCATAACACACACTGTTAGTCAAGTCAGTGATTTATTCATTCATTCCTTCACCAAGTATTTATTAAGTTCAACTATGTGTCAGGCATTGGGGTTATCATTGGAGATAACCTGCCAAATAACAGACAGTGAAACATAAAACGACCAACGCCATCTGTGTGATCCCGGGAAAGTCACTTTTCCTGGGAACATCAATTTACCACCTAGGAAATTTCTAAGACCCACTCAACCAACTCAACCATCTGAAGGCCCCCTTATGTTATTCATTCAACATACACACATTAAGCACATACTTTGTATACAAGTATGTTATTTTCCGATCCAGTAAAAGCACATATGACAAAGGGCTATTTTCTGATTTGGGGGTTGACATGGAAAGACTTACAAATATATAAGCACTTAGATAAAATTTTATATTCAGTAAAGCACCTTTAATAAAAAGAACAAAAATATAAGGAATAGATACGACATCAGACAATTCATCATGTTACAATCATCATGTGCTAGCGTTTGGTTTAAATTAACCAAAAACACATGATATGAATTTGATTTAAAATTAACAGGACATGGTCTAAATTTTTGGAAAGATAATTGCATAAGTAACTAATTACAACGCGATGTGGCCGGTACTGTAATTATAGAGATGGATAGGAAGGTCCACTATCAGGAAAGGGGTTGATTCAGCAGTTTCCAGTTCCTTCTTCTGGCCCTCCCAACTCATAGCATCCAACTCTCAAAAACGGAATCACAAGTTTGAAGGGGGTTCCCCAAGAAGTGAATGAGAGAGTGCAGTTCAGGGTGTCAGCTGCAGGCTGGGGAAGAGGGGGCGGGCAGAGGAGGCACTCTATGTGATCTAGAGTTTCCACTGAAACAAGTGATAGACTCCTTTTTTGGAGTTAACAGTAACAAGGCAAGACACTTAGATGCTGAAGCCTCAGCGTAACCTGCCATTGTCCTTGATCTTGCCTTTGCGTCTCTCAGGGCCAGCATTAGCAATCCTGTGATTTAGCAATCCTTCCTAGAAATGCATTTTCTAGGTTACAGGGTATAAATAATTTTAGGCTCCTGACATATTAACACCCACATCGAATGTATCTTTCAGATCCCCATCTAGTGTTAACCCAGAGCCTCTAGTCACCCGGTGACTGTCTGACGACAGGAAGAACAATGGAACTGTGATCTCATGTAAAGAGAGATGTAAAGAGAGCCCATGTGGTTGTTTTGTTTCTTTGTTTCGCCAAGATTTTATGTATTTGTTTGTCAGAGAGAGAGCACAAGCAGGGGGAGCTGCAGGCAGAGGGTGAAGCAGGCTCCCCTCTGAACAGGGATCCTGATGAGGGGGGCTCCATCCCAGGACCCTGGGATCATGACCTGAGCTGAAGGCAGACGCTTAAGCCACTGAGCCACCCAGGCATGCTGAGAGCCCATGCGTTTTAGGCAGGAACCCTACAGACATAGGAAGGACAGATTTCCTAAGGTGTGACCTCACTTTGCTCAAGTCTTATTTCCACCATTGTTCTAGCCCCTTCTGGTTTGGCCCCAGTTTAGCTTCCTCATCCCTGTTTGCTCCACCACAGTGCAGCTACATTGAATTACTCGCTCCTCCCTCTGAACTGGCAAGTCCACACCCGTGACTGCACCAGCTGGGACCTCTACTGCCAACCCCCGCCCCCCACCATTTATATGTGTTCGAATCCCGTGTACCTTTCAAGACCCAAGAAAAGTTCCATCCCTTCCGTGAAGCCTTCCCCAGATCCTCCTGAGGCAGGTCATTTCTTCCTCCTCCTGGTGCCGTGAGCCTCCATTAATTTTTCTCCTAGGAACCTTGGGGACTTTCTGCTAAGTTCTGTGGTTACCTGTTTATATACTCTACCTGCCCCTATCAGACTGAGAGCATCTGGAGGACAAAGGCCAAGTGTGATTAGGTTTATTAGTTATGTGATAATAAAATAATAAAAGATAGAAGAGAAGAAATATGTAAATCTGGCTAAAAGGAGACCCTTTCACACCACTGAAATTATGAATTGAAAAGAACAAGAAAACGGCTTTGAATTTGTCACTATTTATGTAAATATCACACAGGTTCCTTAAAAGAGTTCAGAGAAATGGAAATCAAAGCTTCATGTTAACAAAGGCCATTGGACAGAAATTTTAGCATATCAAAAATTTCTTTCAAACTAGACAATTGATAACAACTACTTTCCAAATGGTGATGTTGTAAATGTTTTAAAACAAATGTGTTCATAAATTGGTAGGCTGACCAGGAAGGTAATACATTCTCACTTAAGAAAAAAAATTGAGAAAAAGGGGAAAACAAAAAAATTAATCACCCAAAGACCATAGACACAAATGCAGCTACTATTGATGCTTTGGGACATTTATTCCCAATGCTTTTTATTTCTCCGTGCCTAGTGTTTGCATATATATATCCCATATATATATATATATATATGGTTATAATATTTGCCATACATGTGTGGATACATATATATACATATATTTGTATAATTCTTCATCTTGTACAATTTTTCATCTTACCTTTTTATAACTGATGTTATGATATATTTATGCTATTTCACTTCATTCGGTCTAACGAATGAAGTGAACAATCTAGCATTTCCTTTATCCTTCCCTAATAGAGGAGAATTTAGGTTTTCTTATTTTAGAATCGTAAATGATGCTGAGTCAGATATCTTTATATTTAAAGATGCCTCCGTGTTTGGGTTTGTTTCTTTAGAACTTCTTCCTAGAAAAGTTTCTTTAGAACTTCTTCCTAGAAAAGTTTCTTTAGAACTTCTTCCTAGAAAAAATATAAATATTTTTAGGCTCCTGACATATTAAGACCCACATCGAATGTATCTTTCGGATCCTCATCTAGTGTTAACCCAGAGCCTCTAGTCACCCGGTGACTGTCTAACGACAGGAAGAGCAATGGAACTGTGATTTCATGCTTCCAAGTCCCCCAGCGAGAATTCCCCAGTTCAGTTCCTCGCGTCCAAAGCAGGTGTGCAGCACCCTCTGCATCACGCCATCTACCCCGTCCGCATGGCTGGAACAGCTCAGGAAGCACAGAAGTCGCAGCTCTGTGGGAAGGACAGGGCTGGCAAGTTCATGTATAGATCAGTTCTTATGGGAAGAGCCTGGCTAAGAATAGACTTGTGTCAACACATACCCCTCTCCTCCTGCTCACGGGGGAAACCATTTCCTCACAAGAAACCAGAACAAGTCATGAGTTTCGGGCTGAAACTTAGAGCTCAGAGAAGCTATTCTTGGATATCCTGAACCCTTTGTGGTCCCCTAGGACCCCGAGTTGTGCAACACTCAGCGTGATGACACCACTGTGCTTAAAAATTTCCCTCCACACCCCCTTTCCATTTCCCTTTCCACCCGGGCTGCCTATAAAGAGCAGGGGAGATCTGTTCGCCCTCCAGAAGGACGCAGGCAGCAGTGAGAGCCCAGGCCCACCTCTGCGGACAAACGAGCCCACACGCCGTGCACTGCTCAGCATCATGAAGGTCCCCGGGGCTGCCCTCACCGTCCTCCTCTGCGCCATGGCCCTCTGCAGCCAGGTCTTCTCTGCGCCATGTGAGTCTCTGTTGTCATCACAGCTGTCCCCACTCCCTGTCCTCTGCAGTCTGTGGACCACACCTATTTCTGTCTTGTGGCCTTGGGAGCCCCCAAGAGAAAATGGGGTGCTTCTCAAAGGGCTCGAAAACATCATGGCTTTTCTCTTCAAGACTCTTACTTTGGTCTTTATAAAGGAGTCTTCGCTATCCCCGTCCCCAGATCTGAGAGCCTGGGGGAGGTAGGGGAGTTGGAGTTCCATTTTACAGATGGCAAAATAGAGACCCTAAGCAAATGAGTTTGCAAGAGGCAGGATCCAAGCCTGGTGACTTCCCGATGGGGTCATTCTCCCCCTCACTCACCCGAGGTCCCCCCAGCACTCTGTCCCTTGGATGTCGTCAGAGAGATGTCCAAGGTTTCTCTTTTGCTGGGGTATGACTTCTTGAACCAGGCAAATTTTCCAGAGAGAGATAAGAGCAGTCTGCTTGGATGTTTGGATCATATCAAGAAAGACAGCCCACCACCAAGAGTCAAGGAGAAAGAAGGACACAGACAAAAGCCAGAACAGAGACAGGCATATTTCTAGGCAAAGACGCCCAGGGCCTTCCAGTGACCCTGTCCCCCAGCCCGCAGCCGGAGCAAAGCTGTTTTCCTCCGAGGCTTCCTCACCCGCCCAGGGATCCAATCTCAGATCTCACTTTTCCTTCTGAACTGTGACTCGGGCTCATTCTTGCTCTTCCTCCACAGTTGGTGCTGACACCCCAACAGCCTGCTGCTTCTCCTATGTCTCCAAGCAGATTACACGCAAGTTCATAGTCGACTACTTTGAGACCAGCAGCCAGTGCTCCAAGCCTGGTGTGATGTAAGTGCCAGTCTTCTTGCCCACCTCCGGGGGAGACAGGGAGGGTCTGGAGCGGGGGCATAGAGTGGCCAGGGGCACCATCCTGGAACGGCACAGCCCTCCGTCTCTGAGGTCTAACCTGACCTGGCTGGGGGCTTGCAAAGTCAGGAAGGATTGGCCCAGCGCAGAGGGAAGGGAGGGAGAAAGGAGGTGGCAGCAGGATCCCCTCGGGCGGGGCGGGAGAGGGGGGCCTGAGCCAGTGAGAGCAGTTCTCTAGACTGAGATGGGCAGAGGGTCCCTGAGAACGTGCTCATGCCCTCAGCTGCCCAGGACAGAGAGAAGGGTGCGTGGGTCCAGAATTCTCTTGCTGGATCCCTCAGTATATAATTCTTCCACCCCTCTCGGCAGCTTCCAGACCAGAAAAGGCCGCCAGGCCTGTGCCAACCCCAGTGAGGCCTGGGTCCAGGAGTACGTGACCGACCTGGAGCTGAACGCCTGAGTGGCCTGGAGGCTTTGAGAACCCAGTGACCTCAGTGGGCTGCCTGGGGAGCAGAGGTCCCAGCCTTGGAAACACCTCTGCAACCTCCACAGCTACCTCTCCTGCGTGCGGGTTGTTGCCAAACAGCCACACTCTGGGACTCCTTCTAACTTAAATTCCAACTTATTTATGCTATTTAATTTTTCTTATTTATTTTCAATGTCATGCTCTGGGACCGTTCGCTCCGAGACACCCCAAGATACCTTCCTCACCACCCTCCCCTTCTCCCTTCACTTGCACTGTGATTGATGACGATTGCGTGACCTAGTTTATTTAGTCTTAGTTTATTCTAAGCAGAAGTGGCACCTGAGCTACCAGACTGACATATGTGTATCGGATGTTTCTGTTCAGTGCCGTGTCCAGCCCCGAGAAATAATAAAGATGGTCTTTTCAAAAGGGAACTGGCTTTGAGTTTGGTTTTGTTTGTCCAGAAAGTCAGAATCGCTGGCTGAAAGGAATAATGGGCAAAAAATAGGCAGATGTGAAATGGAGGGAAATTCGGATTTCTGGATCACTGAAATTATGAATGTTTCATAAATCAAATCATAATATACATGCCGTAGGAAAATTCACTATGCCAATGGATATTTAAGAAGAGTATTCATAGTGCATATTTACCATAAATCATGATTTCTTAATAACAATCACTAAGATACTCGAGACCTACTCCAGGTTGAGTGCTTTTTAAGCAGGGTCCTTTGATCCTCACAATGAAACAGTACAGTTTAAATACTATTAATATCCTCATGTGATACAAGAGTAAACTTTAACCGGGCTCAGAGAGGTTAAGCAACTTGGCCAAGAGCACACAGCAAGTACATGGTACGGCTGAGTTGCAAAACTAGACTTTGATATAACTACAGACTCACTCATAAACACTAGCAAAGTTATGTCCCAAAACACCATCCAGCTGTCCCCAAATCACAAGCCAGGATTGTTTAAGACATTCACATCAGAGGGGCACCTGGGTGGCTCAGTCGGTTAAGCATCTGCCTTCGGCTCAGGTCATGATCTCAGGGTCCTGGGATCGAGCCCCATGTTAGGCTCCCCACTCACTGGGGAGTCTGCTTCCTCTCCCTCTGCCCCTGCCCCCTCTTGCTCACTGTCCCTCAAATAAATAAAATCATAAAAAAAAAAAGACACTCATATCAGAATCTTCAGGTGTGGACCTGGGAATTGATACCTCTACCAACCTCATCAGGTGTTCCCCATGCACGTTAACAGCTGAGAACCATGGAAATACTACAATTCTCCACTCCCCTCCAAATTCAGTGTTTTTCTGCATAGAGTAACAGGGATATTGTACCATATTTCTGTAGAATCCGTGCTCCACAAAGTAAATGACTAATGTTAGAGGAGGAAAAGACAACCAGCTCACGTGTGGAGCATGTAGGGTTTATACTATCAGCCTGTTTCTAGGTTAACAGTGAAAGCTGAGCTACTTAATAAATGGGTTGCTAAGTCATAGTTTTAACTATAAGAAATGTACACTGAGCCAGAGCCCTTTCTGCAGAAGAGAAATTCAAAAGACTCATGCAAAACCAAACATGTATTCATTTTTGTGATCCATGATTATCTCGTTTAGTGTAAAATAATCTAATTTTTGTATCCAAAATCGGTTTAGAATTGTAGTGATAAAACTCTTTAGAGTACAATTAAAATGCTACTATGAAGCAAACATTAAAAGGTACATAGTATTTGACCTAGATAGCACTGGCCCTGATTTCATGTCTAGGAATGCATTTTGTAGCAACACTACTAAAGGACAGGAATACGTAGGCACAAGGACATTCTTTGCAGCACGGCTTGTAAACAGCAAACTAATAGAAACAACCAGAAGCAAAGGATTAAGTCAGTAGAGGATTGAGATGCCCATCAGTGGAAAATTCTGCAATCAGTAAAAAGAATAACATATCTATGGAAATTATGCATCCTATCATGTGCAAAAGGTGTATGTGCTTACATCTAATATAAGCATATCTACTCGACATGCATGCTACAGAACTGTATATATAGAATAATGTTACTTTTGTTTTATTGTTTAAAGCCATATATACATATATATTTATGAGGGCAAATATTTGGCAAGATACGTGTCAAGTAGCTAACTGTGGTTTCTTAGAGGAAATGAAGATTATTATTTTTTAGTAATGGATACTTCTATTTATTTCCTGTAGTTCTCTTTTGTTTTTCAACGAGGACACATTGCTTACCTCGCCTTTCTTATTTGACCCTATCCTTTGATTGGTGATACTTCATCCATTGGAATAACTCTCTGGTGATTCTGAGTTGACACAGAAGATAGAGCTCATCATGGCCAGTCATAACAATCTTGATGCTATCGTGGCTTTTATATAGGGAGGGCAATGAGACAAACAAGTCATTTGCCCAAGACTTTCATATCTCACACACACGCACACACACACACACACACACACACACACAGCTCCTCTCAGGCAACATTTTACAATCCCCTTCCACTATGAGGAGCCCCATTCCCCTAACACCATTACCACTCACACCCATGATAAGTGTGTAGGTACTATCAGAAGAATGAGGGGCGCCTGGGTGGTTCAGTCATTAAGCATCTGCCTTTGGCTCAGGTCATGATCCCAGGGTCCTGGGATCGAGCCCTGAATCGGGCTCCCTGCTCGGCAGGAAGCCGGCTTCTCCCTCTCCCACTCCCCCCCTGCTTGTGTTCCCTCTCTCGCTGTCTCTCTCTCTGTGTCAAATAAATAATAAAATAAAAAATCTTTAACAAAAAAAAAAGGAGAATGAGAGGAACAGCCCTTGTCCCCAAAGAAGCAGTGAAATTGTCACCATTTCTTCTCTATTGGTGTCCAGCATCTTGAGACAACGAAAATCTGCTTATTTACACTGAATGATTTCTCAAGGTCCAGCGACCCAAAGCCAAAGGGGAAGCTTAACCAGGTTCAGCTTTCCCTAAACACAAGCATTGTCAACAGCATAAATAGAACGAGGACCTCTGCGCTGGAAAAGAGAGCATGGAAATAGCATTGCTTAGCCAGCTTATGGGGCACTACAGAGTCCGAGACGTGGCTGAGATCCTTGGTCGGGCTCTCTGGTCGACCTCCCTGGCGAATGTCCTCCCTGGACTCGTCTGAGATATGCACGGGGGAGGAGCCCTTCTCTGGGGGCTGCCTACTCCTGTCCGTGTGAGCTAAGAGCCCGAGCTTTGCCTTAGGTGTTGAGCAATCATCGGTCATTCCTGGATGGTCTTATGGTTTCTTTGGCAATGCAACACCCTTCTCACGATAGGAGGTTTCTGATCTCTCTGCTTCTGAGCAATTGCATGGGTTATCTAAAAGCAGAGAGCAGAGAGCTGGTCCAGTCATATATTTTGCACGTTAACTGGGGGGGTGAGAATGTGAGCTCCACAGCACAGGCCTCGGTCCTGCAGCCACCCCTCCACCTCTACCTCCCAGCTGGCTGATGACAGACCTCTGCCTCCATGTCGCCCCCGCAGAGGTGGGGCAATGTGGGGAAGTGATGAATAACTGATCCTCGCCCCAAGCCACGTCCTCCCTGCACCCTCACACAGAGCTGACTGTCCTCGTTAAGTAAGGGAGATAAACATTTCATAGCAGAAGGTGGGGAGTGGGGGGTGAGGAGTGCAGTTAGACCCCAGCTTTCTCTCCTGTGCATTTTCTCACCTCCCTGCCTCTGCTTCCACTAACTTTAGCTTCAAGTAGAAAATTCTGCATTTACAGCCCTTAGAGACTCCAGAGGTCTGGCTCTCAGTTGGCAGGTTGGAAAACGCTTTCTTAGCAAAGATGAATTGTTTCCTTTTCCGATTTCAGGTAAGGCTGTTTCCAAGTTTCCGATTTCAGGTAAGGCTAAACTCTCCTTGAGGATCTCACTGATGAATGCAAGAAGTAGCTATTATATTCCAATATTTAGACTCTTCCCTACCAAATTCCTCAATGTTGCAGACTCAGTACTTGGCACAGGGCCTTTAGCACCAAGAGACGATAGGGCTCAGTTCAACCAGCAGCAATACCACCTAAGGGTGGTTCTCAAAAGGCGGTGTGCTGAGACAACAGCATGAATATCACCTGGGAACGTATTAAAAATGCAAATCCTAAGCACCCCCTTCTCCTCCCTTTAGGGGGTGGAGCCCAGCCATCTGTTTTCACAAGGCTCCAGGTAATTCTGATGTTTAAATATCACTTCTATTTAATGAGGTCGTTGGCAAATTTCCTCCTACTTCTTCAGGTCAGACGATCCCATGCTTCAGTCGGGGGCTGTTACTGTTCACAGACCCTCTATCTCTGCCCAGACACAGGTCTCTGCATTTCTCAGGATGCTGGTAGTTTGGAGGGGGAGAAAGCAAACAAACCAACCTAACTCAAAGAGGCCTGAATAAATGAGCCTTGTGGCCCCAAGACTGAAGGGTGCTGGCTCCAGGCAAGGAGCCCATGGTAGACCCCACATCCTGTTTTCTTCCCTGACCTCCGTCCATGTCGGAGTCCTGGGATGGCTGCTGGTACCTTCCAGAGTCACATGAATCCTTGCTCATTGTCTGCAGTGCAGAGAGCCTGTGTCCCCATTGAAGGAAATCTCTAGGTTCTTTTGGATTTGACTGACCCTTAAGTCAGAAACCCAATTTCTAACCAATCACTGTGGCTATGGAGATGCGTTCCATGGATTTGCTTAAGCCAATCAAGGCACATACCTGGATCTGTGAAGTGGATGAATGTCACATAATCTTAAAGCCTGAGAATTATGGGGAAGAGAGGCTTCCCAAGGGAAATGTGGGTTTCTGGTATCAGGAGCAATGTTGGTCAGCAAAAACACGTTCACTATAATATGTCCTTTTGCAGCGGACTTTTTTCCTACTATCCAAAAGGCACTAACTCTCTCTCTCTGAGTTAGAAACTGTTAGTCTTCCATCTTCCTGAATTACTTTATTTTTAAGAACATGCTGACTTGTATACTTCCTGTTGCCTTATAAATGACTATTCCTCAAATCTGAGGCTAAAGAGACATGAAGCTCTTCATGTGCCAAAACAACCACCCAAAACGGAGGCTGCATATCCACCCCAGGACATACGAAGAGGGGTAGAACTAGTCCTACCACGAGCACCGCTGACCCTGAAGCAGAAGACTGGGAACGAGGAAATGAACAAACTCCCAGAATAATGAGCCAACATTACTGACCTTGCCCGTAGTGAAGAGAAGAGGAGAGTCCTTTAATATTGGATGAACAAAGGGGTAGATGACAGGGGACACCTCATACTTACTTCTATTCCCCTTCCTTTCTGGGAATAGCATTTGCGAAAAAAAAATATGTGAAATTGACCACATTCCAACACACTGAGTGGGTCCTGATTAAGATAAAGCAATTTGCATTTTGTTTTTATTAACTTATCATAACATAAGCATTTCCCATGACATTGCATTATTTGTAAAGCTTTCCTAACAGCAAATCGAGTGAAGATACCATAACTTTTTTCATTATTTTCATACTATATGTTATTTAAATGGGTCCAAGTTTAAATTGCTATCAATACGCTGGAGACCAAATGTTCTAATGTATAAATATTTTTTCCATATTTGAATTCATCTACATAGGAAATAGATTCCTAGTCATGGATTATCAAGGTCAAAGTCAAAGGTCACTTTAAGATTCCTTAGGTGCATTAGTGCCCATATCCAACACATCTTTAGGCTGTCTGCCTTGTACGTTTTGAGCCCTTGATGAATCTCTCTAGAATGAGCGGTGTCTGAAAGGTTGCCTGCATGTTCAATCACTCCTGAAGCCCAGGCTTTGCTAATACAGCTCTGTCCACTTGGGTGCGACTTAAACTGGGTGTGCTGGTCAGGACTCATGGCATCATTGCATGTCATGTCTATTAGTGAGAACAGCTATGGAATCACACAGAAGTTTCTGCTCTGCTAGGGGAAACTGTGACTACAGAGCTCTAATGAGAAGGACCCAGCTACGTGTGGTCCCAGGATGACAGCAACATCTCACCTTCTCTCACTGTGGAAACCACTTCCCCATAAACAGCCCTAGTCAATTGAGCACTTGAACCATTCTTGCAGATACCCTGTGCCTTGTGGTTACCCAAGACCCCTCTTGTATTTACAAGTCAACAAGGTGCCACTGTGCTTAAAAACTTCCTCTCTCATCACCCTAAGTTTCCATCTCCCCAAGGTCCAGAACCTACCTGAAAAAGAATAGGGGACCCCAGAAGAAGGCTGGCAATGGTGAGTCTCATTCTGGCCCACAATCTTTGGGCCCCGACTATCCTCCTCACCATTGTTCCCAGGCTGCCTTTCATGAGTCTCCTGCTGCCATTTCCTGTTGTTCTCCTGCTCTCTGTGGGGTCAGACCACAACGCCAAAGTCCTATGGGTACCCAAATGAAATAGAGAGCTTCCCAAGGGGTTTTCAAAATGCCCTGCACTACCTGTTAAGGCAGCTATTCTTTCCAAAGGAGTTTTAGCATTCTGGTCTATGTACCTGGAGGGTAGGATGGTGACTTGTCTTATTTTGGGAAGGGGGACACTGAGTAGGTTTTCAACAGGGGGCAGAATCCAGCTTCAGTTGCTTCCCAGTGATCAACTAACAAACTCACCCCAGTGCCACCTTATAGGTGATTTACAGAGATGGTCTCTTGCTGGAAAAATCTCTTCTTTTCCCCCAATAGAACTGGAACAAGCACGAGACTGTTCCATTAGCTGCATTTCCTGCAGAGGGGAAATAGAGACCAAACTTAAGTCTAGAGCAAACACATGAGATAGAGGAAGTGGTCCATCCAAGATGGCGCCATAGGAAAATCCTGAACTCCCCTCCTCCCACAGATACATGGAGTCTACAGCTAGATGGGGGACAATTTCTTCTGAAAAAGACCGGAAAACTAGCTGAGCAGCCACTTCACATGAGCAAGTGAGAAAAGAGCCCCATGGAAGTGGGTTGGAGAGACTGAGGGGCAGCCTCACAATAACTCCCTGCATCCCCCTCCCACCCCCACACTGCAATGCTCAGTGAGGAGCTTCTCCCTGAGGAGCCAAGGGACCCTAACCCATATCACGCACGCCCCACTCCCCACTCCCCACCCCCCGTTAAGAACTGCACCTGAGAGACAAGCCCCAAACACTTGGCTTTGAAAACCAATGGGGCTCGAGTCCCGGAGACCCAAAGCACTGAGCGAACTGGGAAACCTGATGAAGCGCCCAGATTGCAGGGCCTCTCGGGATTCTCTCCCAGATGGAGGACCATTTTTGTGCTCTCCCTCTGCCTCGCTCCACAGCAGCAGTACCTCCAGGAGGGGAGCTTTTTCACATGTCTGGTGCCCCTGTTTTTGTGGTGCATTTCTGGGTCCAGTGGGACTGTAAGATCAGAGACTAGTAATCAGGGAGAGCAGCCTACCACCCCAGGGCACTGCACAAACAGTGGCTGACACGCACCCCCTCTCTCCGCGGAATGCCTGTTTCCTGGCCCTGGCTTCCCGCCAGCCTGAACCTAGGGGCTGACTGAGATCTTCTCCCTCGGGACACTGACAGGTCTTGGCACACCCTCAACAACCGGGAGCTATCAAAAATCAAACAGGCTGCTTGGACAATCACCACGGTTCAAGAGATAGGGAGAGCTGGGATGAAGTTGAACTCTAAGGTTTTCCCTCAAAACTGAGAGAGGTAGCTGTTTCATCCAAAATGTAGAAACATGGAGTCAAGCAAAGTAAGGAGACAGAGGAACATGCCCAAAACAAAAGAACAAGATAAAAGCTCAGAAAAAAATAAGAGCTAGAAGATTCTTACTATTGAACAATGCTATCTCCATCTTCTTCCTTCCGACTTTCTCATTGGGCAGAAGGAAGAAACCAATTCCATCTGTGGGCAGATGGGGGAGCAGGGACCTGAGCCCACGGAATGTTCCTTCAACTCCTGAAGCTACCTGTGCTATGTGCCCGTTGTCAAGCAACTACACTCTGGGCCTCTTTTGGATGTAGATTTAAACTCACTTAGACTCCTATTTGTAATGTATTTCCATGCATTCTTGACTGCCTGCAGGGAGAGATCCTACAACACTCTCCACCATGCCTCAGCGCCCCTCCAATCACACAGTGGTTGACACATACTCAAGTGTGTAGGTGAGGGCTTATGTTTAGCATTTTCTAGGGGAAATTCTTTCAAAACCATCAACCAACAAATATGTGTAGAATGCTATTTACCACTTCTGTGTTCGGAGGCATGAAATAATGGAATTTCTCAAAAGCAAACCCATCTTTTGGGTGCTTCTAAGGGTTTTTTTTTTTGTGACGAAGTCAGGATCTCCAGTTGGAAAAATGATGGGGGGGTGGGCAAAGAGTAAGAAAACCTGAAGAGAAGTCAGCAGAAAGGAAATGACAGTAATACCTGTATCTACACATTCCCGAGAGTTAAAAAAACAAAACATTAGTTTAGAAAACAATGATGATAAAATATTATGTACCTAGCATATAATAATGTATGTGCACGAGGTATATTCATTCTTCATATATATTCATGCGTTTATTTTTCTTGTGAATCAAACTTTCCTAAAAATTTTGCACTGTCCTTTCAAGCCTAACAACTTCACCAAGGTTTCCATTTGACAGAAGAGGAAATGTTGGCTCAAAGAGGTAAAACAACTTGCCCATGATCAGGCAGCTAATAAATAATATAACGAAGATGCAAGCCTATGCCTATGTGTCTCAGAGCATCCCAGAACCATCAGGGATGATTGTTTAAAATGCTGGCAATAGAATTTCTTGGGTTTGGATCTGGAGACCCAGACTTTTGCCAAACCCTCAAGTGATTTACATGCAGACGGAAGACCAAAAACCAGTGACTTTGTCAATAAGGATTTACCACTCGTTTCTTAATAAGGTGCATATAGCAATAGACATGTTACCTGGATATTAGTTTCCTAGAATCTGTGCTCCACGGAAGCCATGGCTAACATTAGAGAGGGAAAAAATAATCAGCCAATATTTGCAACAAGACTTCTACCATGAATGCCAAGTTATTTATCAGACCAATTACTGAGATCAGGGTTAGCAAGCTATAGTTCTCAGAGTAAATCCATTATGATGCAGTCTCTGTAAATAAAGTTTTATTCTATTACATAGTGTCCGCTGCTTTCCTACCACTGTGGCTGAGTTGATAGTTACAACTGAGACTATATGTCTACAAAGCCAAAAACATTTACTCTCTGACCCTGTATAGAAAAACTTGCTGACTTCTGGCCTAGGTCATGTTTTAAGTACAAGAATGGCAGACTTAGCCAGGGTCTTTGTTGTAAAATTCAAGAGGGAGAAATTCAACATACTTAGGAGAAACGCAAATGTTTATTAAATTTTTGATAAGGCATATTTCCTTTTGTTTAAAACTATTTTTTAGTATCAAAAAGTGGAATTTTGATAGCTGGGTTTGTAAAGAGCAATAACACAGTTCCCATCAAAATTTTAAACGTACATACTCTTCAAGCCAGCTATCTTATTTCTAAGAATCCAGTGGGAAACCCAGTCCATGTGGTGGGAACACATCTGCCTCCTTTTTCTCCCCAACCCCTTCCCTCCTCTTTCTCTCTCTCTCTCTCAATGTCTCTCTCTCTGTCTTACTCTCTGTCTCTCTCTCTCAGGTCCTCTGTCTGCAAAGTTCCCTGATGAACAATATTAGTTACTAACTCTCAGGAGAGAGTGAAAGAGAAAAAGAGAGAGAGGAAGGAGAGAGGCCAGCCTAGTGGGCTCCACCTTTGTGGAGGTAAGGTCATTACCTCAAGAGGAGGTAAGGTCCTCCTCTTGAAGCCCAGTGAAGGGGTCTCAAGGGGGTAACTTGTAAAACCTGGAAAGTGCCTACTAGCAAAGTGACTCACTTTACAGTGGGATGTCCTAGGATGAAGCTCTCAAACTGAAGGGAAATCAGAAATTCAGAAGGAACCATGGTTTATCATCATACTTGAGGACCAAAGATCCAAAGCTTTGGATCAAGCTTTGCTTGAAGCTAATCTACTTCTTGAAGCTTCAGTCACGTGAGCTAACAGGTTCCCTTTTTCCATTAAGTCAGCTTGAGTCAGGTTTTCTGGTACTATAGCTCAAAGTCTCCCTGCAGTGCTGTAAATAGCACACCCCACCAAGTGTAACTGACTGAGGGCAGAACCTGAGGTCACAGTCAGTGAGGACACCTCCTCCTAGTACAACAGCTGGTCCCCTTCCTGGCCTGGCCTGTATCCTTAGTATGGCCATCTGCCTAGCAAGGTTGCATCAAAAAGGAAAATTCAAGATGTTGGAAACTGACTAATTCTTGCACAAATCAGTAAGGCCCATTAAGAAAGAGACTAGCTCACTTTGAAATTGGCTTGTCTGATAGCAGAGAGGGGAAAAACAGTTTCCTTAAGAAAAGCCCTTTTTGGGCGCCTGGGTGGCTCAGTCGTTAAGCGTCTGCCTTCGGCTCAGGTCATGATCCCAGGGTTCTGGGATCGAGTCCCGCATCAGGCTCCCTGCTCCTTGGGAGCCTGCTTCTCCCTCTGCCTCTCTCTCTCTCTCTGTCTCTCATGAATAAATAAATAAAAAGTTTTTTTTTTTTTTTAAAAAGCCCTTTTTTACTTGCTGCCCGCGCACCAAGCTGGTTTGCACACCAGTGACCTGGAGCTTGCAGACTAGAAAAGCAGAACTCTCCATGGCAAGGTGATGTTAGAATGAGCAGAAATGGGAAGATGGGAGACGAGGAAGGATGAAAAAGTGGGGTCCAGAAACAGCCAGATCCACCCTCTCCTCAGACCTCCCCCCGCCCCATTTTAAATATTTATCCTGTGGATAAAACCACGTTCTTGCATCACAGCTGGGATGCAGCCAGAGGCTGGGAGCTGATCCCAGTGACCCCTGCGCCCATGGCATTGTTTCAGCAGCAGAGGGCACTGTGGGGACAGCAGTCAGTGGCCTGGGGGAGGGGATGTGACTGTGAAATGGATGTCCAGCGCAACCAGGGCTCCAGCACTGTGCTGCGAGAGAGGCGTTCTGAACCCACTTCTAGAAGTGACGTGAGCCGACAGATTGTCTGCTTCTAATTAACCACCCAGTGGAAGCGACCAAAAACAGATCAGAAGCCTTGAAAAATGAGAAGGGAGCTGCACTGAAACCCGAAGGCTGGCCAAAATAGCCTGACTACACCCAACGGTGGTTTTCAAACTGCCTGTGCATTACATCACCTTGGGAGTTTCAAAATTGCTGACGCCCAGTCCCCACCTAACTAAACCTGGACTAACTTCATAACTTTGGAGGTGAGGTCTAGGTACTGGAGTTTCTAAAAACTTTCCCAAGGGATTCTAACGTGATTTCAAGGTTGAAAAGCAAATCCTTAGGCACCCACTCCAACAGGCAATAGCCAGCCTCTATAAAAGTCTTCACCCTAAGTGGGATTCCCAGATAAAATACAGGATTCCCAGTTAAATTTGAATTTCAGACACACACCAAATGATTTTTTTGTAAGTTTATCCCAAATATTGCCTGGTACACACTTATATTAAAAAATCATTCATTCTGTACTTTTATTTGTTAACTCTGGCCACTGTTAAGCCTCCAACCCTCACCTCAGGTATAGCTATGGAGAACATTCTCCCAGAAAGCAGAGCACAGAAGCCCTGAGACGCTGACCAGGGCTCTCAGCCAAGAGGAGTCCTTGCTAGACTGCAGGCAGGTTCGCTAGACCGTCACTAACAGAAGTACCCAAGCACCCAGCATTTGCTAAACACTCAACAAATGTTAGCCATCATTCTGAGGAAAGCTTCACTTACGAAAATGAACGTGTGCGCACAAATATGCATCACAGGATGCATCATCTCGGGACCCATTTAAGCAGAAAAATGTCTGAGAGAGTATCAGTCATGACTTGGTGATAAAAGAATGCGCCAGTTTCAGCTTTCCAGGAAAGTGTGTCCAGCGAGAGTCTGGCACCCCTGTGCTAGCACTCTGTTCCTTTCTGGTGGTTTCTGCCCCTCTTCAGATGTCTCTCCTCATCCCCCAGTATCCTTCTCAGCCTGTGGTTCTGATTAGTCGGGAAAACAAAATCAATGGAGTCATCGCAAGGAAAAGGCTGGTTTACCCTTTATCGAAGTACCTTCAATATCTTGAAACGCAGTGCTGGGTAAACTGTCCCGTGAGCATTTGTTGTTTGATATGTGTGAAAGGACTGCTACAAGAGAGAGCTAATCCTGCTGATGGATCACCCACAGATTGAGTGTGAGGAGAACTGAAGAGGGGAACGGGTGAAGAGAATGTCATGAGAAGTCCGAGAAAATACTTATTACATTCACACAATTCAAGAAGGGAAATAAATTACAAAAGTTAAATAAGATACATAAGCTAAAATTAAAGTTAAAGAGGGCTGCAGAGTGTGGCTGGGGGTGGGGGGGGGGACCCGTCGAAGAGATGCCCTCCAGAGTTCCAAGGTCATTGCCCCAGCTCAGGTGCCTTCTCTCCAGTCTGCACATAGACGTTAACACCTTCCTGTAGCTTCCAGGCCACTCAGGCGTTCAGCTCCAGGTCGCTGATGTACTTCTGGACCCAGGCCTCCCTGGGGTCGGCACAGATCTGCCCGGCCTCTTTTGGTTTGGTAGCTGTGGAGAGGTGTGAAAGGGGTACACGCTGAGGAATCTAGCAGGGGAATCCTGGGCCCACTGTGACCCCCTCCATCCTTCTCTACTTCAGACCTCTCAGGGCCTGTCCACATGCTCATAAAATGTACCCTCCATGTTAGGGTTCATGACCTCCTCTGGGTCTCATACAGGGGTCCGCTCGGAAAGCCAACTTCCTGCTGTCACCTCAACAGCAGAGGCAATTCCTTCAGGACTCCCCACAGGCACCAGACCAGGTCAGAAAACATGGCAGTGGCCTCCCCTGGTGCCCTGTGCTCCAATGGGCCTCAGAAGGCTGAGTCCTCCAAGGGCGGGGGGCTCATCCCAGCCCTCTCATCTCCTTCCGCAAGAAGACTGGGCCTTACATGACACCGGGCTTGGAGCACTGGCTGCTGGTCTCATAATAGTCGACCACAAATTTCCAAGGAATCTGCCGGGAGATATAGAAGAAGCAGCAGGAGGTCGGGGTGTCAGCACCGACAGAGAGATCCTAAGTCACTATTCAGAAGATGGGGTGAGCCGGCCAATCCCTGAGGGTCAGGAAGAACTGGAAGGAGGCAGCCCTGCGCAGATGTGGGGATGTGGGGACAAACACATCCAGAAGGAAGCTGGTGTTTCTTCTTTTCCTTGCCATTTTTATTTCTGTGTCTCCTTCCGTGTTTCTCATTCTCTGCCTGTCTTGGTTTGGCGTCTCTGTGTCTCTCCACTGAAGTTCGGGAACTGAACTTTCTGGACAAACTGCGCCCTTTCTGGCTCTCCAGTTCATCTGGAATTCATGAGGAGAGCCAAAGCCACAGCCCTGGGAGCCAGTCGGACGCAGATTCTACCTCTTCTCGAAGTCCCAGGTGGGCGCCCATTTTTCCATCCTTAGAATGGGACTCCCTCCCACTCTCTCGCGGAGCTGGACAACAGAATGGCTAAAGCACTATGGGAAAGAAACTCCTCCTCGGGAAATAGCCTTGGAAATCCTCTGAAGTTCTCTACTTAGAGGGGCTCAGGCACAAGACTTTGGCCCTGGGGTCCAAGCTAGGGCCAGAGAGGGGGAGGGCAGCGGCAAAAGGAGGAAGGGAGGACAGACACACAAGAGGAACAGGAGGTCTGGGAACAGAGTGTCGTGGTGAGAAGCAGGACGGGCAGGACAGCTTCGGGGACCTCCAGGGGTCTGGGCAGCAGAGGGTGTGAGCTCCAGCGGTGGCCAAGTGGAGCGGGGACCGGAGACCTGCAGCTGCTGCCTCCTTCTGGGGTCTAAACCCTGTCTTTCTCTTTATGGGCAGCCGCGGGGCATTAGAAGACAGAAAGTTGAGGAAACCAAGGGGGGATATTTAAAATCGCTGGTGTTGGTGTCATGCTGTGAGTTGCATAAGGCGAGGGAGCTCTGGTCGCCACAAAAGTTCAGGCTATTTGCAACCATGGCTCGGTTGCCTCTTGAGGGGGAAATGGTTTCTATAGCGAGAGGAGGTGAGATGCTGGTGTGACCCGGGTAGCAGGTGACTTCTCACAAGAGCAGATCCGGAGATCAAGCATTTCTGCCCCAGAGCCTCCTGCTATGTGCCCCAGCTGTTCAGATAGCATCGAGGTGACACAGATGATAATGCCATGGAGTCTGGAGGAGCACACCCCAAGCTAGAACACACCCCAGATGGAGACAGCAGAACTGGGGAAGCCTCAGCTCCTCAAGGGGCAAGGTGGAGGCTGGCCTTGCAGACTTCCGCTCCATCATCAAACACGCACGGGTCCGTGCAGTCTGCCGGGGAGTGGCAGTGCCTGGCAATGAGCCCTACTGATTGTAATGTCAGCTTTGGATTGCCGAGGCCTCCGTGTCAAAGACATATTGCCATTTAAAGAGCTAGGCTGCCCCGTCCATAAGTTATACAGCTGGCCACTTGAGCAACCCTGCTTTTCCCTTCCTGCACTCTAATTCCTGCACTTAGGCTTTACATTTACCAACAGGGAACCCACAAAGCCCCAGGCACCCCACCCTTAACCCCAATAAAGGCAGAACCCCAGGTCTATGCTCTCCCTCTCTCTTTACCAGTGACCTCACTGGGGGGGGGGGGGCGGGCATGCTGTGTACCCCTGTGAGTAATAAACCTTGTATTTTAAAATTTCCCTGACGGTTGCTGCTGAGGTGTGAGCCTCACAATCATAGTAAGAACCACAAAGGCCCGTCGGGCCACAACCTTGGCTCTCTTCGGGGAAATGTCTGGGGAGCTCACCACCAGCACTAACTACGTAGCCCAGCATTTTGAGCTCATAGCATCACTATCAAGAGGCTAAGACCCCCACAAAAGAGCTGGTCCCTGGGTTAGTTGGGCTAACGGGGCAGGGGGGAGGCGGCTAATGTGAATGATGAGCCTTAAACTGTTGTTACCCTTTGACCAGCAAAGTACTCTGCCAAGGATCTGTCTTATGCATAGAAATAGAAAGATGAAGAAAACTGTATGCATAATGGTGTTTGTCACAGCTTATTTGTAACAATTTAAAAGGGACCTATAGGGTGTCTGGGTGGCTCGGTCGGTCAAGCGTTAGACTTGATCTCAGCTCAGGTCATGATCTCAGGACCGTGAGTTCCAGCCCTGTGTTGGGCTCCACACTGGGCATGGAGCCTACTTTAAAAAATAATAATAATAACAATATTTTTTAAAAAGAAATAAGTAATTTTTTTAAAAAGCAAAAAAAGTAATAAATTAAAATTAATACAATTAAATCATTTATGACATATTCACCTCTTATGATAATAATTAGCCCTTAAAAACTGAGAAAGTGAAGAAATGTTCAAAGGAAGTCCTTGTTCCTCAAAAACCCTAGAACATTTCCTGTGTTCTTATGACAAAGTCAAGATGGCATTTCCAAAGTTTGTCTGGCAGTTCAATGACATCATCAGGGACTCTTTTCTTAAAATGTTTCCCTTTCCCCCAACATTTTGTTGGCTTTTCTTTGGGGGAAAGGAGGTTGTCACTTCATGGTTACAAAATGGTTGCTACTGCTCTGGCATCAGGTCTTCACAAAGTCTTCTCCACAGGCTTAGAAGGGAGTCTCATAGGAGTAGAGAAAAAGCAACATTACTAGTGTTTTTAATTCAAATTGGGGCTTTTTTTTACTTGATTTGTAATGTGAACTGTAGATCACCCCCCAAAAGTAGCAAAAGCTAGTTTTATTTTAAAGATTTTATTTTTAAGTAATCTCCACACCCAACGTGGAGTTTGAACTCATGATCCTGAGATCAAGAGTCTCATACTCTTCCAACTGAGCCAGCCAGGCGCCCCAGCAAAAGCTAATTTAAAAAATATATAAAATAGAAAAGATTAAAACTTATTTTATTTCTGAAAGCTAGGTAAACAGCAGGGCAAATGTCAGTATAAGGATGTGGGTGGTTTACCTCTACATTCTTCCTGTCTTATTGTGGCATATATGAATTCTGAGGCATAATTTGAATAAAATTTCCTTCCTGGAAGGTAGGAAAAATGCTATTACCCAAAGCTAGCCACTATTAACATTTTGGTTTATTTCTCTCAAGTCCTTTTTTTTCTAGGCTTATGAGAGTTCTGTTTGCTTACTTGCTTTCTTACTTCTTTTTACTGTATGTCTGGGGGGTGAGGGGCATTATTGTAATCATGATATGAATGTAATTTTGTATTTTTATTATTTATACTTAATATTGTAAGACTTTCCCAGATCGTTCCAGTATTTTTAAGAGCTGCCTAATTTACTCAATCATAAGCCTAGTGCATCAAGATGATCATGCACTATTACAACTCACTGATTACAGCTCAATGATTACAGACCATTACGCTATTACATTTGGACTAGTTCCAGTTTTTAATTTAGTTTTTAATTATTTTATAAATAAACTGTACCAAACATCTACATCCATAAAATGTACTCTATAAGTGAGGTTATTTCTATTGGGTACTTTCCTAGCTGTTGACTTTCAGGGCTGAAAAGTAGGGACACTTAAGCTTTATCTAGATAAGTTTATATAGATACCCCATATGCAATATGTGTTTTCATTCCCTATTGTCAAACCCAGTGATGGCATATGATAGAGATTTGTGAGTGTTCGGTGAATGAAACAGTGATTAAAAAGCGGGTTTTGTCACTCTTGTCATGCTTGGGGTCTGGGGTTCCCCAATTCGATTCTGTCCATCTGGGTCTAGATCCAACATAGATCGGGCTACTCGAGCCTCAGCGGCATCATTATGTACATCACATCGGTGTAGCCAAAACACCAGTGAAGAACATTAGACGTGTCTGCTCTGCGGATGGGAGAGAGAATGGTGCAGTTCATAGATCGGTTTTGGTAGAAGGAACCAGCTAAGCCTGGTCCCCTGGTGACAACTCCTGGTTTCCCCCTCACTGGTTAATCATTTCCTTAGAAACAGTCTGATCAACATGATGTCTTGGTGTGGTTTACGTGTGACTCGGGTGCCCAGGATGCTGAAACATCACCACAGATGTCAGCCTACGCGGTCGGAAGAGCTGTAGCAGAACATAGATCTGCTCTGTGTGAGGAATCATTAATCTGTAGATCTCGCCATGCCCTTAGAGCTCTAACACAAACATCATCTCACCTCCTGTCACTGTCCAAAGTGTTCCCCCACAGTCGGTCCCAACAAGTAAGCAACTGGGCTATTCTTGTGCACCCTGCACCTCCATGTGCGACCTCAGGTACCCCAACATATGTGACTCATAACATGACACCACACAACAGCTTCTCCTCTGGCCATCCCCAGCTGTGGGCTCCCCACGCTCCAGAGTTGCCTATAAAGGGACAAGGACATGGCTTGGACCCCAGAAGGATATAGGCAGCCGTGAGTGTCCAGTCCTGACTTGGCTTTGCCCACACTCCTCCAAGCGCAACATTGTTAAGATCTCCACAGCTGCCCTGGTTGACCGTCTCCTCACACGGCTCTCGGTTCACCGTCTTGTCCACACCACAAGACTCTCAACCCTTATCTTTTCTTGCTGTTAAAGTGGTGTCCCAGTGCTCTGGATAGATGCCTAAACCATATCACTTTCCTATAGCTGGAGCGTCCCTAAATGAAAGCAAAGAACTTCACAGAAGGTTTCAAAATGTTCTAGGCTGTTTCCCAAGGAGTTTTATCTGTCCTGGTCTCTGGGTCTAGGCAGCAGAGGGAAACCAGGACCCACGTGTAGCTGAGAAAACTGAGGCCTAACTCAGTCTCTAACAAGATGCAGATGCCCAGGGGCGCCTGGGTGGCTCAGATGGTTGGGCGTCTGCCTTCGGCTCAGGTCATGATCCCAGGGTCCTGGGATCGAGCCCCACGTCGGGCTCCTGGCTCAGCGGGGAGCCTGCTTCTCCCTCTCCCTCTGTCTCCCCCCCTGCTCATGCTCGCTCTCTCTCTCTGTATCTCTGTGTCTCAAATGAATAAATAAAATCTTAAAAAAAAAAAAAAAAGATGCAGATGCCCGGTCTATTTGGCTCCTAGGATGAGCCAAATGGCAGATTTCCCTCCATTCTCCCAAGGAGCTCCACGTTTTGGGTGACTTACAGAAGATGAGGTCTTCTGGGAAATATCTCTGTAGACCAGACGAAGTTTCCCTGAAAGAGGTGGAAAGAGGGCCCATGGTTCCAATAGTCAAGACTTCCTCAAGAGGGAGCTGGAGACTGAGGTAAGACAGAGATTCAGAACAAAAATTTAAGATAAACAGGAGTGGTTGGCTCCCTTGGTTCCTTGTGTGCCTTACTCTGCAGCTCTGAGCAGTGACAGCTCTGTCAACTGCCCCCCAGGCCCGTCAGAGGATGGAAGAAGTTGCCTCGGGTTTTCTCAGACGCTTGTTTGCTGCTTCCTCACAGTGAGGGTAGACACCACACTGCTCCTACTGTTTCTCTTCCTTCCCTCCAGATCGGTCCCGGACTTGTTGATATTCACGGTGACACCAGCAGCCAGCGTCCCTCTCCTTGTTTAACATCAGAATCATTCCTCCTTCCCAGAGAGAAGTGGGTCATGTAGAAGAGAGACAACCCATGGGACGTGGGCTGAGCAGCAGACAGGCAGAGGCAGAGGGTTTTCTTTCTGGATATTTTTTTCCTTCCTAGGATTTTTGAAATAAAACTACACTTGACATTTTGCATCTATCCTTTTAATATTTAATAGTAAAAATCAAGTATTTTCATGTCATTCTATGTGTTTAAGTGGTCCATCCCTGGATTAACTTTATTATTCCAACACTGTAGAGTATGTAGTCTGGGGTCAATTATTTGAATATAAATAAACTGCGCCAAATAACATGGTCCCTAAAGTTTTTCCCATTTGTGAGTTCATTTCCATAGAGTAGATTCTGAGAAGTGACCTCTGGTTGAAAGAGTATGGACATTTGTAAGGCTGCCGACCTTCATCCAGGATTAGATCGGGACTTCATTATAGGTCTATGATGAATATTTGATAAATAGACCAATTCCTGGAAAGCTAATCCTTATTTTTACCATTCTTGTGCCTCCAGGCTTTCCAATTCTGTTCTTTCCTTAGGATGTAGTTGTACATATGTACATGTATATATGTGGTATAAGCTTGGCTTCTACTCTGCTTGAGACCGAATGACATGATTACCCCCGTCACATTTATACGGTCAGAATTACTGTGGAAGTCCATCAGAGCACTCTGCTTTGTGGAAGGAGGCTCATCACCCATCTGGAGAAATGACTTCCTCTCAAGCACCCCAATCACATTAACAATTGAAACTTTCTGGTGTGCACCCTGAACTTCTCTTGTAACTACAGGCAACCTTGGGTTGTACAACTCACATGACACCACCACCACACTTAAATTTCTTGCTAGGCACCTCTAGTTTCTACGTTCCCATGGCCACAGGGCTGCCTAATAAAAGGACATGAGACAGCTCAGATCTCAGGAGTCCAGCAGTAGTGAGTTCCCAAGCCCCACCTCAGCTCTGCCCACACTCGTCCACCTGTCCAGTATCATGAGGGGCCTTGTGGCTGCCATCTTTGCCCTCCTCTGCACCATGACCCTCTGCTCCTATGCACAAGGTGAGTCTGTTGTCCACATTGCCTTCAACAGTTGCTCCCACACTCTGGCCAGAAGTCAGTCCCCATCTTCCTACTGCTATGGCCTGAGAACCCCGATGTGAAATTAGAGAGTCTCGAGTGGGCTTTCAAAGTGACACAACTGTTTTCTTCAAGAGGGTTCAAAAGGAGCTTATTGATCTGGGCTGTGGAATGGGAATTAGGAGAGGTTTGATCTTATTTTTCAGATGAGATCACTGCAGCCTAGTTTATTGGGTTATTAATATGCGGTAGAATCTAGGTCTTCTATTTGGATCCTATTGCTGCTGGTAAGTTTTAGAAGAGTTATAAAATTGTTCCTACACTCACTCAGTATCTGTATGATCTAATGGATTCGAAAAAAAAGTCCCCAAAGGAAGTTAGGAGAAGAGAGTAGAACTCTCTATAGGCTGGTTCCTTGTAGAGTAAGACAGAGCCCAAAATAGACAAAACCAGAGACAAGACGAGGGAAATCACAAGAAACAAACAAATAAATAAAAACGCCAAATTATTTCCAGTTTCCTTTTCCTCCTAAGCCTCAACTCTGAGCTATGCTATCTCTCTCGACTTCTTGCAGACCCCCTCGGGCTTGCCTATGCTCCTGAGCAACTTCTGCTGTTCTTGCTCCCTCACAGATAAGCTTTACACCACATCTCCCTGCTGCTTTGCCTACACATTCCTGCAGATCCCCCACAACCTTGTGGTCGCCTATTTAAAGACCAGTGGCCAGTTCCCCAAACACGGTGTCAGGTGTCATTCTTCCTGCCCAACCCTGGGAAGACACAGGACATGGGGGCTGGGACTGTCCCTAGGAGTCAGAGCAGGGATGCTCCAGCTGGTGGATAAAGAGCTGTCCTGAGAAGTCCTGGCCCTCGGGGGGCCTTCTGTGCATGCAGGACACAGGGAGAGACCCCTGAGCTCTTTCCTGACATGGGATGGGCGCGCAGGGAGCCAGGGAGCACGTGCCCAGAAGTAGAGGGAAGAGAAGGAAGAAAGAGACAGCAGAAAGGAAGAGGCCTGAGGTTATCGCCATAAATCACTCAGGGAAGAACCAGGAGTCCCTGAGGTTTGGGAAATGATGCCTTGAAAAGGTGGACCAGCCCTAAGCTGTCCACAGGGACGAAGATGAAGGGGCCACAGGCAGTCAAGAATATCCTTACTCATTCCCTATATAATACTTCTGCCTTCTCCACAGCTTTGTCACCAAACAGGGCCAGTATTTCTGTGCCAACCCCAGCAGTGCCTGGGTCCAGGAATACATCAGGGACCTGGAGAGAATCCAAGTGGTCCAGAAGGAACCCATTGGAGGTATGGGTAGATTGAGTAGCAGGGACCTGAACCAGAGAACTGTCTCTACAACTCCAGAAATTCCCTCTCTTCTCTTAACCACATACTGAAAACTAATTTAGTTAAGCTCTTTAAATATTATAAATTGTTTTATTATTTGGTGTTCTTCTCTTATGTGACGCCCTCGTATCTGTAAGCCCCTTCCCAGTCAACCATACAGCAGTTGCCATATTTGAGGGTGATAGCGAAAGACTGCTCCTCTCTCTGGGTAGACATTGGGCCAAATCCATCAACAGACGCATATTGAGTTTTTATGAGCCCTTCATTTTGTTATGCATGTCAGAGTAATAAAGACTCTTTTTGTTCTCTTGAGTGAAACTTGGGAGTTTTGCCTATTCTTTGGTTTGCTTTGGTTTCCCTGACAAAGCAGTTTCATTGGCTGGAAAGAAGGAGAGGGAATGATTAGGGGCATCTGAGTAGGAAGGGAAGACGAGAAAAGAAGGATGAGTGTCATTCTAATGATACCAGGCTTTATGCTGGCGATACAGTCCTCATAGGCTGAAGAATAAGCAAAGTATTCAAAACAAATGCAAATTTATATGCACCCGGGAAATCCACCACTTAAATGAACTATAAAGCAAGGCATTCTATCATGCATGTTTGTGCATTTTCATGAGTTCAGCTTTTTTAAGAATAAAGGCTAACAGTTTTCCAGGATTTACTATGAGCCACAGCCTGTACCAAGGAATTTATGTGCATTGCCTAGCCTTCAAAATATCATTGTGTTGTATATACTGCTTATCTCCCTTTGACAAGAGGAAACAGAGTCTCAGTACGGTTAAGAAACTCGCCTGAGGTCGCACAGCTAGTAATGTTGGAGTCAAACCTGCAGACCAGAGCAAGTCCCACACTCTTAATTAACCACTAGGGAACAGTCTCTCAATGTGCCCATGTTCTACCCGAAACAGATTTACTAGGAATACACAATTCCCTGATACGAGAGTCTACACTAGGCAAGCAAGAAGTAAGGAATTGTTGGTCTAAGATCCCAGAAAAACAGAAATCCATGGATGTGAAAAAAAAAAAGGGGGGGGCGACTGGGTGGCTCAGTT
This sequence comes from Callorhinus ursinus, assembly GCF_003265705.2. Taxonomy (NCBI): domain Eukaryota; kingdom Metazoa; phylum Chordata; class Mammalia; order Carnivora; family Otariidae; genus Callorhinus; species Callorhinus ursinus. The sequence continues at coordinate 9,371,274 of NW_027397096.1, read as the reverse complement.
GTTAAGTGTCTGCCTTCGGCTCAGGTCATGATCCCAGGGTCCTGGGATCGAGCCCCGCATCCAGCTCCCTGCTCCACGGGAAGCCTGCTCCTCCCTCCCCCACCCCCCCACCCCGCTTGTGTTCCCTCTCTCTCTCTCTCTCTCTCTCTCTCTCTCTCTGTCAAATAAATAAATAAAAATCTTTAAAAAAAAGAAAAAAGAAATCCATGGATGTGAGCCTGGCATTTGAGACCTCTTCTAGACTAAAGATGTTTGCAATTCAGAAGAGGCTGCTGGGGAGGTAATCTGAACTTTTCACAGCATGGATGGGCTGGAGGAAAACTGAAAGTCCAGGGCTGACAGTCCCAAGGAAGGGGTCTTAGGAAACCATCCTCTTTTTGGGTCGATGCCTTAGAAATAAAAGTAAATTAGAAATGAACCAGCCCCTGAACAGACTGGGGGCCAGCTTCAGACACCTGCATGGTCTAAAATATCTCAAACACTGAATTTTTTTTTAAAGATTTTATTCATTCATTTGACACAGAGAGAGGGCCTAAGCAGGGGGAGTGACAGGCAGAGAGAGAGAGAGAGAGAGAGAGAGAAGCAGGCTGCCTGTGGAGCAGAGAGCCCGACGCAGGGCTCGATCCCAGGACCCTGGGACCACGACCCAAGCCGAAGGCAGACGCCCAACCAACTGAGCCACCCAGGCGCCCCTCAAACTCTGACATTTTTTAAAACATGAGCCCAGTTAATGCAACAAATCTTTGACAAACAAAGCTTGAACTTTTTGGCAAGGCACTAAAAACTGCAATGAGTATCAATGCAGATTTGTAAAAGTCAGAAATAAATTCAGAACTGAAAAATGCAATAATTGAAATAAAAATTCAGAGCAGATTAAACACAACGGAAGAAATGTTGGTAAAGTTAAAACATATCAAAATGAAGCAAGGAGAAACAGAAGAATAGAAAAATACAAAAGAGAGAACATGAAAATGTGTCTGTCATCTGGTTAACCAGAGTCCCAAAATGAGAGGAGAGAGAGAGAGAAGACAGCAGATGCATCTGAAGAGATAAATGGCTAACATTTTTACAGAACTGATGAAAGGTATGATTTTGAAGATTCAAAGAGGGAAGACATCATCCCTGTTGCTGTCAAAGGGCCAAGTGTAAGGCCAGCCACTCCCACCATCAGCCCTAACCTACAGAGGAGAGATACCACTGGACTTTTTAGAGATGCTGGTGTCCCTCTCACTAGTGAGTCCTGATAGCTTTGGTAGATAGTATGTTCTCTGGGATTTCCCATGGAACATAATCTGGTGGGTCTTCCAACCTCGCACAATATATCCTTTCCAGCATGCTCACTTCCATGAACTTCTTTATCCCTTTCTCCTCCATCTGTCATGGCAAGCCAGGTATTTTAACTTCACCCAGTGTGATCCGTTGCTTTCTCCAGGCTTCTGGAGCTTTCCTGGCAGCAAATTTTTACCGACCCTTGGGATCCTTGCCAGGTAGTTATAACCTGTACCCAGAAAAAGTGCTCCCAAGTCAATAAGCTCCCCCTTATCCAGTCTCGTGTTTCAGGTTACTTCCTCAAGCACCCTCGGATTCCAAACCCAGGGTACTTCCCCAGCTCAGGCTGGCACATGCTTGCTAAATTTTCCTGTTCCTTTCCACTCTTCTCAGATATACAATTGACTGATATAAGAAGACTAGGAAACAAGGAGATATGGAAAATATGAATGGTCCTATTTGTATTAATGAATTAAATCAGTAATTAAAATCCTTTGGGGGAAAAAGATCTTCCTACCTAGCTGGTTCCATAAGCAAGCTCTGTCAAATATTTATGGAAGAAATAATAGAGGAAGTATAGCCTTTTAACAAATGGTGCTGGAACAACTGAACATCTATAGACCAAAGAACATGACCTTGACCTCAACTAACACCTTATGCAAAAAATTAACTCAAAATGGATCATGGACCTAAATGTAAAACATAAAGCCATAAAGCTTTTAGGAAAAAAAAAAATAAGAGAAAATCTTCAGGACTTAAGACTAGGCAAAGAGTTTTTACATTTGACACCAAAAGTACAATCCATAAAAGGAAATTCTCATAAATTGGACTTCCTTGAAACTTTATAGTTTTGCTCTTCCAAAGACCCTGTCAACAAGGTGAAAGACAGGCTACAGAATGAGAGAAAATATTTGCAAACCACAGATTTGGCAAGGGACTTGTATTTGGAATATGTAAAGAACTCTCAAAACTCAACAGTAACAAACAGTCCAATTAGAAAATGGGCAAGAGGCATGAAGGAACATTTCAATGAAGAGGATACACAGACCACAAATAAGCAGTGGTATTGTTGACTATGGGTTTTTTAATCCTTATTTTTAAAGATACAGACTGAAATAATGAGGTAGGTAAAATACTGTCACCTTCCCCTCCTGCCCCCACAAAGATGTCCATGTCTTAATCCTTGGAAGCTGTGAACATGTTATGTTACGAAGTCTGGAGGAATCAAGATTGCTACCCACTGACTCTGAGATGGGGAGATTACCCTGGATTATCTGAGTGGGCCCAACGTAATCCCAGGGATCCTTATAAGGGAGGCAGGAAGGTCAGGGTCAGAGTGACGCAGTGTGAGAAAGACTTGAGCAGCCATTGTTGGCTATATTCAAGGAATGTGGGCAGCTTCTAGAAGCCAAAAAAGACAAGAAAATGGATTTTCCCGTAGAGCCCCCAAAAAGGAATGCAGCCCTGCAGACACCTTAGTTTTAACCCATTGAGACCCATTTCAGGACTTCTGACCTCCAGAACTATACAAAAATAAATGTGTTGTTTTGAGTGACTGAGCTTGTGGTAATTTGTTACAGCAGCAGTAAGAAACTAATACAAATATTTACAGATAAAATGATATCATAGAGGTTTTAAAACGTAGCCACAATTTCTCTGACATTCCTCTCAGGAGAGGTGGGCTCTAGTTCCCCCCTCCCTGAGTCTGGACAGGCTTGTGACTGCTTCCATTACAGTGGAGGAGATGCAACATGACTTCTGTGGCTAGGTCGTGGAGGGCCACGCACCTTCCCCCTTGCTCACCGGGAACAGTCATCTTGGAGCCCTAAGACTGCCAGCCTGGAAGGGCCACATGTAGACAGCTCCCGTTGACAGTCCAAGTTGACTATCTTTCAGCTACCCCAGCCCAGGTACCAGACATGTGACTGAGGAAGCCATCCCAGAAACGGACCTTCCAGTGCAGAGGTGAGGGTTATTTATGATAGGATGGCTTGTGACATCATAATTTATATCACATTGGTGTGGTCAGAGCAGTTGTAAAATAGCATCAGCACCTTCTGCTCTATGGGAGAGAAACAGTCAGCCCACAGTTCACAGATATATCTGTCCTTGCAAGGAGGCCTGTGGTGATACCAACTCCTGGCCATGCACTAACTACAGAAATAATTTCTTTAGAACAATCTCAGTGAATTAGCAAACAATTTTCTGAGATGTGCCCCCAACTGATGGAGAAATCGAGCTACATTTGAAGAGCTGTGTTAAGCAAAGGGTGTTGACAAACCGAGTTGGGCAACTCACAGCATGACACCAACATTATCATTAAAATCTTCCCTGCCCATCACCCCCAGTTTCCATCCTCCAATGCCATGGGGCTTTCTATAAAGAGAAGGGGTAATGGCTTGAACCTGGTGCCAGCTGCAAGTACCCAAGCCTTGTCCTAGCTGTGCCAGTGCTTGATCTCAGAATCTCCTACCCACCCAGCATCATGGAGGCACTCAAGACTCACCATGATGACCTTCTCAATACCATGTCAGTCTATCATCCCTTCTGTCTTTTTCAGATGTCACCCTCTCTGGTCCTAGGTGAGACTATATCAAAAATGTCCTGATGACAAAGATCACTAGAATGAAAATAGAGTACTCAACATGGGGATTTGAACCACCCTGGTCTCTTTCAAAAGGGTCCAGGCTATCATATTCTATCAAGTAGTTCAGAGAGAGAGAATAGAGAACAGAGGAGGTAAGTTCCACTTTATAGATAAAATAATTGAGGCCAAATTCACTGAATAACAGTTGGCAAGAGGCATACTCCAGGTCTGTTCACTTCCCATTGGTGTAGGTAAGTTTAGATTCATGTCAGCTATTCTCAAAAGCCCAGCTGTTTTGGTGACATAAGAGATATCCCAGTTTGATCTCTGTTCTATTGTGACATCTTGGGCTAGATGAATTTTCCTCCTAAAAAAGGCAGAAGGCCAGATAAGACATTTTAAGTTTCTTAAAGAATAAAAACCAAAATGATGAGGTAGACAAGGAAATTTCTAGGGAAAAAAAGCACATGCCCCAGTTCATCTGCGTTCCCCAACTTTAAGAAATGCTGACTTTCTAGTTCCTTTTGACCTTTTTTTGGGATTAGCATAAGGGAGAAGAAGTTGATCTTCTTTGGCTTTTAAATGACTCAGTCTCATGCTGTGCCTTCTCCTACAGTTGGTGTTAACTCTCCAGCCTCCTGCTACTTCCCTTACACCCACCAGAGGACCCCTCAAGATTTTGTAGCAGACTCTTAAGAAACTGACAGCCGGTGCTCTAAGCTCAATGACATGTAAGGGCACTCCTCCTACTCACTCCTGGTGAGAAACTGGGGAAGCCCTGGGGGAAAAAGCGGTCCCCATTGGTATAGGGAGGTAGACGGGACACCATCCCGGGACTACCCAGATCTCTGGCCCATTACAAGTACAGAAGAGACCCTCAGCTCTTTTCTGAGCTAGTCCAGGGCCAGGAAGGAGCCAGAAGCAGCTCGCCAAGTACAGAAGAGGGGGGAGGAAGTGACAGCAGAAGAGAAACTGTTAGGAGGAGATCCCCATGAAACTGTCAAGAAATTGGGGGCCCTCAAGTATGAGAGCTGATAGCTAAGCAAGTGATAGACCCTGAGATGTCAAGTCAGAAAGAGGGAAGGAAGGGCCACTGTGGGCCCAGAAATTTCCCTGCTGTCTATGTCCTCCTGAATCCTTCTGTCTTCTCCATCCATTTAGCTTGACTAAAAGAGACCAACTGGTCTATGCCAACCCCAGTGATGCCTGGGTCCATCATGAACCTGGAGTTGAATCTGAGGGGTCTAGAAAGAAAGAGCCAAATCAATCAGTAGATTGAGGAGCAGGGACCTAAGCCAGAACAGCACTTGGAACCCCAGGAGCTACCTCTTCTATGGGTTTAAACCCCACCTCCCACTAACCAAACTCTGGAGCCTTCCATACTTAAATTTTAATTTATTTTAATTATTTCATCTTTATTTTTATTTTGAATTACGTTTTCATTGAATGGTCTCTCTAAGAAATCCCATAGCGCATGGCATTCAAGGTGATATTGAATGATTGTACTAAATTTTCTCTTTAGATATTTGACCAAATCTATATATACACAATGGAATATTGTGCAGCCATAAAAAGGAATGAGATCTTGCCATTTGCAACGACGTGGATGGAACTGGAGGGTGTTATGCTGAGTGAAATAAGTCAATCAGAGAAAGACATGTATCATATGACCTCACTGATATGAGGAATTCTTTATCTCAGGAACAAACTGAGGGTTGCTGGAGTGGTCGGGGGTG